>NC_059429.1:122884874-123189874 GCF_021028975.2 Sphaerodactylus townsendi | reverse complement strand
CCACCCCCCCCCCCCCCCACCCCCCCCCCCCCCCACCCCCCCCCCCCCCCACCCCCCCCCCCCCCCACCCCCCCCCCCCCCCACCCCCCCCCCCCCCCACCCCCCCCCCCCCCCACCCCCCCCCCCCCCCACCCCCCCCCCCCCCCACCCCCCCCCCCCCCCACCCCCCCCCCCCCCCACCCCCCCCCCCCCCCACCCCCCCCCCCCCCCACCCCCCCCCCCCCCCACCCCCCCCCCCCCCCACCCCCCCCCCCCCCCACCCCCCCCCCCCCCCACCCCCCCCCCCCCCCACCCCCCCCCCCCCCCACCCCCCCCCCCCCCCACCCCCCCCCCCCCCCACCCCCCCCCCCCCCCACCCCCCCCCCCCCCCACCCCCCCCCCCCCCCACCCCCCCCCCCCCCCACCCCCCCCCCCCCCCACCCCCCCCCCCCCCCACCCCCCCCCCCCCCCACCCCCCCCCCCCCCCACCCCCCCCCCCCCCCACCCCCCCCCCCCCCCACCCCCCCCCCCCCCCACCCCCCCCCCCCCCCACCCCCCCCCCCCCCCACCCCCCCCCCCCCCCACCCCCCCCCCCCCCCACCCCCCCCCCCCCCCACCCCCCCCCCCCCCCACCCCCCCCCCCCCCCACCCCCCCCCCCCCCCACCCCCCCCCCCCCCCACCCCCCCCCCCCCCCACCCCCCCCCCCCCCCACCCCCCCCCCCCCCCACCCCCCCCCCCCCCCACCCCCCCCCCCCCCCACCCCCCCCCCCCCCCACCCCCCCCCCCCCCCACCCCCCCCCCCCCCCACCCCCCCCCCCCCCCACCCCCCCCCCCCCCCACCCCCCCCCCCCCCCACCCCCCCCCCCCCCCACCCCCCCCCCCCCCCACCCCCCCCCCCCCCCACCCCCCCCCCCCCCCACCCCCCCCCCCCCCCACCCCCCCCCCCCCCCACCCCCCCCCCCCCCCACCCCCCCCCCCCCCCACCCCCCCCCCCCCCCACCCCCCCCCCCCCCCACCCCCCCCCCCCCCCACCCCCCCCCCCCCCCACCCCCCCCCCCCCCCACCCCCCCCCCCCCCCACCCCCCCCCCCCCCCACCCCCCCCCCCCCCCACCCCCCCCCCCCCCCACCCCCCCCCCCCCCCACCCCCCCCCCCCCCCACCCCCCCCCCCCCCCACCCCCCCCCCCCCCCACCCCCCCCCCCCCCCACCCCCCCCCCCCCCCACCCCCCCCCCCCCCCACCCCCCCCCCCCCCCACCCCCCCCCCCCCCCACCCCCCCCCCCCCCCACCCCCCCCCCCCCCCACCCCCCCCCCCCCCCACCCCCCCCCCCCCCCACCCCCCCCCCCCCCCACCCCCCCCCCCCCCCACCCCCCCCCCCCCCCACCCCCCCCCCCCCCCACCCCCCCCCCCCCCCACCCCCCCCCCCCCCCACCCCCCCCCCCCCCCACCCCCCCCCCCCCCCACCCCCCCCCCCCCCCACCCCCCCCCCCCCCCACCCCCCCCCCCCCCCACCCCCCCCCCCCCCCACCCCCCCCCCCCCCCACCCCCCCCCCCCCCCACCCCCCCCCCCCCCCACCCCCCCCCCCCCCCACCCCCCCCCCCCCCCACCCCCCCCCCCCCCCACCCCCCCCCCCCCCCACCCCCCCCCCCCCCCACCCCCCCCCCCCCCCACCCCCCCCCCCCCCCACCCCCCCCCCCCCCCACCCCCCCCCCCCCCCACCCCCCCCCCCCCCCACCCCCCCCCCCCCCCACCCCCCCCCCCCCCCACCCCCCCCCCCCCCCACCCCCCCCCCCCCCCACCCCCCCCCCCCCCCACCCCCCCCCCCCCCCACCCCCCCCCCCCCCCACCCCCCCCCCCCCCCACCCCCCCCCCCCCCCACCCCCCCCCCCCCCCACCCCCCCCCCCCCCCACCCCCCCCCCCCCCCACCCCCCCCCCCCCCCACCCCCCCCCCCCCCCACCCCCCCCCCCCCCCACCCCCCCCCCCCCCCACCCCCCCCCCCCCCCACCCCCCCCCCCCCCCACCCCCCCCCCCCCCCACCCCCCCCCCCCCCCACCCCCCCCCCCCCCCACCCCCCCCCCCCCCCACCCCCCCCCCCCCCCACCCCCCCCCCCCCCCACCCCCCCCCCCCCCCACCCCCCCCCCCCCCCACCCCCCCCCCCCCCCACCCCCCCCCCCCCCCACCCCCCCCCCCCCCCACCCCCCCCCCCCCCCACCCCCCCCCCCCCCCACCCCCCCCCCCCCCCACCCCCCCCCCCCCCCACCCCCCCCCCCCCCCACCCCCCCCCCCCCCCACCCCCCCCCCCCCCCACCCCCCCCCCCCCCCACCCCCCCCCCCCCCCACCCCCCCCCCCCCCCACCCCCCCCCCCCCCCACCCCCCCCCCCCCCCACCCCCCCCCCCCCCCACCCCCCCCCCCCCCCACCCCCCCCCCCCCCCACCCCCCCCCCCCCCCACCCCCCCCCCCCCCCACCCCCCCCCCCCCCCACCCCCCCCCCCCCCCACCCCCCCCCCCCCCCACCCCCCCCCCCCCCCACCCCCCCCCCCCCCCACCCCCCCCCCCCCCCACCCCCCCCCCCCCCCACCCCCCCCCCCCCCCACCCCCCCCCCCCCCCACCCCCCCCCCCCCCCACCCCCCCCCCCCCCCACCCCCCCCCCCCCCCACCCCCCCCCCCCCCCACCCCCCCCCCCCCCCACCCCCCCCCCCCCCCACCCCCCCCCCCCCCCACCCCCCCCCCCCCCCACCCCCCCCCCCCCCCACCCCCCCCCCCCCCCACCCCCCCCCCCCCCCACCCCCCCAAGAGAAGCAATTGAAATCCATAAGCACATGGACAATTTTAACAGGAAGGAAGAAACTATGAAAATGAACAGAACTTGGCTGCCAGTGTTGAAAAATACTAGGGTCAAGACTGTGTCAAACCAGCTCCACACAAACACAGGATGACCATAGACAAAAGAAACAAAGGCCAGGATACTTCTATTCAGATGCTCCCACCAGTGACCTTGCTATCTACAGGGTTACTCCCAGGCTATAGTCTTCATTGTTACTCATACTTCTATTCAGATGCCCTCAACTATTGACCTGGTTTCCCCCCACCCCCCCCCCCCCCCACCCCCCCCCCCCCCCACCCCCCCCCCCCCCCACCCCCCCCCCCCCCCACCCCCCCCCCCCCCCACCCCCCCCCCCCAGAAGATGCCAGCCACAGACGCAGGCGAAACGTCAGGAGAGAATGCTGATAGAACACGGCCATACAGCCCGGAAACCACACAGCACCCAAATTGTGGTTAATATTTTTCAGCTGTTTACTATTTGGTCACATTGTGTAATTCTTGCAGGCACCTGTTTGCCACTTGTTCAGTCTTCAGCCTAGTAAATAATTGTTTTATCACGGTATATTGGGCTTCTGCTTTGCTACCGTAGACACTAAACTGTGTTATATTGACAAATGACACAATCTTTTCAGAAAATATTTCAACAAGATCAATGATCCCACTGCTATTACATAATCAATTTGTCCCTGCTTTTGTGCCAGACAAAGGTGCAAGGGTAAACTTAAATGGATTTCTTACTGATTTACTTGTGTGTATTATGTAAGATTTGCCACCATATGGAGTTTTTGTGAATCACAGCCCAGTTCATCAGATACAGTAAGTGTGTCCTATATTGATACACATATTTGCATTGTACAAATATAAAATTACAAAATTAGACACATGGTATGGGCCATGATTATACAAGGAGGCCCAAGGGGTGGGGATGGGGGCATAATGGCTGTTCGCCAAGCAAACTAATATCAGGTGCCTTGCACTTGGCCAAAACAGAGTGTAAGACCAATAGACAAATGAGCAACAGTTCAAAAGCAGTTTAATAGTATTGAGGATTTAGAACTCTGACTCCTCCCAGGAAGTAACTAATAAGGAATGCTTGCGTTGCTGGAAACAAGTGGAGATTATTTGAAGAGCTTGCAGGCACCAGTTCTTCCTTAACTGCTTCTAAGAAAGTCCGCTCTTGCCTCTTCTTCTGAGTTCTCCTCTATCTGGACTCTGTTTTTCCTGCAATTCTGTTGGAACTTGATAAAATATAATGGATCTCTAACACCTTGTACGTCTGATATATTGCTGTCTCCAGCCTTCCCTAGACACCTGAGACTAAACAAAATTAAAGTAAAAAGAGACTGCTAAAGTAAAAAGGGGCTGCTAACCAACAAAAATACTGCAGTGCTCTTGCCTATAGAGGGCTTCTTAAAGGGACAGGGTCTAACTAAGGTTCCCTCCCACAGAATACTGTGCAAAAACAACTAAGCCCATTTTACCTAAGGGTATAACTGAGGCTTAAATAAAGAAAATAACGAGGGTGTCTCCAGGGGCATGACAGTGGCCTTCGGCAAGTGTGGCTGCTACTCAGTGCAGCAGAAGAAATAAATGGAGGGGCTTTTTGTTGCCCTTTTGTTGTGTAATGCTCTATAAGCCATAGGTATTTGAGGAATTCCTAGAGCATCCTGAAATGCTGTGATGGCAATCTCAAGTGCAAACCCATACATGATGTCATGGGTTTGCGCGATGATGATTTCTACAGTCCCTGCTCCCAACGCTCTGGGAGGCAGAAGCAAACCAACTCATGTCAAAGAACCAGAGTGGGGTACTGGTTAGGAGCAGATGGACTCTAATATGGAGAACTGGCTGTGATTCCCCCCTCCTCCACATGTAGCCTGCCGGGTGACCTTGGGCTAGTCACAATTCGTTCAGCCCCACCTACCTCACAAGGTGCCTGTTGTGGGGAGGGGAAAGAAAAGAGTTTGTAAGCCACTTTGAGACTCCTTATTGTTGAGAAAAGTGGGGTATAAATCCAACCGCCTTCCTCCTCTTTCTCCTTCTTTTCCTTCACCTCCTTCTTTTCTCTTCCTTCTGTTTGCCCCTTGCCCTCCCACTTGCTTCCCCTGCCTCTATCCATTGTTCCCCGCATGTCTTGGAAGCACAGTGTGATACAAATGACTAGGATGCTTTCTGAGGCATGCCAGCTGACCTGGCGGCAGAGGTGGGATCCAGCAGGTTCTCACAGGTTCCCAAGAGTAGGTTACTAATTATTTGTGTGTGCCGAGAGGGGGTTACTAATTGGTGATTTTGTCACGTGATTTTTGTCTTAGTTACGCCCCTCCTCCGCTCCTCAGCAGTAGCATGCAGAACTTGAAGCAGTCTAGCAGGAGGTGCACCGGCGTGCGTGGCAGCCTGCGCCTGCGTGCATTCGTTTCCCACCCAAGGACCGGCACAGTGGCTGCGTCCTTGCCACAGCCCCACCCAGCAATGCCCCACCCCCAGAATGCCTGGTCATGCCCCGCCCAGCCCCATTGGTGCTACGCCACTGTTTGAATCCCACCACCATGGGAACATGTTACTAAAATTTTTGGATCCCACCACTGCCTGGCGGTGTTTTAGGAGCCTGGAGGAGGGAAAATGAATTCAGTGCTCTGACTCCTGGGTTGAAGAATCAGGTGACACTGACAATTGGGGAGAGCAGCAGCCTCAGACTGACTCTCCCGCTAAACTGCCATTGTGTATGACCCACCATTTTGTCCTCTTGCAGAATTTAAGAGACAGGCATGTAATTTGTAAGCCAGCCCTTGATATCTGGCAGCTGGAACTGTTCTCTATTGCAGGCACTATGGAAGTTAGCCCTGGAACTCTGAGAAGAACTGCGTTCCAGAAACCCAAAGGTAGACACTCTGAGTTTTTACCTATATATCTATTTCTCAAGTATGGGCCAATCTGCAGATATCTAAATCTGTGGATTGGGCCCGCACTGAAACAAATGAGATTTTTTTTCCCCTCCAAACTTGGGGGATGCCCCAAATTTGTAGAAAAAATTCTGCCCCAAGGAACTTACGAGGAGATGAAATAGCAGGGAGGCAGAAAAGAAACTTTATGGTAGAAGGATGTATTTGAGCAATGTCGGTTAACACTTATGCATAATTTATTTCAGGGCAAAAGATGAAGTTTCACAGGATTTTACAGAAAAATGTGGGCTGAGGCACACCCTCAAGTATTTACGGAGCATGACTTAGCTTCCCTGTTCTCCAGGTTAAAACATACCCACTTCCTTCAACCTTTCCTCAAAGGACTTTCCTTATGCATTCACTGGTCTTCAGAAACAAAGAACTTCAATATCCATGGAGACTTAGAAGAGAAGAAGAAGAGTTTGGATTTATATCCCCCCTTTCTCTCCTATAGGAGACTCAAAGGGGCTTACAATCTCCTTGCCCTTCCCGCCTCACAACAAACACCCTGTGAGGTAGGTGGGGCTGAGAGAGCTCCGAAGAACTGTGACTAGCCCAAGGTCACCCAGCTGGCGTGTGTGGGAGTGTACAGGCTAATCTGAATTCCCCAGATAAGCCTCCCCAGCTCAGGCGGCAGAGCTGGGAATCAAACCCGGTTCCTCTAGATTAGATACACGAGCTCTTAACCTCCTATGCCACTGCTGCTCCTTACTTGTCTGAGAAGAATTTCAGAAGCCTCTCTAGTTGAAAATGCAGATAAAGACAAAGGCCCCTTCCACACATGCAGACTAATGGACTTTCAATCCACTTTCACAATTGTTTGCAAGTGGATTTTGCAATTCCGCATAGTAAAATCCAGCTGCAAAGTAGATTGAAAGTGGATTGGAAGTGGATTATTCTCCTTGTGTGGAAAGGGCCAAAGTGCAGGGCCCTTGGAGACCTGAGAGGTCACTGTCCATCTCGGAAATCTATCCTGTCATAGGGAGAGAACCTAGATTTCAGTCTGGTGGGGCCTCCAGATTACTGCCCAGATTTTATTTCCAATTAGTAAAGGAATGGAACAGATTGCACTACTTGACAAAAAAAGTGTGTATGTGTGTGTCTGGGGTGGGGGGGAGTGAGAAGTACCCCATCTAAATCCCAGAAGGCATACCAAAGACATGTACTGCTTATACCCGAGACGTGTTTCCACCCCTCCTCTACAGAGCTGACATATTGCTTTAATGGCATTAACAAGATCTGAGCCAAGGTGCGAACACATTAATCGGGAAGCTTTCACATCTTCAGATCAACTGTCAAGCCGCAGTAACACGTTGGGGGATTTTCTCCTAATGTGCAGTGTGATGTCACCATTGGGCCGTTATCAAAATAAAAGTCATCATTGTGGTGTGAGGAGGAATGGCAGAGAAGGAAACGGGAAATGTTGTAAGTTTGTTGGATTATAACAGTTGTAATGAAGGCTAACTGTGGGTCACGCATCGGCCGGACATCATGATTATGTATGTGGTGTGAGCAGAGGTGGGATCCAGCAGGTTCTCACAGGTTCCCGAGAGTAGGTTACTAATTATTTGTGTTGCTGAGAGGAGGTTACTAATTGGTGATTTTGCCACATGATTTTTGCCTTAGTTACGCCCCTCCTCTCAGCAGTAGCGCACAGAACTTGAAGCAGTCTAGCAGGAGGTGCACCAGCGTGCGTGGCAGCCTGTGCCTGCGTGCATTCGTTTCCCGCCCAAGGACCGGCACAGCGGCTGCGTCCTTGCCACAGCCCCGCCCAGGAATGCCCAGCCATGCCCCTGTCATGCCCCGCCCAGCCCCATTGGTGCTACGCCACAGTTTGAATCCCACCACCAGGGGAACCTGTTACTAAAATTTTTGGATCCCAACACTGGGTGTGAGGGTGACCTTTCTACTATCTCTCCCCTGTGTACAAAGAAACTAACATGGGGATTATTCTAGGTCCATTAGCGGCTTCATATAAATATGCTTCACTATCCATATAAAACAGGCACATGTGCATTCTTATTTTAATTTCTTTGAAATAAAAAGGGTGGGTTGAGTCCAAACTGTGGCCCGCTGGGATAATGCCAGCAAAGGCCAGGAGGGTCAACTAAGATTGGCTCTCGGAGCGGACTGAATCCGCCAGGTTTGGGATTCGGCCAATCTGAGCCCAATGACTCGAATCTGGTCTGAATCCGAATCGGGCCAAATCTGGCTGGTATCGACCAACTGTAATTGGCTCCTCACCTGGCCATGCTCCTGGCCTGCCTTCACTATACTGGCAGCTGCTGGGGCCCTGGGACACTAGCACAACATCCAGTGCCACGTTCTGAAGCCAGGATGAAGGTGGCAGCCACCTGGTGGCGGGATCGCCCCTCTGCCAAAGTAAGTGGCCCAGGGAGGGCAAATCTACCAGCCCAGCAATACATTGCTCCCAAGAGCAGATTCCTCCCCACTTTGAATGGGGTCCCCCTTGAAACAAATAAGAATCTTAAGGTTCTTTGAATACTAACAAGCTTTTCATCTGGCAGGAACTTTAGAGGACCACACCTCTCTAGTCTCTTTTTATTAGTGAATTATCTGTGCTCAGACTACTGTCTGCACACTTTGGCTTGGAACTGACCCTGTTGGTGTCTCTCTCCCATCCTCTCGCAAAAACATGCGGCTACGGCTGTTTTTAGTTCGCTTGCCGTAATGGATGGCCAAGAGTATACCATCCATGGCCTCTCTTGCTAACAATCCCATCCCCGACTGCAAGAGCTCGCTCAAGATAAGACATCAATTAATTCTTGCTGTTTTTATGTAGAGCAATCAATTTGTTGCCTTGCCTACCGGACTCGTTTCCTCTATCTCTGTTTCGTGCCTCCTATCTTGGGTAGATTTAGGAGAGGCCGCTCAGAAACACCGTGGAAATTGTTCCTCTACAGCTCCGTCGGGAAATCCACAACTCCTTATTAAGCGAATTCTCGGTTCTTTCTGAGTTCGGCGCTAAAGCAGCTTTAGTGATACGACGTTCAATAGGATGATGGTGATTACAATGCTTTATTTACAAAGTGCTTTATTAGTGTGCAGGACGTTTTACCGCAAGGAAAACAAGAACAGCCCCTGCCTGGAGGAGCTTACAATTTAAGCTTCAGCAGTGGGGGATGCGACGCAGGAAGGGGAATGTAGGAAGGTGGAATTGTAAAAGGGTTAAATGTGACCTGCCCTGACCTGGAGGACCAAGACTGCCCCGATCTCATCAGATCTCAGAAGCTAAGCAGGGTTGGCCAGGTTAGTACCTGAATGGGAGGCCACCAAAAAAGTCCAGGGTTGCTATGCAGAGCCAGGCAATGGCAAACAACCCTCATTTGTCTCCTGGCTTGAAAGCCCACCAGTAGGCTGGGACTTGATGTTGCTTCCCACCACCGCACATGAACAAATCAGAGTTGGCTCTACAATGAGAGAAGGCAAAAGGGATTTTCAGTGGTGGCAGCATCTTCCTTCTCTACCATTTCCCCCTTGACCTCACCTCTGTTGATCAGGAGCAGCAGTGGCATAGTGGTTAAGAGCAGGTGTACTCTAATCTGCAGAACTGGGTTTGATTCCCCGCTCTGCCGCTGGAGCTGTGGAGGCTTATCTAGGGAATTCAGATTAATAGCCTGTGCACTTCAACACATGTCAGCTGGGTGACCTTGGGCTAGACACAGTTCTTCTGAGCTCTCTCAGCCCCGCCCCCACCTACCTCACAGGGTGTTTGTTGTGAGGGGGGAAGGGAAAGGAATTTGTAAGCCCCTTTGAGCCTCCTATAGGAGAGAAAGGTGGGGTATAAATCCAAACTCTTCCTGCTCCTGATGCTCCTGCTCTTCTTCTTCTTCTTCTTCTTCTTCTTCTTCTTCTTCTTCTTCTTCTTCTTCTTCTTCTTCTTCTTCTTCTTCTTCTTCTTCTTCTTCTTCTTCTTCTTCTTCTTCTTCTTCTTCTTCTTCTTCTTCTTCTTCTTCTTCTTCTTCTTCTTCTTCTTCTTCTTCTTCTTCTTCTTCTCCTCCTCCTCCTCCTCCCCCTCCTCCTCCTCCTCCTCCTCCTCCTCCTCCTCCACCACCACCACCACCACCTCCTCCACCTCCACCTCCTCCTCCTCCTCCTCCCTTTCTCTATATCCCAGGCTTCTCAAAATTCTCCCTGTGTCTGTTTGCAAGTTATGTGTGCATTTTGATCATTTTTAATCCTTTAATAAAATTGTAAGCCTTCTCCTCAATTCTGCTTTTTTAACAGATTTCTTTGGGGAGCGATCTCTGGGGCAGCCCAGTAAGGTCATACACGCCATGACAGACATGAGAGGAAGCCACAAATTAAAAGATACAATTGATATGGAGGCTGTTCGGCACGCAGCTCTGTGCTAGGCAGGAAGCTGGGAAGGGGCCCGTGGCCAAAATCATTTTTTGTGTCTGCTTTTTTTCCTCAGAAAGGGAAACAAACACATCTCCCAGTAAGCCACCTGCTCTGTATTGTCCCCGTCATTCTTGCCAGCAGGAGCCCCTGTCTGCCAGACATAAGGGCCAGACTTATTTTTATGTTCAATTAAAAAGAAGCAACATTCCAGCTCCCAGGCCATCATGTGGTGATTCGGCTGTACTGAAGAATGCCAATTTTCGCCAGATGTCCCAAACTCCCCGCTCGAGCCTGGGCATCACTCTAGATTGGAGTATTTACTCTTCTGCCTCAGACATAGACTTCCTGATGTTCATTGCTATATTGTTGGTTACATGATGTGAGCCACCCTGAGCCCAAAGGGGCAACATATTAAATCCAATAAATAACAACAACAACCACCTGTATGAGTGGTGAAAATGGCCAGGTATTACTTCAGGTCGAGCAACTCATTCACAGCTAAGAAACAGCATGGTTTGGAAGGGTGTTTTTTTTTAATTCCCAGGATTTTTATTAATTTACTTTCTATACATCTCGTCATTCTCCCCACTGGGTAACCAAGAGGTTTTCAATTTCCCTATTTATATATACTTTATAACAAGTATTCGTTTGATTTTAATTTTGTAACTTCAACATTAAATCAACCGTTAAAACATTTGAAACATTCAAAAGCATTTTTTAGAAAAACAAATAAATGTAAAATATATTAAACATTTAAATAAAACATATTATAAATACAAAAAGTGTACATATGTCAGCCCTGCCTTAGCTCTTCAAACTCAAGGTGGGCTAATAACATTGCAAAAGCGGCAGGTACTCAAACATCATAAGTGGCCTGCAGCCAATCAAATCCAATATACAATTAAAACACACCATTAGGATAAGGTGACCAGATTTTCACATTTTAAACGCAGGACGTGCGCGCGCGGCCGCAGGAGCGCACTGCCTTTTGGGGCGCTCCCCGGTTTCCCGCCCTGTCACAAAAGGCAGTGCGCTCCTGCGGCTGCGTGCGCGGGAGGCTGCCGCACTGCCTTCTGGGGCGCTCTCCTGTTTCCCGCCCTCTGACAGGGCGGGAACCAGGAGCGCACCAGAAGGCAACGAGGCAGCGTGGGAGGCTGCTGCACTGCCTTCTGGGGCGCTCCCCTGTTTCCCGCCCTGTGACAGGGCAGGAAAAGGGGAGTGCCCCAAAAGGCAGTGCAGCAGCCTTCCAAAAAGCTGGAGAATTAAGCAACCCCGCGGGAGGCGGGACAAATTGCTCAAAAGCGGGACTGTCCCACCAAAAGCGGGACATCTGGTCACCTTGCATTAGGAGCAACATACAATTAAAACACACTGTGTCAAACAATACACATAGTTAAAAGCCAATAATAGGGGTTCCAAGATCCAGGCAGTGGTGGAAAATGGGAGCAGTAGAAGCAGTGGCAAAAGTGGGGTGGGGGAGCCACCTCGTGTACTTAGCAGCAGCTATTCCTGGAAGTGACAAATGGTAGCTCTAGGAATCAGCAGAAACTCTATGGTTTTGCACCAGGCTGCATTAAAAAGTATTCTCCTGTAGGCCAGCTGACTGCAATACCAGGTGACCCTAGATGATAACAACAATAACAGTAGGTAGAAGCCTTTTTACCATAACGGCTTTGCTCAAATACCAAAAAGTCTTGTATCACTGGCAATGCGATGACATCACTTCCAGTGTGTCAGGCCTCCTCCCCTCATTGCCTGAAAGTCACCTCTCCAGCCAGCTGATCAGCACTGGGGGGGGGGGACAGTGGCTGTGGGCAGCAATCCTCCACCCCTAGCAGGAACCCGGCAGCCCTCAGAGGGTTCCACAAAAACACGAGTGTCTGTGGATCATATCCAGCATGGGATCCTTTTCCCCCTCCGCCCGGCATCAGTGAGGTACAGGGAAATTTTGAATGTGTGGACCAGAGCAAAGCCGCCATGTTGCAGAATTGCCCAACAATCAGCAAATATTCCCAGGAAAGTACTTTTCCATAATCCTAATTAATATTTCTTATCCTCAAAAAGCAATTCCAACTGAATCTTCAAAACTGTTCCTCAGGCTATAATGAATAATCATAGCCAAATCAGAGAGAGAGAGAGAGAGAGAGAGAGAGAGAGAGAGAGAGGACCAATAGCAACAAACTCCCGAAGGAATCCCAGCAAGAGCCGAGCTGTTATCCATCATGATACAGTTCATAGATTTCTGTTCTCAAGCTCGGCATAATAATCAGGGTTAAATCAGCTCTCAAAATCATTTTCCTAATGGAGCTGTAATATCCCTGAGCTCCAGGATTTGACCGTGTTTAGAACACTGGCAATAGGGTCACCAAAACCTCTGAGTTGGATCAAACCAAAGTCCACCTAGACCACAGTTTGGTTCCCAAAAGCAGCTGCCATCAACACAAGGAACGCAGAGCAAGTAAGCAAACAAAACAAATGTTCAAAAATATTCAAACTTGCTTTTTAAAGAAGTGTGGGGGAGAGCGTATTCCAGCATTCAGAGTTGGAATGCAAATTTGAAATCTGCATTTGTAAGTGTGACATTTTTCCATTAAAAATGTGTAATCTGATTGCTTCTGACACATTGCCAGATTCTGACTGATTTCAATAGCCAAAGCCATTAAACATAAAATAGCAGAATGACAATCCTTCAAATATTATATACCGTTGTACCATGTCTATAAAAAGCTACATTAATTCATGCATATGATCAAATAATCCAACATATGAACAACTGAAACTGAAGCATAAAAGCCAAAGATCAAATAAAATATCTCAGGATGTCAAATAAGGAAAAACCAAATGTTCTGGAAAATATCCAAGTATGTAGTGAATATTCAGTATCAAAATTCACAGGGGGCACCTGAAGAGAATTTTCAGGAACAAACCCAGTCCAGCTTGACAGATTAATTTCTTACATTTTCCCAGCAATCAGCATTTCCACTGAGAGGAGTTGGTATTTACATCCTAAACCACTGTCATATATTTCATTTTCATCCTGCCCCACAGTGAAGGAATTCCCCCTCCTCTGTTTTATTTCATTCATTTATTTGAATATTTATGAGCCTCATCCAAAAGGCTGGGTGAAATGGCTTGAGGGAGGGGCACAGCCAGAGGTGGGATCCAGCAGGTTCTCACAGGTTCCCGAGAGTAGGTTACTAATTATTTGTGTGTGCCGAGAGGGGGTTACTAATTGGTGATTTTGCCACATGATTTTTGCCTTAGTTACGCCCCTCCTCTCAGCAGTAGCGAGCAGAACTTGAAGCAGTCTAGCAGGAGGTGCACCAGCGTGCGTGGCAGCCTGCGCCTGCGTGCATTCGTTTCCCACCCAAGGACCGGCGCAGCGGCTGCTTCCTTGCCACAGCCCCGCCCAGGAATGCCCCGCCCCCGGAATGCCCGGCCACGTCCCCGTCGTGCCCTGCCCAGCCCCATTGGCGCTACACCATAGTTTGAATCCCACCACCATGGGAACCTGTTACTAAAATTTTTGGATCCCACCATTGGGCAGAGCCTTGCAGCAGCATGTTTGCCCTCCCTGGAGCACTTACCCTGGGAGAGTGCCAGAGGGCACCTGCCTCTCAGCCCTGCTTCAATGAAATCGGGAAGACTGGCAGGGGAGAGCAGGTCAAGACATTCCCAGAGCCGAGCCGACATTAGTTGGCTCCTTCCTAAGGTTTTGGGCCAGAAGTGTAGTGCCCCAGCCTTTGCATTTATAGCGGCTTTCCAGCAATTGAGAGATTTTGGAACTTTTTTTTTATCCCTGTGCCTTTGAAAAGCCCTCTTGGAGGAGGCAGGATGGTGCCACACTGGTTCAAAGTCCCGCTGCCACCAGCTTTGTATGGGGCTGCCCATCTTGCTTTTCCTAGTGGCTCAAGGTGGCTTACAAGTTACAATAAAAAACCAACAAAATAAAACCACAGTTAATCCCCTCCCCTTCCACAGAAGATGCCTCCAATTTATATACCATTTTAAAATCCTGGCAAATAAAATGCACTCCTGAAAATTTATAAAGTACTAGTGGGCCCGGCCACGCGTTGCTGTGGCTCAGTCTGGTGAAGTGGAAAAGAAAGAAAAGGGGAAGCGAACGGTTCAAACATGTGTCTTTGCACAATGCTTGCAAGGGAGGGGAGGGGCAAGGGGCCCCTCACTCCCCTCCCTCTCTCCCGTTCCCCTGCATGGCACCCCGCCCCGTCACTCCCTAACATTCCCCTTCCTCTGCTCGGGTGGGTGGGCCATGTGCAGGTGGCTGTCCCTGTCCCTTTCACTCCCTTCCCTTGCAGGAGATTACCTGTCAGCAGAAAAACGCACTGATAGATTTTTATATAGATAGATTATTCCCAACCAATCTCTGTGCTAAATTCCTCAGATGGGGTGTGAGGACTGCAGAAATGTGCATCGGGGGGATGTTTGTATTTTCGTTGTGCGTGCACAATGACATTAAAGTTTATCTTATCTATCTTAGATAAGAAAAAAATGGAAGATTCTGATGACAATATCACCCAGCAGTCTTCAGTACGAAGCAGGAATTTACACCGAAGTCCTCCACTCTGATGTTTTGCCCATTACACAGTACTGCCTTTGTAAACTATAGATTTGGAATTGGGATTAGAGTGCCAACCTCCAGGTATAGACTGGAGTTCTCCAGTATTACAAGCAACCTCCAGATTACAGGGATCAGTTCCTCTGGAGAAACGGCTGTTTGACATTACATTATATATTAGAGCCATGGTGGCAAACCTATGGCACTTCAGATGTTCATGGACTACAATTCCCGTCAGTCCAATTGGCCATGCTGGCAGGGGCTGATGGGAATTGTAGTCCATGAACATCTGGAGTACCATAGGTTCGCCACCACTGTATTAGAGTTTATGGCCTTATACCCCACTGGGGTCCATCCCCTCTTCAAACCCCATCCCCTGCCAGGGTCCACTCCCAAATCTCTAGGAATGTCCCAAGTTGGCAACCGTAGCTGGGTCTGCAGTGTACAATATGACAGTTCTAGCTAGATATGTAAAACTTCTTTGAATGATGAACTCATGGGAAAAGGTTTTTTTCTTCCAGAATAAAAATACAAATTTAGGAGGAAATTGAAATATATTCAATACTTATTTTCTCATCAAGGCTTTATGAACAGCATAAAATGTACCTATCACTGAGTTTGAATATTAAATTATAGTATTTGGCAAATTTCTGAGATTTAAGGCAGCTTACAAAACAAAACTAAAACATCAAACAGCAGTAAACCTTCAAAATCCCCACATCTAATAAAGCCTAATAAAATATAAAAAGTTATAGCCAATGGTTGCTTCAGTGGTTATGCGTATCAGTTTAGTATCTGGAAGACCCAGATCTGAATCCTCATTCATGTCTTGAAATCTTAAGAACGTAAGAACGAGCCTGCTGGATCAGACCAGAGTCCATCTAGTCCAGCACTCTGCTACTCGCAGTGGCCCACCAGGTGCCTTTTGGAGCTCACATGCAGGATATGAAAGCAATGGCCTGCTGCTGCTGCTTCTCCTGAGCACCTGGTCTGCTAAGGCCTTTGCTTTCTGGGTAATCTTAAACCAGTCAGACTCTCTCAGCCTAATCTACTATCACGAAGTTGTTGCAAGGATAAAATATAGTGTACACTCATACAATAACATTAACTATGCACCAAACCTATAAACCTATAAACATAAAGATATGCAGTACACTATCTGAAAACATCAACCAATGGTGTAGACCGTAGACCTAAAAATCTTTATACTATATATACAAAATGAGTAAAAAGTTGTGTTTAAAATATTCCACCCATTCCAAAAGAGAAGGTAGAAGATATTTCATGGGAGTTTTTTTCAGGTTCCCTCCCTGCAATTTCCATTTTTTTTTCCTGCTGGGAAAATGGAAAGGGAGTCTTTGGGTTGAAATAAAAAAACAGGAAAAAATCCTCCACCGCCCAAAATGTTTCTTTTTCCCCCCCGGGCCCATGCATGTCTTGTTCTAGCCAGTGGCTTGTAGGGTACCATTAGCCAGAGCAGGCAGCACACATGGGGCTGGATCCAAACTGATTCTCCCTTCCTCCTGTGGAGCCTCTCACAACGCTCCTCAAGTCCCCTGGGCTCCCAGCAGCAGTACTTCATGAAGATCAATGGGCTGCAATATGGGGGCGGGGGGGAGTTCCATTCCGCCACAGGAAAACTAGGGCTCATTCCGCACATGCAGAATAATGCACTTTCAAACTGCTGTGGCGTAGGAGGTTAAGAGCTCGTGTATCTAATCTGGAGGAACCGGGTTTGATTCCCAGCTCTGCCGCCTGAGCTGTGGAGGCTTATCTGGGGAATTCAGATTAGCCTGTGCACTCCCACACATGCCTTGGGCTAGTCACAGCTTCTCGGAGCTCTCTCAGCCCCACCTACCTCACAGGGTGTTTGTTGTGAGGGGGGAAGGGCAAGGAGATTGTAAACCCCTTTGAGTCTCCTACAGGAGAGAAAGGGGGGATATAAATCCAAACTCCTCTTCTTCTTCTTCTTCTTCTTCTTCTTCTTCTTCTTCTTCTTCTTCTTCTTCTTCTTCTTCTTCTTCTTCTTCTTCTTCTTCTTCTTCTTCTTCTTCTTCTTCTTCCAGTGCTCTTTGAAGCTGTGCGGAATAGCAAAATCCACTTGCAAACAGTTGTGAAAGTGGTTTGAAAACGCATTATTTTGCTGTGCAGAAGGGGCCTTAGCCTGGATCCAGCCCATTGTCAAAAGGAAAATTGAACCCATGCATAGCTTCCCATTGCCTTATTATTTCATTTTGGCAGCATCTTCATGACACCTGGCCTATTTGAAATTCTTTTCCGTTGTCGCTTTGTGGCTCCCCCGAATGAGCTAGCAAGAAAAGAGTGGAAAATTTCTCTGTTCAGATCCATGTCGCGGGCCAGCTGAGCAGAGAGAACATCCAAGTAAATTGCTGCCAGCGCCATTCCGTAGCTTGCCATTTATAAAGATGTAGACCTTCTTCATCTGTCTTGTTTCATACCATTCTTCTAAAGCAACGGCCTTTGACTTTTCTCAGGATTGCCCTCGTCCAGGTGGGATCTGTAACTCCCAAAAACACAACCGATCTCCTGAGGACAGAGATCAGTTCCCTTAGAGAAGATGGCTGCTCTAGAGAGTGGAATTATAATCCACCCATAATGTTGACATGAAGGATCGCAAAAGCGATATTGGTCCAGTGGAATGCAGCATTATCTGAGAACAGAAATTGGAAATCGTTGAATGTTTTATTTTTCCAATCACGGTGACTTCTTTGCAAAGTCACGCTACCTGAGCTATGCCTTCTTTCTGTAGTAACTGCTGAGCAGCTAGAAAGACCACAGAGATATTACAAGAAAACCTATAATTACCTGTTCTAAATTCAGTGCGAAATGTTGACTGAAGGGCCACACCAGTCCACTGCTCTGTAATATGTTAAAGAACCAAAAAACCCAAAAGGACATATTCTTCGTGCTAAGCATAAAAGCGGAAGAAACAGCACCAATTCAGCTGCTCAGCACAACCCTATGATTCTACAGCTCTGGGGATACCCCCCCCCTCCCTCTTTTTTTTAACAGTGACCTCCAATGGGCAAGATCAGTCTGAAACTATTCATAACAAAACAACCAGCAGGGACTTCTGACTCCTCAGGTACTGGATTTGCTCTCAACTTTGCCTCCACGTTGGAATGGATGAGAATGTTTTTGTCAGCAAAACACCCTGCAGACAAAACACAGCTGGGGGCAACAGTGACAGAGAAGAAAGTCTTCTTCAGGGCCTTCACCACCACCTGTGAATGGCCTGTGGATGGGCTTTACAATGTGCTCTGTCTGATTCATCCTGAGCCAACCGCAAGCAGTGCTCTAGTTGATCAACCAAATCTTTATTACGGGCATAGACTCCAGTCATTGCTCTAGTTCAGTGATGGCGAACCTTTTTGAGACCGAGTGCCCAAATTGCAACCCAAACCCCACTTATTTATTGCAAAGTGCCAACCCGGCAATTTAACCTGAATGCTGAGGTTTTAGTTTAGAAAAAACCGGTTGGCTCCCCCTTCCTCCACCCTACCCGCTCGAGCAGGGGCCAACTTGCTCTAGCCTCCAGCAAGTTTCGCGTGCACTGCTCTGTGCCTCTCTAGCATCTCTGCCTCCTCTGCACCCCGCCCCCCCTTGGGCAGCAGCCACTCAGAGCACAGGCACCAGGCCCACCAGCCGAGTCCTCCCTACTCACTGCGGCGCATGCACATTGTGCTCAGTGGCCCAGGCCAGCCTAGATGTGTGTGTGGGGGGGAGGGTGATTTTCTGCCTCCCACATAACGAACTCTGTCTGCGCGTGCCCACAGAGAGGGGTCCGAGTGCCACCTCTGGCACCCGTGCCATAGGTTCACCATCCCTGCTCTAGTTGTTCTCCAGCCTGCTTCATCTTGCTCAGCTCCTTGACTTCTGAGAGGGTAGAAGAGGATGCCATGAGCAACTGCATCAATGGCCCTAGTAAGACCATCATTCCACGCAGTTACAAGGGCCTGCACAGAATCACTGGGGAGGAAAATCCCCCCAGAACTGCCTGGAAGCCAATGGGATCCATTAATCTCTGAGGGCCGAACAAATCAGTCCACTGCCCCTTCAGAGACAAAGCGACAAGCTCAGCTGGGTCTACAGAAAATCGTAATCTGACCACATCAAGGGCCAAACCTCCATCCTCCAATCAGATTACCAGCAAGCCACCTGGTGCAGAAAAGAAGGTACCCATGCTTGTGATGGCATCCATGAAGTCATGAGCCAGACTAGAAAAGGCAGCTTTGCATGTATGTTGAAATCCCCAAGGGCAGTCATTCTTGGGGTTCTCAGCACCAAGTCTGAAATAACCTCTGTCAACCCAGCCAGACATCCTTCTGGTAAGCGAGGCGGATGGAACACCAGCAGGATCCCGAATCTGTCCTGATGCCCAACGCAAAGTATAGAAAATCAAAGTCAGTCTCTGTTTTGGGCTCCTAGTGAGAGTCACATAATGGGAAAGAAATTAGCTCTTAATGCAAACCAGTCGAATGTTGAAAAATCCCAGAGAAAAAGATTGAGGGTTTCTTGATTTTACAGCTGGAAATAATTGCAGATGTTTTGATAATTGAATTAGTTCAAATCAATACTTCTATGCTTATTGCTAAATCACTAAGATGCTCTATAGTTCTGTCTATTAAGTAGCAGTATTTGTCTTTATTATTCTGCTCTGTTAACTCCAATCCAGGCATATGTTTCTAAATTTACTAGCAATAAAGCCGAGATCTTGCAAGATCTGGTTGCAAGGAGTCACCTTGGATTAAACAACAGTTTTGTCAACTTGCTCCCCAGGCCTTACGAGAAGCATAGGTTTGTTGTAACAATTCGTTTTTGTAAAGCTTCGCGATTTAAAGAGCCGCGTCTGCTTTGATCTAGCAAGCTCAGCTCTTCAGCAATTTCACACGAGTAGTGAACAACCATGTACGACTTCACATACCTGATGTTTTTCAGTAGACATCAGAAAATATCATGTGGGGATACAACCAGTGACCAAGCTTGAAACTGTCTGTATCATACTGGTCTATTCATCAAGGACCTGTGATTAGCTGCCGCTTCTTCTTGAGTGCGTCCCCTGTGGCAAATCCCTCTTTGCACAAATTTGCAGATGAAATTGTTTTGCTTGCTCTTTGGTGTATCTGCCTAACAATATCCCACTTTCATTTGCGGTGGAGTCATAGGTACATCTGCCGTTTTTTTGTAATACTCTGATAGAGTCACAGCAGGAAACACTTTAAATACACTGAGAATTTACTTAACAGCAAACACATATGCAGTTACCTGAAACAAACAGCACATTTGGGGGGGGGGGGATAGCACCAGTGTTGTTGCTGTTCTCTCAAATGGAATTCTCTTAAAAAGCAAAGTGGGGGAAAAGCAACCACCCAAACACCATCCGCTTTTCTCCTTTGTGTGTCATTTCAGTCCATTTTCAGAAACGTTCCAGCTGAAGATCAACAAACGCAAATCGTTTTATGACACAACGGAGCCCTCAGCGGGGAAGTCTAAATACAGTGAGGTGTCTCAAAGCGGCTTCCCTGCCTCAGCTTCTGTATCTCTGCAGTGAATTGAAGACGTTCCTTGTACTGATCCAGAGCATCGGACCATATAGCTCGGTGTGGTCTGCCAAGAACTGAACCTTGGGCTTTCAGCATGAAGGCATCCAGTCACAGTCCTTTTGTTTTCCACTCTAAGGTCGATTCCGCACTTGGGTTATCGATCTAAGTTCGAGCTGCGTTTGACCTAAGTGCTCCGCACAACCACTGGGATCGACATGGTTTTGTACCAGCTTCGCCCCATGTAACGGTCAAATTTCCAACTCCAGTTGGGAACTACTACTTTTTTAGGGAACTACGCTTGAACTCAGCTCGATTCCAGTAAAGTGCGGAATCTCTGGTGCCAGGAGTCCCCCATTCAGCCAATCATAGCTGAGTGTTTCGGGCATGCGTACAGCTGGCCAATAAAAAAACGCCACCTTCGTCCCTCCATTCCTGTGGCAGTTTTTTTTATAACGTGTGTGGGGATAGACGGAACATGGCCGTAGAACGTTAGCCAATCGGAACAGAGCAGCGAAGAGGCACAGGATGATTCCGCCCTCCGCGCTGGGATCAAGCTGGTTGCAGTGGGGAACAACAATGGCTTCGACCTAGGTTAGTACCCTTCTCAGGGAACTGGGTCGAACCTATTTTACTCATGTGCGGAATCACCCTAAGAAGCCAGTTTGTGCCACCTGATGGCCAAACGAGATGTTATGGTGTCCACAGGTCTGACCCATGGATGCCAGTGCCATTTTACAGTTGAATGTGAACATTGAAAATGTCTTCAGGGGCTCAGTCTCCAGTGACCTGATAGAACTGGGAGATCTTTTCCCCCCAATGCCAAAACAAAGCAGGGGTGGTGGCTATTTGGCACTTCATGGACTCACAGAATCATGGAGTTGGAGATCACAAGAGATCACAAGAGATCACAAGAGATCACAAGGACCATCAAGTCCAACCTCCTGCAATGCAGGAACATACAATCAAAGCACTCCTGACAAATGGCCATCCAGCCTCTCTTTAAAAACCTCCAAAGAAGGAGACTCCACCACACTTTGAGGTAGTGCATTCCACTGTTGAACAGCCCTGACAGTCAGGAAGTTTTTCCTGATATTTAGGTGGAATCTCTTTTCCTTCACCTTGAACCCATTACTCCTGGTCCTAGTCTCTGGAGCAACAGAAAACAATCTTGCTCCCTTACCAACATGGCATCCCTTCAAATATCTAAACATGGCTATCATGTCACTTCTCAACTTTCTCTTCTCTTCACTAAACATACTGAGCTCCCTAAGTCTCTCCTCATAGGGCAGTGGTGGCGAACCTATGGCACTCCAGATGTTCATGGACTACAATTCCCATCAGCCCCTGCCAGCATGGCCAATTGGGGCTGATGGGAATTGTAGTCCATGAACATCTGGAGTGCCATAGGTTCACCACCATGGTCATAGGGCATGAATTCTAGATCTTGGGAAAGCATGACCTGGATAGCTCCAGGCTACCTTGATCTCATCAGAGCTCAGAAGCTAAGCAGGGTTGACCCTGGTGAGCATTTGGATGGGCAACCTCCAAGGACACTAGGGTCATGGCATGGAGGCCATCAATGGCAAACCACTTCCAACCATCTCTTGCTTTGAAAATCTTACATCTTACATGGTTGCCATTAGACAGCGGTGACCCGGCAGCATCAAAAACAAACAAAAAAGCCATGGGGAGGACACAAGATCACCAGGCCCTGCCATGCCATCCTCACAGCATTTTGAAATGGCCAAAAATAGACTCTAAAATATCATTGATGTCCACAGTTAGGGGATAGCAAAATGTCTATTTTGGCTCCGGACTGGGAATTGTGAGCCTGGAAGATGGCAATTCAGATCTCAACTCTACCAATGACTTGGGTAGGGAAAAAAAAGTGGCAAAGTTTGAAATGGCCAAAGTATTTCAGACACAGGTAATAAATTGTTTTAATCATGCTATATGAAATCCTGTCCCGGTGTCACTTTACTTGTAATCAGGCCAGCAACAAATCCAAGGTGCAAGAAAAATGATTCCTCCTAAACATTAGGAAGAACTTCCTGACTGTCTGGGCTGTTTCACAGTGGAATTCACTGCCTCGGAGAGTTGTGGAGTCTCCTTCTTTTAAACAGAGGCTGGATGAACCTATGTCAGGAGTGCTTTGACTGTGTGTTCCTGCATTGCAGGAGGCTGGACTTGATGGCTCTTGGGGTCTCTTCCAACTCTATGATTCTATGAATAACAGCCAGTTTAGGATGGAAATGTGAAAGGGCCAGGCAATGCAATATTAAATACAGTTATAACCTTCTAAACCCAGTGCCTTGAAAGGAATAGAAAGGTAGAACTCTGCTTAGAATTGCACCATCAGTTACAAAATTAAACAGAAATGCACAAAGTTCAGTATGATAATGTAAGGGAACTGGGCTGCAAAACTGGATAAGAATGTTTGCTTCGTGTTGATTGGTTTTACTGTACACTGCCCAGAGCCCTTCAGGGGTGGGCGGCCTATTAAATTTAATAAATAATAATAATAACAATGTGTACAAGGAGCAAAGCAATGAAAACAGCCTGAATTTCACAGGGGTCAAAGAACCCGATCCCCTGTTATTAAAAATGCCATCCTGAAGAAAGCCACTTTGCACATTATCCAGAATAATAAGAATATGGGAGCTTTCCTGACCTTGTCAAACCCCGGGTACCAATGACTGCCATTCTTGCCCATTTGCAAGGTAGCACTTGCAGAAGACTTTGCCCTGGAGTCGTCTGCTTCCCTATTATAAAAGTGCCGTCCTGAACAATTCCATTTTTATATATTTTGTGAAATGACAAAAGCACGGGAGTTTTTAAATAAAATCTCATTAGACAGTCTGTTCTGCTAGGTAGGAATGTCGACAAACTCACCTGACCCTTTGCTGATTTCCTTATTGGGATACAATTACCTCTTGGTTACTAACTCGGGGAAGATTGTCATTCTCCTGTCCATTATAACCATAGGGGAACTGATAATGGAGAAACCAACGCAGGGCGGTATGCCTAGCTCTCTCATTCTTGATCTTTAGGAGGCATCTGAGGATAATTTTATTCATGATGGCATCTGATTAGTTCTCCTGCCTCCTGGGAGTTTTAAATTATTTATTTTAATTAGTGCTTTTCATGTATTTTATTATTATTAACATGGTAAGTTGCCTTGAGTCCCTGTACAGTGGGAAAGTGAATAATAAATGTTTAAAATACATAATTTGAAAAAGAAATCTCTCTGAGAGGAGTGGGAAGCAAGCTCCTCTCAGGTGATAGTTCACTGGAGCCCAGCAGATCTGTCATTCTAGAGTAGCCTTCATACTGGCTGTTGTGGTTTTTCCAAATTTCCATGGTCTGGTAGTTTTTGATCCTAATATTTTGCCTGCATCTATGGTTGGCATCTTCAGAGGCATGTCATGGTGAGATATGTTTCTCTCTGTGGCGAAGGGTGGAGTGATTGTATGGTGGAGTATATGTTTTGTCTACCTCACGGGTGGGAGGAGGGTGGAGCATATTTGCCTTGTCCAGGTGTGGAATTAAGAACATAAGAACATAAGAACTAGCCTGCTGGATCAGACCAGAGTCCATCTAGTCCAGCACTCTGCTACTCGCAGTGGCCCACCTGGTGCCTTTGGGAGCTCACCTGCAGGATGTGAAAGCAATGGCCTGCTGCTGCAGCTGCTGCTGCTCCTGAGCACCTGGTCTGCTAAGGCATTTGCAATCTGAGATCAAAGAGGATCAAGATTGGTAGCCATAGATTGACTTCTCCTCCATAAATCTGTCCAAGCCCTTTATAATTCATTTGTATTTGCATATCCATTTACAATTGCATTAGCATGTATCTGGGTGGAGTTCATTTGCGGTTGCCTTTGAACGGCTCTGGATTTTGGTTTTGATATTTTTTAGTACCGGTAGCTAGGTTTTGTTGATTTTCAGGCTCTCTTCCTTTTTTGTTGAAACTGATCCCATGTTTGTAGATTCACTGGCTCCCCACAAGTGATAATTCACTGGACCCCAGCAGGTCTGTAATTCCAGGATGTCCTTCATACTTCTTTGAGCTCTGAGGACTGTTGCATTTGGCATTAAACAAGTATATTTAGTTTCTTATGGACAAGAAGACACTGGACTATTAGGGTATCTTTGTCATACTTTGCCTTTTTGACAAATGCAGAAACAGGATATAAAGGACTCTTCTGTTTGCAGAACCACCACAAATCCTGCTTTGAGTTTTCATGATGAAAAGGTTCCCAGTTTTGGCTCATAACAGCTAATTTCCTCTCAGTCTCAATTCATTGACTCAACTGTTTTCCCCCTTAAACTGTTGGTTGCCTTTTTCTGAGAACTGATGCGACTCTATGGGTGTCCAGAAGTTCTCAGATATGAACCAATATTAACGAATTTTCTCAGGCACACTGCACACTAACCGTCTGCCACACAGCTTCCTGTTTGCAGCAGGGTTTCCCCATGTTTCCTTGTTTACACACAAGGAAGTGCCTGCTACTTCTCCCAAGCTGAGCCACCATTTTCTCTGGCCACTGTTTCCAGGTCAGGAAATTGTTTGCTGCCTCTTTTCTTTTTTAGATGCCATTTCAATAATCTATGGCAGGGGCACCTGATATTTGGAAAGTCATGGTGTATTGATGTGTTCCTTAATTGTGATTGCTCTATTGATAGATGACGACAAGGCTTTTACCGAGCTGATTCCATTCCCAGAAGTGATGTCACAGGACAGACACCACCAGTTTTTTTAAAGTAAAAACTTCCCCTGCCACTGGTCAAGAGTCAGAGCAGCAACAAGGGCTGCTGCAGGAAGGTCTTGCGCCATAGTGGGAAGCTCGCCATCCCTAGTGATGAAATTGAGGATGGGGACTATTGGTATACAGAGAAAGGTCTGCTACCTGAGCAGAGGCGAAGCTCCAAGGGGACAGGGGGACGCAACACATCGGGAATGCACTACTGTGGGGATGT
Source organism: Sphaerodactylus townsendi (assembly GCF_021028975.2). NCBI lineage: Eukaryota > Metazoa > Chordata > Lepidosauria > Squamata > Sphaerodactylidae > Sphaerodactylus > Sphaerodactylus townsendi. The sequence continues at coordinate 123,164,639 of NC_059429.1, read as the reverse complement.
GGTGAGGGCATTCCGGGGGCATGGTGGGGGGCATTCCGGGGCGGGGCGGAGGACACACCGGTGCACCGGGCACTTTCCCCCCCTTGCTACTCCTCTGCACCTGAGCCTGTGAGAGAGAGGCATCCAATCTATTTTCTTCAGTTCTTTGGGCAGACACTGCAATCCTGAGATGTCAATCTTCCAGGTCCTGGTTCAATCAAATGAGGCTGGCTGATGACAACAGATTGTATCGGGTGCTCAGGAATAATGGATGGAAGCATGACGGTATTTGTTGCAATCAGTGGGTTTCAAATAGAAGACAATCCTCCTGAGTTTTATAGTGGTGACTAGAAAGTGGGCCTGTCTCCTTGCCTGATATAGGCAAAAAGCTTGACGGGCTTGTAGAAGTCATGGTGCCCACGGAGAACGTTGTGACAACCGGAGTGCGGCGTACTTCATGTGTGGCATATGAATCCAATGCATCACTGTTCCTCAACAGCAAGTAATTATGAGAATTCCATCAAGTGAGAAGGAAAAATGGGTGCCCAGGGTGCAGCGGGCGGGGGACAAAGACAGAGAGAGATAACCAAGGGATGTAAATAGTCCTCATCAGTGCTACCATGGAGAGACAGTGAAGGCAAACAAGGAAAGCAATCATCATCTGTTTCTCTCCGAGCTCCTGGAGACAAGGAGATGCTAATGTTTTTCATTCAAAAGCAGGACGCAGAACAGTGTTTGTGCACAGCTGATGGCCTGCAGATTCTAAAGGAGGGACTGTGGAGGGCCCAAAGCTGCTGCTGTGTTGGAATTCTGTGACTGGAACTCTTAAAGATGTACTGGACCAAAGGAGCCGCTACAGGGAACTCACTGTCGACTGGGGCTTAGCTTATGTTAACAGGGGATAAAAAGAGAGCTTATGCATGCTTGATGCCCTGACCTGGATGGCCTAGGCCAGCCTGATCTTCTCAAGTTTTCGAAACTAAGCAGGGTCAGTCCTGGTTAGCATTTGGAAGGGATACTACCAAAGAAGTCCAGAGTTATTATGCAGAGGTAGGAAATGGCAAACCACCTCTGAATATCTCTTGCCTTGAAAACCCTATGGAGTTGCCATGCCAGCTGTGATTCGACAGCACTTTCTACCAATGGCGGAGCTACAAGGGGACAGGGGGTGCGCCGTGCATCAGGTGCATGCCTGGGGGCACAGAAAATCACCCGCAGGCCCCTCCCTATCCCCCCCTGTAGTGCCCCCTGCAGCACCCCACCCTACCCCGTTCTCACATTTACCCTAGTTCCTTTCCTTTTCCTAGAACTTTTTCAGACTGAAAAAAAAGCCTGTTCACAGTACAGGCTAAAAATGGCCTGAGGAACTACAGTTCCCAGGAGACCTTGGGGCTCACAAGGTCTCCTGGGAAGTATAGTTCCCATCAGGCCATTTTTAAGCCTGAACTACGAATAGGCCTTTTTTTTAGCCTGAAAAACTTCTAGGAAAACAAAAAAACCTAAGGTAAGTTTGGGAAGGGGGGCGCTGCGAGGGGGCGCTGCGGAGGGGTGCTGCGAGGGGGTGCCGCGGGGGGCATGCCACGGGGGTTAGGATGCCACAGGGGGCCACGAGGGGTGGAAAATATAGACTGGGCACAGTTTGGCCCAGCTACGCCTCTGCTTTCTACCACTTGCATGCACAGTCCTCTTTCTATCTATGTAATGCATTTTTATCCATTCCTGACTCAAGGAGCTCAAAGCATCATTGGAGCAGGTTCTCCTTTCCCCTTTTTCTGTTTGCAGAACAACCCTGTGAGGTAGGTTGATCCAAGAAAGAAAAAGTGTGTCCAGCTCAAGGTCATCCTGTAAGTTTCATTACCGAATGGGGATTTGAAGCTGAGACTCTCAGATCCTAGCCATTAGACTTCTCTCTGGGATACACCTCTGAAGATGCCAGCCACAGATGCAGGCGAAACATAAGGAACAAGATCTACCAGACCTCAGCCATGCAGCCCTGAAAACCCACAACAATCACCTAGCTGGACACTCTAATCACTCTTCCACACCAGGTCAGGAGTGTCAACATACTGTATTTTAGTAACACAAGGTAAGCAAAGAGAATGCAAGTTTATAATGAATTGTATTTCTGTTGGTGACATGAAGATACAGAATGTTCACCAGCCTGGTCAGGAGAAAAAAAGATACAGAATGTTTGCAGTCCAGCTTCTAGGAGGGAAGGAAAATGTGGTTGTTTGGCTGGAATTAAAACCTCATATGTAAACATATATTGAGTTAGATTTTGCTAACCATCAGTGGGAGATGCAGCACTTTCCCCTATTCCCCTCCTCTCAGCAGTCATTTACAAGCTTGGGATAATTCCAGAGGATGTAGGATCTACACCATAGGTGTCAAACTCGCGGTCCTCCAGATGTTGTGGACTACAGTTCCCATCACCCCCTGCCAGCATCATGCGGCGCTCCAGATGTTGTGGACTACAGTTCCCATCATCCCCTGCCAGCATGGTGCTGGCAGGGGATGATGGGAACTGTAGTCCATGACATCTGGAAGGCCGCGAGTTTGACACCTGTGATCTACACAAACTAACAGTCATGTGAGTTAGAGGGCCACAATGGAGAGTAGGAAGGCAGGAAATTGTTCCTTTTGCCTCATCCATTAGCAGATCTACACTGGGAAAGGAAAAAGGGAGCCAGCGTACTCCTTTCTCCTTCCCAAAGACAGCCTCCTGATTCACAGAATCACAGAATCACGGAATCATGGAGTTAGACGAGATCTCAAGGGCCATCAAGTCCAATCGCCTCCCGTGCAGGAACACACAATCAAAGCACTCCTGTCAGGTGGCCATTCAGCCTCTGTTTAAAAACCTCCAAAGAAGGAGACTCCACCACGCTCCCAGGCAGTGTATTCCACTGTCGAACAGCCCTCACCATCAGTAAGTTCTTCCTAATGTTCAAATTATTGATCTCAGTTATCTCCCCTCACTCGCTATCTCCAGCTAATTCCCCCAACTAAATGGGCACTACCTATTTAGAATAGCACCAATATACATGATCACCATTTTGTCTGAATGGGACCATGTACACATTTTCAGCCTTGGTATACATGTACATGTTTACCAGGCTGCCTGCCTCTTCTCCCCATTCTCACAGAGGGAGAAAATAGATGGGATGCTGTCGCTGATGGAGTGATGGCACTTTCAGGCACTGCGTTTGCAATGCTCTAGGATTTTTGCTGTTCTCTATGGTCTTCACTATTAGAATTGTGTGGTTCCCTATAGCTGGGGGTGATGGTGAGCTCCCCCTTCCCTCAAAAGCTCCTGGGCAGGGCTGGCTACCCAAACTGTGCACCAGCAAAACGGTGATCGTGTATATTGGCAGGATTGTGTATATTGGCAGGATCTTGGCATACTTAAGAACATAAGAACATAAGAACTAGCCTGCTGGATCAGACGAGAGTCCATCTAGTCCAGCACTCTGCTACTCGCAGTGGCCCACCAGGTGCCTTTGGGAGCTCACATGCAGGAGGTGAAAGCAATGGCCTTCTGCTGCTGCTGCTGCTCCTGAGCACCTGGTCTGCTAAGGCATTTGCAATCTCAGATCAAAGAGGATCAAGATTGGTAGCCATAGATCGAGATAGGAATTCTCCAGATAGTTCAGGTCCACTACAATTCCCATCAGCCTTCTGTCAGCATGGCCAATAATGGCCATGCTGGTAGGGGCTGATGGGAATTGTGGTTCCTGAACATCTGGAGAGTCGTAGGTTCCCTACCCCCCGCCATGCCATTTATCTGACTTCTCCTCCATAAATCTGTCCAAGCCCTTTTTAAAGCTATCCAGGTTGTGGTAAAACGTAATACTGAAGAGGGCTACAGTATCTTTAGAATTCTGCTAGTTGTGATTTCAACTGTTTCAGTAGCATTATGAACCGCCGACTTTAAGCGACCGCCGAGGACCAAGGAATTGGAGGGGAAGGCAGAATTTCAGCCGCTGATTGGTTGGTAGGCCTCCTCCCGTTTACCCAAAATTATCGCAATCCGCAGGGAGCAGCTCTCTCATGCCACTAGCCGAAGCGGAACAGAATCGGTCCAACCTTAAGACCAAAAGGCAGGAAATTTAAAGCAAACGCAGGAATGGCTCTGAGTAGCAGGAAAACATAATTTATGCAAATTGGGCTCAGAGCCAAAGGAACAGGCCGCTGAGGAGACAGGCCATTATTAATTTATTAGCCTGGTGCTAGAAAGCATTGCCTCCTAATTCAATTTTTAAAACCTCTTCATTCAACTGTGCACATACTCATGAAAATTGCATGCAACTTGATAGCTTTACGTTCCAGAATCCACTGCTCTCCCGGCCCTGCTCCGCTCTGCTCTCTTTGACATAAGCCGAGTTTCGTGGGCTTCGTTTGGAGCCGTTCCAGACTAGGTTGCCCATCAGTATTGCAGGACAGGAGGTTTTTTTTTAATTTGCCTTCTCTGTGGGTGAGGGAGAGCTGATTTGGATTATTTGGAAAAGATTGCGAGACCATATGGACCAATTAAGACCTAACAGAACTACAAGCTAGGGGTCTGCAAAGAACCATAATGGGTGCCTGCCAGCTACGGTTGGCAGGTTTCCCCTGGCAACAGGCAGGAGTAGGGCAACTTGCTGGCAGCTGAGACAGGCCTGAGCCAGTGTCTTGGTGACACTGTCAGTAATGTGCAATGTCACTTCTGGTGTGCACCAAAGTGATACCATCACATCCTGGTGATATGCGGACAATCTGGTTTTTAGGCAAAAGCTCTCTGATGAAAGCAGCTTTTATTGTGGAGTTTCTTCCCAAATACCCAAGACAGAGGGTGGGATCCAGCAGGTTCTCACCAGTTCTAGAGAATGGGTTACTTAATTATTTTGTGTTGTGCCGAGAGGGGGTTTCACTGGTGGGTCCCGGCTTTTCCGTTTAGAAATTCCATTGTAGGTCCAAAAAAATCATAAAGTCCTGTTGTTACCTTTCCCTATGTGGCTGGTTAGCAAAAAAAAAAAAAATTGCAGGATAATTCTCCCTGTTGGGCTATTTTAAAACACATGCTTTAGGGTAATATGGTAAAGTTCCCTTTGTTTCAGGAAAAGTATCCCTTCTTCTTTGATTTCTAAAACAAGGAAATCAAGTATTTGACAGTATTAAGTGATTTGGACAGGCAGTCAATTAGAGGGGAAGTAGTTGTTTCTGTTGGCACTAGACAATAGGACTTGCCATAATGAGTTTAAATTATGGACAGAAAGAGACCAGCTGGAAATTAGGAACTTTTTTTTTTTTACAGTAAGAGGTTTTTTTACATGCAACAGAGAAATTATTACATTCCCTGCCCCTCGGGATGCTTGACCACACCCCCACCATTACCCGCAAGCCAGCCCCATTGGCACTAAGCCACTGTTTGAATCCCACCACCATGGGAACCTGTTACTAAAATTTTTGGATCCCACCACTGCCCAAGCATCTTGCATCGTGGAATGACATCACTTTGGTGCATGCTGGAAGCAATTTGACAGAATTATTGCTGTGTCACTGAGCCTTCCTCAACTGGCCAGCTTGATTGGTAGCAGGGGGTGGGGCCTGGAGGGAGAGGATCAGGGGACTGGTAAGCCCCAGGGGCAGCGGGCTGGTCAGCCTACTGCCAGCAGGGGAGCAGAATTTGGCATCTCTCAGCCCAGGATCCTGCGGGCCTGATGTTCAGGAATCCGAGCACTCCCATCAGCCCCTACCAGCATGGGCCAATTGACAATGCTAGACAGGAGCCTGATGGGAATTTGTAGTTCCCTTGAACATCTGAGAGCCCAGGTTCTTACTCCCCTCCCCCCAGCCCAAACCGTAGGGAGTCCGAGTGTACACCAGAGTGGGTGGAGCTGTTAGAAAAGGATCAAGTGTAAGTGATGTGAAAGACCTCAGCTGCAAACCTCAGAGAACCATTTCCAAATATAACAGACAAGGGGGCATTCATTGAAAATGCTAGGGGGAAGAATTAGGACTAATAAAAGGAAACACTTCTTCACACAAGGTGTGATTCGTGTTTGGAATATGCTGCCACAGGAGGTGGTGATTGCCGCTAACCTGGATAGCTTTAAAAAGGGCTTGGACAGATTTATGGAGGAGAAGTCGATCTATGGCTTCGCAATCTTGATCCTCCCTTGATCCCAGATTGCAAATGCCTTTAGCAGACCGTATGCTAACAGGAGCAGCCTTGCTTAGCAGAAGGCCATTGCTTTCACCTCCTACAGGTGAGCTCCCAAAGAGCACCTTGTGGTAGCCACTGGCGTGAGTAGCAGAGTGCTGGACCTAGATGGGACCTCTGGGTCCTGATCCAGCAGGCTAGTTCTGCTTATGTTCTTACTTTGACCAGAAGAAATGGCTTTGACCTTAATATAAAGCTGCAATCTCAGCTGTAGAGTGTATGAGTTTGTGTATGCTTTCGTGGTTGGCACCGGCCACCCAATACATTTTTGGAGGAACTAATGCCACTTTCAGTGACCTACATGTGAGAGTTGCAAAGAACAGAACTGTTTGTTTAGTAATATTGTCGAAGGCTTTCATGGCTGGAATTCTCTAGGGTAAGTTGTGGGTTTTCCGGATTATGGCCGTGTTCCAGGAGCACTTTCTCCTGATGTTTAGCCTGCATCTGTGGCTGGCATCTTTCAGAGGCGATCCCTGAAGATGCCAGCCACAGAAGCTAAGAAAGGCAAAAATGTCAGAGAGAAAAATGTTCCTGGAACACAGCTCCTCCTAACCCAGAAAAACCCACAACACCCGAAAGGATATATGGCTGTACGCTGATTTGTTGCCCTGGCCTCGACAAAGCATCAGATCTCGGCTGGAAAGCAGGGTTGCCCCTGGTTAGTATTTGGATGGGAGACAACTGAGGAAGTCCAGAGTTGCAACACAGAAGCCGTCGATAGCAAAATATCACGTCTACCACCAGATCTCTGTTACTTGTAGAAACCCTTTGGGGTTCCCACTATGGTTGTATTGCATTTGTCTTATGCAAAGCCAAATTGACCAGATACCCAGAGAAGCTCACAAAAAAACAGGGAATGATAACAGTGCCAACCTCTCACATTTTTTCGGCCCCAGCTTCCAGTAGCCTTGGGTGCAATGCTTCTGAGCACACAGATTCCATTGGGCTATCAAAACAAACCCTTTCCTAACAGAGTACCTCCTGAAATGTATTATGTAACTGGTTCCTTGTAAGGAAGGCACAAAAGGAAGAAAACAAGCTTGCGTGTGGAATAAGACAGCGAACACAAATTCTGCAGTTGCCAACTCTAGCATGAGAAATTCCTGGAGATTTGTGGATAAAGCGTGGAGATTGTAATGTTTGGGGAGGGAACTCAGCAGAGACAAATGCAATGGAACCTTTTTTTCCAGAACTGCCATTTCCTCCAGCAAAACAAGTCTCTGTCGTTTGGGGTGAGTCTGTTATATAATTCTAGAGGAGTTCTCCAGAGCTCCTATCATTGTGTGGTGGAGCTACTCAAGTGGCCTCCATGGTTGGCATCAGAATATGTTGCACTGTTGCTTTGGAAATGATTGACTCACTGTCAATCATTATTACATGTAGGTGTGGCATCTGCCTACCCAGAAATGAAATTTCAAGTATGATGAATACAGATTTTTTCCCCAGTTGTATTGTCATAAGAACATAAGAAAGAGCCTGCTGGATCAGACCAGAGTCCATCTAGTCCAGCACTCTGCTACTCGCAGTGGCCCACCAGGTGCCTTTGGGAGCTCACCTGCAGGATGTGAAAGCAATGGCCTTCTGCTGCTGCTGCTGCTGCTGCTGCTGCTGATCCCGAGCACCTGGTCTGCTAATGCATTTGCAATCTCAGATCAAGAAGGATCAAGATTGGTAGCCATAGATGGACTTCTCCTCCATATATCTGTCCAAGCCCCTTTTAAAGCTATCCAGGTTAGTGGCCATCACCACCTCCTGTGGCAGCATATTCCAAACACCAATCATGCATTGCGTGAAGAAATGTTTCCTTTTATTAGTCCTAATTCTTCCCCCCAGCATTTTCAATGGATGCCCCCTGGTTCTAGTATTGTGAGAAAGAGAGAAAAATGGCCAATGGCTGGTTACTACTAGCAGGAAGAGCTCGTCATTAAAACAAAGATGGCTGCAGAAAAAAAGGAAGTTGGCATGTTCATAGTAGTCACCTTGAAAAAAAATTTTCTACAACAACCACTTTTATTACAATCTAGAGATCAGTCAACATCTATTTTTTTAAATCACAGAAAGCATCAAATATCCTTGCAAAATTACCTGCCAGTCTCTACGATCAAGAAACATACATTTACAGGGGTGAACACTACTATTTGAGTAAAACTAGTTTACAATAGAACAGACCTAGATTGGGTCCACTTCTGCCCACTGGATTTGGGTAGCTTTCTATTTCTGGCCTATTTTGGAGTCAACACCTCACAATGGGATACTCATTGAGTGTTTCAGCAAAGTAGCCATGTTGGTCTAGAGCAGGGGTCAGGAACCTTTTACACTCAAAGAGCCATTTGGACCCATTTTCCCCGGAAAAGAAAACTCATGGAGCCGCAGATACTCTTTTGACATTTAAATGAAGATAGCACTGTGTATTTGTTTGCTCTCACTGGCTCTCAGGCCTCGCCGGTGGGAGCAGTCTCCCCAGCCACCTCCACTGCCAGATCACGGGCACCTGCCGCTAACTCACTGCTTCAGCCCCTCGTCTGGAAGCGGTGTCTCCCAGCCACACTTCCACTTTGCCAGATCACAAGAACTTGCCGAGCAATCTCCTTGCTCTCAGCCTCGTCTGAGCAGTCTCCCCAGCCACACCCCCACTCTGCCAGGACACAAGATTCCCGCCGGGAGCAATCTCCCCCCCACCGCTTGCTTTTCAGGGCCTCGGCTGAGCAGTCTCCCAGCCACCCACTTTGCCAGATCACAAGGCCCCGCTAGGAGCACCCCCCCCCTCGGGCCTCGCTTGCTCTCAGCCTCGCCTGGAGCAGTCTCCAGCCACACCCCACTCTGCCAGATCACAGCCCTGCCGGGAGCAATCTCTCTCACCGCTGTTTCCTCGTAGCCCTGCCTGGAGCAAGTCTCCTCCCGTTCCACCTCCACCTGCCAGACTGCCCTGCTGTGAGCAATCCCCGCCTACCGTTGCTCTCAGCCCCTGTCTGGAGCAGTCTCTCCCAGCCACACCCCCACTCTGCCAGATCACAAGGCCCTGCCGGAGCACTTCCCCGCCTTGCTTTCTTGTGCCTCGCTTTTCGAGCAGTCTTCCAGGAGTCCATCTCACACTGGGCCGGCCGGGCGGCACGGCTGTGCTGCTAACTCCCAGTCAAGACAGCAAGCCAACGGAGATCAAGTAGCGTCTCAGGAAGGGCAACCCCGCTTTGGAGTCAAGACCAGGAGCAGGGGAGGAGCCTATGCCCGGGAGCCGCTGGGTTCCCCGAATCTCCTGGTCCCTAGGAGTTCTATTTCTATCCTTATTCAGTGGCAGAGAGAGACAGAGGGGCTCAAAAATAAAAACCTTCACAGATGCCTACAAAACAAGAATGGTTTGTGAAGATATTGGTATTGGCAGAGTTGGCTAAGTTTGATGAGAAAAAAGAACTTCTCTAAATTCGCTGATAATTGGAAACCCCTGATAGCCTTTTTTTGCGTACAGTAGGGGCAAAAATGAACGCGATCAGTTGTGGATTTAAGGACAGAAGAACAAGAAAACAGACATTATAGAGAAAATGTGAATCTTGTTAATAATAATTTAAAAAATAATTCTATAGTTGTCACTAGAGAGCAAGTGGTAAATTTTTAAGTGTGTTTACGTTTGGGGCAGAGGAAGTCGGGAGCCATCCTTTCCCCTCCCCCCCACCCCGTAATGTGGCTTTTGGTTTTATTATTGTCTGTTGCTTTTAGTTTGTCCTAAGAACAAAAAAAGTATTCTTCCGCCCCAAGAAAAAGAGAGAGCGCCTCACCAAAAAGAGAGGAACAGCTGCAGTTCCCTACTGAGCATAGATTTGGTGGCAAACCTGGTTTTTCTGCCAAATGACATGTGAAACGGCCCTTTAAAGTACCCCCAGAGGAACAGGGTTCTGAATGGGAGGAGCAGAAAGCATAGATGTCCTTGTGTTTGGGACTTGGGGGAGACATAGAGAACACTGCCAGAGTCCTTGACATTCGCTAACTGCAGAGAGTCCAAGTGGGGCAAATTAATTCAGCACAAAAACTGCTTATGAGACACTAATGGGTCTGAAAGGGGAACATAGGCAGGTTTGCATGAGTATCGGCACAGGACTGGAGTGAAAAGCACGAACAGCCCTGCAAAGCGAAGTGGCTCCGGCGTAGCCTTCAACCACACACAAGTGTCAGTGTGCTGAAGAAGAAGAAGAAGAAGAAGAAGAAGAAGAAGAAGAAGAAGAAGAAGAAGAAGAAGAAGAAGAAGAAGTAGAAGAAGAAGAAGAAGAAGAAGAAGAAGAGGAGGAGGAGGAGGAGGAGGAGGAGGAGGAGGAGGAGGAGGAGTTTGGATTTATATCCCCCCCTTTCTTTCTGTAGAGGAGATCAAAGGGTCTATAACCCCTGTCTCCCTTGGTTCCTTCCGCCTCTAGCTCTAAACACCCTGTGAGAGGTGGGTGGGAAGGGCTGAGGAGAGAGCTCTGTAGAGCTTATGACTCAGTCCCCAGGAACTGCAGAACCTCTTGTCTCAGATGTTCAGGAACTACAGTCCCATCAGCCCCCCCCTACCAGCATGGCCAATTGTGGCCATGCTGACAGAAGCTTGATAGAATGTTCCCTGAATTTATCTGGAGAGCTGCTGGTTCTCACTCCTGATCATTTCAACAAGGTCACCCAGCTGGCGTGGTGTGGGAGTGTACAGGCTAATCTGAATTCCCCAGATAAGCCTCCACAGCTCAGGCGGCAGAGCTGGGAATCAAACTCGGTTCCTCCAGATCAGAGTGCACCTGCTCTTAGCCACTATGCTACTGCTGCTCCCATGATCAATACCACACAACACATGTGTTCAAAAGTAGTTCCCTTTGCCCCACATATTAAAAAAATACTGCTAAAATGACTTTGGCTGTCACACTGACGTGGTACTATTTGACAAAAGAGAAAGAGGTCATCCCGGCTCATCTCTCAAAGCAGGATAGCCCCAATTCTGTCACAAGCTTTAATCTGACGGTATGTCAAGCATACATCTACGCGTACAGAGCCATGTCAGAGCAGGACCTGGGAATACCAGGGATGAATCCCCATTCACTTCATGGAAGTTTCCTGAGGGACCTTGGACCAGTCACTTACGCTCAGTTCTGACCCTGGTTGGTATTTGGATGGGAGACCTTCAAGCAGAGGCATTCAAGGGGGGAAGCATCCGGTGCACTGGTATGTCCTCCACCTCACGTCCACTCCAGTTACCCGTCGCCCCCCAAATTAAAATGCCCCACCCCAGAACACCCCCACCATGTCCCCAGAATGTCCCCGCTACACCCCCACAGGGGCATGTGCCCATGCATCATTCACCCCCTGTCCCCTTGGAGCTACGCCTCTGCCTCCAAGTAATACCAGGGTCTTGATATGGAGGCAGGCTATGGCAAACCACCTCCCAATGCCTCTTGTCTTATGAGGTCCCCATAAGCCAGTTGTGGCTCGATGGGGAAAAAAACCTTGCAAATGAACAAGCTTTTAAGTGTGCGTGGGAGCCTAAGCTCCAGAAGCCCAAGCCCCCCTTCCCCTCTTTCTGAACCCAGCATGATGTGAGTGGTTAAGAGACATGGACTGTAATCTAGACTCCCCACGCCTCCACATGAAGCCAGCTGGGGAATCTTGAGCCCAGCTTTGGGGAATTCAAATGGGGGTGGGGTGGTAGAAAATCTTGAGCCAGTCACAGATCTCTCAGAACTCTTCCAGCTCAAACAGATGCAGGCAATGGCAAATCACCCCTGAGCATCTCTTGCCTTGAAAATACTCCAGGGTCACCATAAGTCAGCTGTAACTTGATGGCCCTTTCCACCCCCATGTGTCATCCAAGCATCCCTTTGTCATCCACATTCTTTCTAGCGCCCATTGAGCATTGAGAAGTAAGTACTCTCCAACACCTTCGTTTACTTTGTGAGAACTGATCTCTGTAGTCTGTAGTCTGAGCTGTAGCTCCAGGGGATCCTTATCTATCTATCTATCTATCTATCTATCTATCTATCTATCTATCTATCTGTCATCTATCTATCTATCTGTCTGTTTGTCTGTCTGTCTGTCTGTCGTCTGTCTATCGTCTGTCTGTCAGTCTGTCTGTCTGTCTGTCTGTCTGTCTGTCTGTCTGTCTGTCTGTCTGTCTGTCATTTTAGTATCTGTCTGTCTATTTTAGTATCCATCCATCCATCCATCCATCCATCCATCCATCCATCCATCCATCCATCCATCCATCCATCCATCCATCCATTAATTAATTAATTAACTGTATTAACCGCTGTTTACATGGAGTTTTAGTGAGTTTTATTGATTAGTAGTAGTTCTTTTATCTGATGTATGGATTTTATGTTGTACACCGCCCAGAGCCCTTTGGGGATGGGGCGGTCTAGAAATCCAAGAAATAAATAAATAAAAATAAATAAGGTCCCCCCTGGAGGCTGGCGTCCCTAGCAGGGCGTAATGCCATAAAATCCACCCTCCAAAGGTGCAGCCATTTTCTGCAGGGAACTCGATCCCTGTCATCTGGAGGTCAGCCATAATACCAAGGGATCTTTGGGCCCAACCTGGGTGATCACAACTCTAATCCCTATATTTAGACGACATGAATTTGGAGCATCCAAATTCTCATTTCAATCTCCTTTTCTCAGCTCTTTTTCCAACTGCAGCATCTCTCGATTCCTTGCCTTTGTTCAGCAGAAGCCAATTCCCTGATGTTTTGCCATTAGCCTAGAGGAGAGCAATTGATGAATGTCAGTCAAAGGTTTTGGATGTGGCAGCCATGCGAGGTGAATCAAGGTCACGTCAGTTGAGTTTGCAAGATGCGCCAAGTTCACACGCAGGGTCAATGGACATATAGGAAGTAAAATAGGGAGTGAAAATAAAAGAAAGCAAGAAGCAGACAGTGATTACAGCGGATAGAAATAATAGATCAAATTCAATCTGCGGCTGTTCAAAAGATAGGCTGTGCTGTAAGCAAATGCTCGCGTGTTCCCAACCTGACCTTTCTGAATATTTTTCATGGGTTTTGCCCAAATCTATGAATTAGTGAAGCAACTGGAAACATGAGTTGTGTTTGGTCTTTTCAATGGGAAAGAGTTCATTCGCACGTTATATTTTTAGGAAGCCATCCAGATGCTTTCAAGATGCAAGTGAATTGTAACTTGTGACATCATGCAGTAATCAGTGGTGGGATTCAAATAATTTAACAACTGGTTGTTTACAAGCACCATTTTAACAACCGGTTCTGCCAAAGTGGTGCGAACCGGCTGAATCCCACCACTGGTGGAAATGCATATCATGCATTTACATTCCTCGGGAACCGTGGTTCCATGTCATGCATTATAACTGTAGTTAAAGTGTGCACGAACCAAGATAATTATCAGGTTTGCCCATGGTGTTTATTTACGGATTCAAACATTTGCATTCCGCTTTTTCTCATGGTTCAAGATGGCTTACAAAAACATTGCACTTTAAAACAAGGTGCTGGCGGGTGCCGTGGCAGTCATGGGCACCATGTTGGGGACTCTTGCACTGGTTAATTGATAAAATGGAAGGCAACTAAATCAACAGGCCTGAGGGAAGCACCTTCCGAAAGATACTGAACCGTTTCCAAAAGCCAACGGAGCAGCTGTTCTGTGTTTGCAAAGAAGCAAATGCTTTCAGACAAGCCACTCCATTTTTAGCTGGAAAAATGTCTGTCTTCAGCCGGCTGTGATGTGCGAAATTCCCTAAAGCCCTCTCCCAGGGACGTTTCCAGCATCACATCACATGTTCCTGACACACATCTGATGAACTGAATCTTAAAATGGTTTCTCCTTCATCTCACTGAATCGGACTCTGTGCCTTCAGTTTTCTGTCTCCCCCAAGATATACAGCGAAATGAAGAGAAAAAAAAACAGCCAGATGTCAGATAAAGTTCAAAATACCCAGAGGGAAAAGAACAACATGCGAGCAAGCGCCACCCTCACCCCGAAGCCATTTCAGCTCACCCTGAGTACCAAATGCGAAGTCTGAATTGCCGATTGTCCTTGGGAAAATACGGTTTGAATGACTTTGGGGACTGACTCACAACCTTGCGGGCGTATGCGAAATCCTGAACCCTTTGGAAAGAAATATGCCAACCGAAATGCGAACATGAACAGTAACACTGAATCTGGGTATGAAAGATAATATTCTAGCAGATAATGGCTCGGGGTCTAAAATTCTAACAAGCATGAGGTGACGGGTGACGATTTCCACCAGTTCCTAGCTCTCATTCACATCCAACATCCCAGATTAAAGGTTTGCCAACACCAGGCCGGGAGATTCCTAGAGAATTGGGTACATAACCTGGGTAGGGTGGTGTTTCCAAAAGGGAAGGACCATAGCGGAGTATAAAGCCCTCCAAAGCATCCATTTTCTCTAGAGGTTCTACTGATTGCTGTCATCTGGAGATCAGTTATTATACCAGGAAATCATATTTGGTCATTGACTGTAAATAAAGACTTCACTACCAGGAAATCTCCAGGCAACACCTGGAGGTTGGCATTCCTAATGCTTCAATCAAATCTACTGCAAACTATGGCCTCAGCATACTGGTATGGAAGCTTTTACCCATTAAAAACTCCACACAAGGATGGCTAATAGCAAGCTAGGTTTATTGACATGTCTGCAGACATGGAGAGAGTGGAGACCTTTAAGGCCTTGCGCGGCCTGGGACCTCCGTACCTACGGGACCGTCTTACCCCATATGTCCCGAATCGGTCTCTGCGCTCGGCAGAGGCCAACTTACTGGTGATCCCTGGCCCCTCAATGATACGGCTGGCCTCCACCCGGGCCAGAGCCTTTACAGCTCTGGCCCCTGCCTGGTGGAACGCTCTCCCACCAGCTGTCCAGACCCTGCAGGGATGCTTGCTGAGTTCCGCCCAGGGCCTGCAAGACAGAGCTGTTCCACCAGGCCTTTGGGGAGCCTAGCCGTTGATTGGGGCCCCCTCCCTCCCCTCTTCTTTCATAACATCTAGCGGATCCTACCGCCCTCCCCTAGGGGTTTTTGGGGGAGTTGACAGCAGGTGCCATCTTATATTAATGTAATTTTAATAATGTAGTATTTTAATGGGATAGGGTTTATTTTTTATTAGAGCTGTACTAATTTATATTTACTGGTTTTTAACATGATATTGTGCTCTACTTACATGTTGTTCACCGCCCTGAGCCCTCCGGGGGAGGGCGGTCTATAAACCCAATAAATAATAATAATAATAATAATACCGTCAAGTCTGCATTGCAATACAGCTCATTTTAAGACATTTCCAAACAGATCCTCCTGACCACTTCTGGCCAATCCTGGCCGGCTGTCCACCCAGGCTCACAATCTTGACTTGTTGCAAATCAGCACATTCCAAGATATATCAATACCTATTTCCCCTCTGAGAAAGATCCACGGGGTCTGCAAAAGCTCAAAATCTGAATGCAAACCTATGCCTTGCCGTCGGTGCGTATGCCTAAGAGCCCGTAATGTTGTTAGAAGCAGCCCAGACTTTCCCCGTTCGGCGCTGATCCAGGATAATCCGGCCAATAACAATGCTTTAATCATGAAGAATTCTCTTTTCTAAAGGAAGCCCGGGGAGCTTACAAAATGCCCACAATTGGTTTACCACGCTAGTTAAAATGAAGAGGGATTAACGGCGCCATATGTTGCCATGACATTGTGATGGGGATTTCGATGAATGTGGCACGAGTTGTTTACATTTGTTTACATTTTCAGGACATGAGCGCATAAGAACACCCTCACAAGATCAGGCCAAAGGTCTGTCTAACCTACCCCCCTCTCCCTCCCTCTCCCTCTCCCTCCCTCTCTCTCTCCCCCCCCCTCTCTCTCTCCCCCTCCCTCCCTCCCTCCCTCCCTCCAGAACCAGGGAATTTTCCAACTAGATATTGTGGTCCCTAACAACTATTAACAGACCTATCCTCTAATTTTGTATTTAAGTAAATGGCAAGAAAGATTCTTTGCTAACAGAAAATTCTGTTAACAATGGGAGATTTCGCACAGCCCATCTAAAACAGGATAAGGAGGCAAAAAAATAGTTTTGGGGGCAGAGGTTTGAACAGGACCCTGACCAAAACGGGTCAGATCCATTTTAGAGAGCCCAACCCAGGTTAAATAAAGATTGCTAAATAAGCAATCTTTCCCCTATAACCTGGGTTTCAAATGCTTCTCGCTGGGCTGTGCGAACCAAGGCATCAGGGAGCATCTAATTTTCCCCCTTCCATCCACCATTTACCCCCTTCCATCCACCTTCAAATGGAGGCTGCCATGTTTAGATAGGGGAGATTCTTGCTTGGGGGGGGGGGAGATTCTCGATTGAGGGGAGAAAATCCCTGGCCTCCCACCATTCCAAAATCCCAAGCACAGGGGGAGGGGGCGGGAGAGAGGATACTTTTTTCTCTTTTCTTGCCTGGGCACTGTGTGGCCACAGAGGTCCTCTAGAGCGTCTGCAGCTACACATGCATCCCGGGAACGAAAAAAAAGCCTTCCTGTCTGAAGGAGCCGCAGCATTTGCTGCTGCTTCCTGAATAGGTGAGTTTCTTATGTGGAAAGGGGAGAGGGGGAAATGGGTTCATTCATAACAAATTACACTTGTTATGAATAAGTTTTGCAGGAAGGCCAAATATATGAAGGGGATGGTGGAATGTTGCCTGAACAATGTAGCTGAAAACCTGTTGGTGGGCTTCTCTGAAGACATCATGGATTAATCTGTGGGTTGCTTAAGTACAGATTCTATGATTCTATTCAACTCTTGGGTTTTAGTCCATAGTAGGAGCCACAAGCCCTGATCTGGATATTCAAGGGGAGAGGTCCAAAGGGAAGCTACCTCGGATTGAGCCCCCAACCTGCTTGAGTGGCCTCAAGCCACAAGGGTGGCCCCCTTGCCCTTCTGCTCTGCTGCCAGTGCCTTGGGATGCCCTGACTGGGGCTGGAAAGAGTGTGTGTAGGGCTGGCCCTGCAAACCTGGGCATCTTTACTTCATCGTTAGGCTCATGCTGCAAAAGACCTGGACACCCCTCCTCCTTCTCCCTGGGTCCATACCCTGACTTCAAGACAAGTGACTTTGAGATGACCTGGTGCAAAAAAAAAGTTGTTTGGTCGTGGTGGGGGCAGGCGGCCACACACTACATTTTCCCTAGGTACGTGTCTTGGGGAGACCACACTGTGCATAAGACTGAAGAGCCACTGCCCATCAGATGAGACACTATTTACCTGGGGTGGGGGCAGGGAGGAGGGGTGTCCAGGTCTTTTGCAGCATGAGCCTAACAATAAACTGTGACTCAGGATAATAAACTTCCTATATATCCCTATCCGCATTTTATAAAAATACAACAGAAATTGCAAAAAATAGCAGCAAAACAGGTACACACAAAACAAACTATCAAAAGAAGATAAATAATAGCACTAGGGCTTCAAAGCTCCCAGTTGGGAAGGGGGATCACGTGCTCTGGTCTTCCATTGCCATCGTGGTGGTGGGAGGGGGGAATAAAGAAAATTTTATACCCCACTAAAACATTCCCTTCTCATTGGACACAGTGTGTAACAGACTTCCCTCTGTGATACACCTCTGAAGATGCCAGCCACAGATGCAGGCAAAACGTTAGGAACAAGATCCACCACTCCACGGCCACACAGCCTGGAAAACCCACCACAACCAGTTGAATCCGGCCGTGAAAGCCTTTGACAATACACTGTAATACAGTTTGTGAAATGTACCAGCATTATTTCTATCAGAGCATCTCCTCAGAAAAATTCAGGAAACTGTTTTCGGTGGTTAAAATCTGCTTCGTGCAGGTCAAGCTGGCATTGTGAGCATAACAACAGCACTTCCAAGGAAACCACAGACAGAACCAGTGGAAACTCTGGTTTTACCAGAGAGTTTCTCAAAATTCCTAGAGCTACCGCTGTTGCGTCTGAGTGTTAACCTGGAAGTGATACCATCACACTGGTGACGCTCCCTGTGTCTCTACACCCAAACCTCTCACTGATTGATTGGCTTGCCAACCCTAGAAACCACTGGCACAAATGCAGACCTGTATGAAAATAAATAAAACAAACCCAAACTCCACCATGGCAATTTCTCAGTGATTTGGGGCCTTTACTCTCTCACAGCCTTTTTCAAAACATTATTGCGCTGATGGGGAAAACTGCGTTTGCTCCCCTGAACCCCTAGTGAGAAAAGCAAGGTCAAAATTCACAGACAGGCTGAACTACATTATTTCATACTTGTGTCTTGTTTGGGTTGTTTTGCAAAATTTGCCTGCACACATCTGAATGGCAATAGATACCATATGCAGAACTAAGATGCACAAATTTCCCATGATCATATACCCTGTTCTTCTACATGCCCCCATCTGTCTTGGCCCACTGAAACCTGCCTCTCTCCAAGGCAGACGTTATTACATCAGCAAAGATGGATTGCATAACCACTTAATACATGACCCCAAGCGACCAAAGACATAGCCGTGGTCAGAAAGCCGGTTGTCAAAAATATTGTCTGTAACTAGATGTTCTGCCTTGTTTATTGTAGACCCCTGAGGACTTCAGGAATAGCCAGTGGCTACGCCTGACTAAGCAGAGACTCATAAGACATGCCAAGGAGATTTCACATTTACTTCTGCTCCGTGGAATCTAGAAGGCATAAGCCTCATTCTGTCGAATATCTGTCTACATGGGATCCCAGTGACATTATAGCCGAACATTTTCCAGGCAGAAAGAGTAAGAAAAAACCAAGAACACAATAACGGATATTGATTTTATGTTTCACACTTTCACAGACTATGACAGATAGTTTGAAGACCACACCTGCATGAGAAAATCCCTCTGAGAGGGGAGGAAACCCGGAAACTAATTGGTTTAACCCAGGAGGGGCAGAGTCAGTGAATGGAGGCAAAGGTTATAGCTGCACACTTCAAAGAAAGGTTCAAGCTCAGTGGGAATTCAGGAATGCCCATGTTCACTCAGTTACCAGCTTCCATGAGAAAGCGTTCCAGGATAATTAAGGTTGCCAACTTCCAGGAGGGGTCTGGAGACCTCTTGTAATTACAACTGATCTCCAGAATGTATTGTCGAAGGCTTTCACGGCCGGAATCACTGGGGTGCTGTGTGGTTTCCAGGCTGTATGACCGTGTTCTAGCAGCATTCTCTCCTGACGTTTCGCCTGCATCTGTGGCTGGCATCTTTAGAGGATCTGATAGTAGGAAAGCAAAGCAAGTGGAGTATATATACCTGTTGGAGTGTCCAGGGTGGGGGAAAGAACCATTGTCTGTTAACAAGTAAAGGGTGCAATTAGCAAGCTAGATTTACATGTCTTGAGTGGGATCCACCCATTAGCATGAAGATAGCAAGGTCAATAGGTGAGGGCATCTGAATAGAAGTAGCCTGGCCTTTGTTCCCTTTGATTGTTCACTGTCTATAGTCATCCTGTGTTTGTCAGCTCCACGCAAACACCTCACCTATTGACCTTGCTATCTTAATTGTTACTCACATGCTAATGGGTGGATCCCACTCAACACATGTAAATCTAGCTCGCTAATAGCACCCTTTACTTGTTAACAGACAATGGTTCTTTCCCCCACCTTGGACACTCCAACAGGTACCGGTAAATATACTCCACTTCAGAGGTGGGATCCAGCAGGTTCTCACCAGTTCCCGAGAGTGGGTTGCTAATTATTTGTGTGTGCCGAGAGGGGGTTACTCATTGGGTCCGCTTTTCCATCTCCACGCCCCTGCCTCCCCGAGAGGCATACTGCCTTTGAACGTGAAGGTTCCATATAGCAATTGCGACTAATAATGTAACTCCCTGAACTGGGTTAATCCCTTTCAGGTACTGCAATTCATTGATTCTCAACCTTTCGTACCTTTTATCTCACCAGCCTCTATCCAAGAACCTGTGTGTTTCACCATTGCTGTGCTCAGATTTGTGAGTTGGGGCATTTTCTATAATGTGATGATGATTTAAAAAGGACCTGGTGCAAAAAAATTTTGGAGGGTCATGGTGGGGTGGCTGCCCATGGGGAGGCATCCAACTCAGGTTTTGCCCAGGGCTCAGGTTTGCCTAGGTACGCCTCTGCCCCCTTTGCTGAGGAGGGGCTGGCGAGGGAACCTGTTACTAAAATTTTTGGATCCCACCACTGCTCCACTTGCTTTCCTACTATCAGATCCTCTGAAGATGCCAGCCTCAGATGCAGGCGAAACGTCAGGAGAGAATGCTGCTAGAACACGGCCATGCAGCCCGGAAACCACACAGAACCCTAGATCTCCAGATCAGTTCTCCTGGAGAAAATGGCTGCTTTGGAGGGTGGACTTCATGGGTGGACTCCACCACATTTCAAATCAGAGAAGATAAAACTGACCTTGAAAGACCAATAGTCTGACTCAGCAAAAGGTGGTTTCATGAATCCATTCCACTTTACCACCATAATTTTCTCCTACTTTCATCCTACCTCTTCTTGCTGCTTGTACTGGGAAAACCCAGATTCATTTTGTCTTGGTAGTCATAGGCCCCTTCCACACATTCAGCATAATGTACTTTCAATCCACTTTCAATCCACTTTGAAGCTGTGCGGAATAGCAAAATCCACTTGCAAACAATTGTGAAAGTGGATTGAAAGTGCATTATTCTGCATGTGCGGAAGGGGCCATAATAGTCTTGGTCCACCAAGGCATATCACTTTCATCTATACCTACTACAGACCACTGGTTAGTGAAGCTGTTGGAATTGGCAAAAATGGCTAAACATTGTTGATTACAGGAAAAAGTTCCTCTAAATTAACTGATACTTGGAAACCTCGAATGGACATTTTACACAAGTGAAAAAAAATGAATGGATGATTTGTGGTTTTGGAGAACAGAAGATTGGGGATTTAGTTACTTTAGAGAAAGGTGTGGATCTTTTGAGGGACAGCATTTAAGATTTAATGTTTTACTTGGTTATAACTAAGGAGCAAGTAGCAAACTTAAGGATAACTATAATGACCACAGAAGAAGTCAAAAGTACTTTTGATTTTTTTTTATTTTTGTATGGTGACCTTGTGAAGTTTTATATGTTGGTTTGATATGTCCTTTCAAAAGATAATAAAAATAAAATCAATCAGAATGAAAGTATGGCTTCATAAAATCTTAGAGACAGATCTGGGGCGGGCGTTTTGTTTCTCCTCCTCAGCCCTGATGTTTATTATTTTTTCCTATTCTGATTCCACCACTGAAATTGGCTGCTATGAATTTAAGCTGATAATCCTGTTTATACTCTCTTGTTCTCTTGATCTACAGCTTTGAACAGTCACAAATATCATCAAAAGAAAAAAAGATGAGGCAGGACATTCTATTAATAGAACTAGAAGACAATTTTGGTACATGAAAAGATGGGAGAAATTTACATCTATTTCTGTTCCTTCCTTGAACATCATACACTGTTCCATTGTCAGCAGACACCTTTCAGAAATGTAAATAATATGGGAATGTTAAGAAGAATCTCTCTCTCTCTCTCTCTCTCTCTCTCCCCTCCCCCCCCCAGTTGCAAGCTGCAAGTTTTAGACACAGCAACAATTTGTGGAATTCCATGAAATGATTCCTTCAAAATATCTCAATATGTGCTGGGAGTTTTTAACACTTAATGTCTGTTTTATACACACAATTAAAGCAGCAATAAGCAGAACTTGCAATGCTCTCAGAAGATGCAATTCCAAACCTAGATGTATCCAGAAAATAAAAGTACCATTGAGATATCTTAAGATTTGAATCTTTAAGCCACAGCTGTAGAATGTGGTAAGGTGGCCAAACTGAATAATTTGGATCATTCTGAAATGTACATCAGGTGCTGGAGAACTGGGTTAAATTCCCGACTCCTTCACCTGAAGCCTGCTAGGTGACCTTGGGCCAGTCACAATTCTCTCAGAACTCCCTCATCCCACACCGGGGAGACAGTGGCAAGCTACCTCCAAATATCTCTTGTCTTGAAAACCCCATGGGGTCAGCTGTGACTTGACGGCACTTTCCACCACCACAAATAAACAAAAACCCTGGCTTTGTTTAGATTTAGGTATGCAGGCACAGGCCACAAATTTGGACATTTCCCTTGCCCTCCCCCCCCTAATAAAGTTTAGTTTAAAATTATTGCCATTTGATCAAACTCCAATTTGTCATACCATCTAGAAGAAGAAAAAGAAGAAGAAGAAGAAGAAGA
This sequence comes from Sphaerodactylus townsendi, assembly GCF_021028975.2. Taxonomy (NCBI): domain Eukaryota; kingdom Metazoa; phylum Chordata; class Lepidosauria; order Squamata; family Sphaerodactylidae; genus Sphaerodactylus; species Sphaerodactylus townsendi. The sequence continues at coordinate 123,142,271 of NC_059429.1, read as the reverse complement.
AGAAGAAGAAGAAGAAGAAGAAGAAGAAGAAGAAGAAGAAGAAGAAGAAGAAGAAGAAGAAGAAGAAGAAGAAGAAGAAGAAGAAGAAGAAGAAGAAGAAGAAGAAGAAGAAGAAGAAGAAGAAGTAGAAGAAGAAGAAGAAGAAGAAGAAGAAGAGGAAGAAGAAGAAGAAGAAGAAGAAGAAGAAGAGGAGGAGGAGGAGGAGGAGGAGGAGGAGGAGGAGTTTGGATTTATATTCCCCCTTTCTCTCCTGCAGGAGACTCAAAGGGGCTGACAATCTTCTTGCCCTTCCCCCCTCACAACAAACACCCTGTGAGGTAGGGGGGGCTGAGAGAGCTCCCAAAAGCTGTGACTAGCCCAAGGTCACCCAGCTGGCATGTGTGGGAGTGTACAGGCTAATCTGAATTCCCCAGATAAGCCTCCACAGCTCAGGCGGCAGAGCGGGGAATCAAACCTGGTTCCTCCAGATTAGATACACGAGCTCTTAACCTCCTACGCCACTGCGTCCTGACTGAGAAAAAGGGAATTCATTCATCCTCCACATTGTCGGATTATAAATATCAATTTAATCTCAGTTTAGAATCAAGTCAGCATTAAAGCATGATCAATTACATGGTAGAGATCCCAAAGTCTCAATTAATAAGATAATAATAAGAACAAGCCAGCTGGATCTGAGGTCGTTTCCCCACTCACCATTCGTTGTGTGGTAGTTGCGGCAAATAAACCGGGGCCCTGCTGCATTCCCCACTACCTGAGCGGCAGCAGCGCAGCGACTCTCCGTCCTCCTCAGTGCACGTCATTTCGACCCCTAGGGTAGAGTGAGGCAGTGGGGAAGCCGGGGATCACTGCGGTTTTGAATTTCCCGCCGCAAATGGTGACGTGGACCAATCAGGGCACTGCGGGGCGTGCACGATGCGCATGCAGCATTTCCTTCCGCCAGTTTTTTAACCAGGAAATCAGTCGTCTGCACAACACTTCAAGCGCACGCAGACACAGCGTATTTTCATAGTTCATAGTTCATTCAGAACATTCATTCAGTTCAGTTCATTCAGAACATTCATTGTTCATTCAGAACTTTCATCTCATGTATATTCATCTCATTCATCTCAGAACATTCATCTCATGAAATGGAGGAGAAAGGAAAGCGGGCACTTCCGTGTTCCGCAAATTTTTGCGCTGCAGCACAACAGCCAATCAGAAACCATTTTTTAAAAAAGGAAAAAAGGCATTGGTTCAATTTGCAATGATGGCTGTGCGTGTTGACATTTCAGGTTTTTTTTTACCAAGTTCCGCCCACAAACCAGCGCTCCAGCCAATAGGGACAGAGAAGCGCCTTGCCGATGACCACAGAACGCGTGATTGTGGGGAATGCTGCATGTCATGAAGCTCGTGGCTGCCACGAGGTTGACTACAGGGACAAGCTGTGGTGGGGAGTGAGACCTCGTGCTCAAAAGCACCGATTCAAAGGAACGCGGTTTGGCTCAATGCTATTTTTTAAAGTGGGGAAATGACCAGACCAATCTCGTCCTGCACCCTGCTACTCGCAGTGGCCCACCAGGTGCCTTTGGGAGCTCACTTGCAGGATGAGCTCGCATGTGATGACCTTTCCCTTGTAAAACGCTTCGGCAGACTCTTCGATCTATCTACATACAACATAAATTGCAACCTATGGTATAAAGAAGGAGCAGGGCTGCAGAATTCTGTATGCCAACTTCACCCAGAGATCAGTTTCACAGGCTCAGAAATTGAATCTTGAAGAGTGCAGCAAGGGCCTTAAGAGGTGCAAGCAGGTCTTATGGCTGGGCAATTTCTCTTATGCTTCACCCACTTCAGCAAGATGGCCATCATCTCTTCCTTTTAAACCATCCAGAGGATGCCTCCAACATTCCATAAGCAGCACACATTACCAAGGCAACTGCCCAACAGCTGACTAGTCTGCAGGACACCCCTGTAGCTCGTTATTCCCACAATACACAGGGAGGCTTCTGTGTCTGTCCTCCTCCTGGGGAGAGTACAGTTGCCAGCTACAGGTTGGGAAATACCTGGAGATTTTGGGGGCGGAGTCTGAGGAGTGTGGGTTTCAGGGAGAGGAGGGACATCAGTGGGGTATAAGGCCCTCGACTCCACCTTCCAATGTGGCCATTTTCTCCAAGTGAAAACTGCTGGACTCCATGGCATTTCACCATCTTGAAATCCCCTCCCGTCCCAAACCGCACCCTCCTCAGGCTCCACCCACAAAATCTCCAGATATTTCCCAGCTTGGATCTGGCAGTCCCTGGTAGAAGTCTTCCATGCCGGCTACCCTCTGGTTTTGTTTTTTTAACTGGAGATGCCAGGGATCGAACTTGGGACATTTTGCATGCAAAGCAGAGGCTTAACTACTGAGCCACAGCCCCTCCCCATACAAATAGGCTTGTTATCCTTAAAGACTGAACGTTTATTAAGTTCACTGGAGATCCAGGAGCCTGGAGGTCAGGAGCCATGACAAAATACCAGGACAAATTTGTCTGGCATCACTAGGGATGCCAGTTTCCAGATGGGATCAGGGGATGCCTGGAATTGCAGTTCATCTCTAGGGATCCTGAAGAAAATGGATGCTTTGAAGGCTGGACTCTACAGCCTCTGTCCTCAGGCTCCAACCCTAAATATCCAGGAGTTTCCTAACCTGAAGCGAGCAATTTGACCTCCCTGGCTGGTGGCCAGGGAGAACCTGGCAATCCTATGCAACACAGAGCCATTATATACATGCTCTCTGTGCCCATTCCTGTTCACAGAACAGTTAACAGCATTCCTGAAGGAACAGCTGGTCGCTTCCGAGTAGGAAATTGTGTCGCCTTTTTGATCGCAGCCTCCATTTTAGACACTTTAACAGAACAGGGGCACATTCTCATCTTAGCTCTTCAGAATGGCTTGCTAACAATATCCCTTCAGGGATTCATTTTGAAGGCAGGGCTGCAAACCCAGGTACATAATAAGGGCCTCGGAGAGAGATTTGAAGCTGAAAGGGGAGGGGCAGGAGAGTTTTGTGCCCTTTACATTCCGGAACAAGAACACATCAGCTTGGCTAATCACTTGCAGTGGTGCCATAAATTACGGGAGAGTTCTGCTGTGACATTTAGCACCTCAGTGGTTTGTGATTCTTTGTTTGGCTTAAGGAAGGATGGGTTTTAAGGGGGAAAGGTGGACAAGGTTGCCAACCTCTGGGGGAAGCCTAGCAGCCAGCATTACAGTTGAGCTCTAGAGACTGGCCGTTGTGGGTTTTCTCTGTGCCTGGCCGTGGTCTGGAAGTTTTTGCTCCTAACGTTTCGCCTGCAACTATGGCAGCCATCTTCAGAGGCATGTCAACAGATGCCTGCCATAGATGACGGCAAAACGTTAGGAGCAAAAAATTCCAGACTGTGGCAGGGCTGGAGCGAGGGGGGAATTGCGCCCGGGGCACGTGCGCGCCTTATGTCCCTGCCATGCCACGCCTGCCCCCGCCAAACCCCGGAATGCCCCCAGGATGCCCTGGAATGACCCTACTACACTCTCGCCACAGCCCCACCCAGGCGTGCACCCGGTGTGTCATGCCCCCCGTCCCCTTGGCGCTACACCACTGGACCTTGGCCATGCAGAAAACCCACAACAGCCAGTGGAGTCTGGCCATGGAAGACTTCCAAGATCAGTTTCCCTGGAGGAAACGGTAGCTGCAGAAGGTGGACTGTATGGCCTCACATCCTCAGTGACAGAGGTGGGATCCAGCAGGTTCTCACAGGTTCCCGAGAGTAGGCTACTAATTATTTGTGTGTGCCGAGAGGGGGTTACTAATTGGTGATTTTGCCACGTGATTTTTGCCTTAGTTACGCCCCTCCTCTCAGCAGTAGCGCGCAGTCTAGTGGGAGGTGCACTGGTGTGCGTGGCAGCCTGCGCCTGCGTGCATTCATTTCCCGCCCCAGGACCGGCGCAGTGGCTGCATCCTTGCCACAGCCCCGCCCATGAATGCCATGCCCCGGAATGCCCGGCCACGCCCCCATCGTGCCCTGCCCAGCCCCATTGGCGCTACGCTACAGTTTGAATCCCACCACCATGGGAACCTGTTACTAAATTTTTTTGATCCCACCACTGCTTAGTGAGTGCCCTTTTTAAACGTTGCTGCCTCCAGGCACTGCCTAAAAATCTCCAGGAATTTCCCAAGTCAGAGCTGCCAACCCTAGTTTGTGCATGGGACTGTCCTATTTTATAATTATCTTCAATGAGGTGTCTTCGAAAACACAAATATACAATATGACAATCACATCCGATTCTCATATTGTATGTTTGTGTCTTTGAAGACACCTCATGGAATTTTTTTTTAAGCCCTGAAAAACTATATATTGCCAGAATCGGTAGGAAACACTGAGTGGAATCATGAACTTCATAAGCTAAAAAGGTGGCCAGCAGTGATACCTGCAGAGCAAAGGTCCCAGAGCAACTTCAGTTCATGGCAGGCAGGATGGAGGAGTCAAGTGGCTGAAAATGGCAGGAGTGAGAAAGAGAGAAACCGAAAGGGGGTAGGGAGAAAACCCCAAAGTCTTCTCTGATGCTCTTTTTTTTGTCCATGCTGTCTGGACAAAAAACGAGGCAGCAGGTCTTTTTAAAGATGTCCCCAGGACGACTTATTTTGGTTGTGTGGAAAGGACCCAAGACTCCCTGAAGGACAAAAGTCGCATCATTTTGGGGGAAGCTACATCATTTGAGAATTGAACTTTTGGATCCAACCAGGGTTGCCTGGTGATCTGGGGGTGGTGGACTCTAGGGGAGGTGGGGTTTGGGGAGGGGAGGATTACAATACCATAAAATCCACGCTCCAGAGCAGCCATTTTCTCTGCTGATCTCCATCATCAGGAGATCATTTACAACACTGGGAGATCTAGAGGCCCCATCTGGAGGATGGTAATCCTGTGGAAAGTTAAAGACCAGTGCTTTAGAAGAAGGATATGAAACAATGAAATTTAAAGCACATGGCCTGTATCTTTTTGAACAACAGACCTGGTAGCAAATACCTTGGCTGCTCTCTGCTCGTCTGGCCGGCCACATTGATCCTAACATCCAGAGAACTTTTCCCATTCTCTTCATGCTCATTATCGGTGCTCAGTTTTTGGTGCACAGAGTGACCATGGAACAGGGTTGCCAACTCTGGCTTGGGAAATTCTTGGAGGTTTGAGGATGGAATTTGGAAATGGTAGGGTTTGGGAAGGGGTGGGAATTCAGCGGGGTATAATGCTACAGAGGCCACCCTCCCGATATGTGGAAAATTACAGGTTGTGAGATCTTCAACAGTTGTTTACTAAAACGGATGTACAACGGTTGATAAAAAGGAGAAGTAATGTCACAAGTGCTCGGCATGTGAGCAACTATATACAGATTTAGAATTGCTGAGAAATGGGGTATTAATTGCTTAATTGCTTGAACTAACAGAAAAACAAGAATAGGGGATTTTGGGGGAGATCTGATGATATTCACAAATGTTATGCTCTGATAGGAAGATTGTGAGCCTTGGGCCAGCCTGAAGGGCCTTGCGGCAACTCAGGATTGGTCCAAGAGACAGCAAAGGGATGCCTTAAATTGAGCTGCTCCGCTATGCAGACCCTCAGAGAGCCACACCCTGGTGTGTCTCCCTCCACCTCTGCAGACGTGTTCCTGAATAAACAGCTTACTGCTGACTGCTGCGTTTGTGAGTATTATTTGGAAATATTCCACAACAAAGCGGCCATTTTCTCCAGGTGAACTGATCTCCAGGTAGTCTGGAGATCAGTTTTGATTCCAGAAGTTCTCCAAGCCTCGCCCGAAGGTTGGCAACTCCAAGTCTGAACAAATGAATTGTATCTGTCTTTTTTTTGTAGAGCTAATGAGTAGATTTATCAATGGCTATTAATCATAGTGACTAAATGGAGCATCTGTTTTAGAATGGCAGATGTTGGGGGAAAGGAGCAGATCTCTGGAGTAGCAGCACACCCCTTTTCAAAATCAAATAGAGCTGCTAAATAAATGTGGCTTGGTGATACATACTACAGCAGTCTTGCTGAAGCTAAGCAGACATGTCAGGTCACAGCCGACACGGGACGCGGCCCCTGTGTGAAATGTACGCAGTCTTGAATTCCTCAAAGAGGAGAAAAATGGGATATAAATGTAATAAGTATTAATCACGATTTCTTTTATGCCCTACACACGTGGCTTCCCAAATTACGACCCCTGCTGGGAACAAAATGCTGAAGAGCGAAGTGGTTCTTAAATATGTTACATGGTTTTACATGTCTCAATACAGCTTGCTTCTGTGCTAAAAAAATGGATTTGAAGAGCTAACCGCTAAAATACATCTGCTAGTTTGGGACTCAAGCTGCACTTAAATAAACCGCTTGAGTCTCATGACCTTAAAATTTGTTTTCTTTTCTTTTTAAAAACTACCTTGCCTTTCCACCAATAGCACAATAAATAAAACGAGGCAGCAAAAATACAGAGAGGGAGACATGTCCATAGTTTAAATGCAGTTAAATGCCTGGACAAATTTTAAAAAGTTTTTTTTTCTCAGTGCATACCGTGTTTCCCCGAATATAAGACAGCGTCTTATATTAATTTTTGCTCCCAAAGATGCGCTATGTCTTATTTTTTTGTGTTCTGTTCGTTGGGCATGCTTCCAAACAAAAACTTTGCTATGTCTTACTTTCGGGGGCTGCCTTATATTTCGCACTTCAGCAAAACCTCTACTACGTCTTATTTTTAGGGGATGTCTTATATTCGGGGAAACAGGGTAGAAGCTAACAAACAAAGTCCAGGGAAGTGAACTTGGATTCTCAAAAGTTTATAACCTGTTGTTGGTTTCTACGGTGCTACAGGACTCAAAGTTTGTCCTGCTACTACAGACTAACACAACCAATGCAGCCTGAAACCATGTCCAGGGAAGACATTCCAAAATATGGTTGCAAACGCTGGAAATTGTCTTCTCTTTTTTCTGCTGTTCAAGAAATAGCTCCCTTATGGCAACCCAGTAAGGTTTTCAAGGCAGGGATGTTTGGAGGTGGTTTTTCATTGCCTGCCTCTGCTTCAGGAGCAGCAGTGGCGTAGGAGGTTAAGAGCTCGTGTATCTAATCTGGAGGAACCGGGTTTGATTCTCTGCTCTGCCGCCTGAGCTGTGGAGGCTTATCTGGGGAATTCAGATGTGCCTGTACACTCCCACAAACGCCAGCTGGGTGACCTTGGGCTAGTCACAGCTTTTGGGAGCTCTCTCAGCCCCCCCCCCTACCTCACAGGGTGTTTGTTGTGAGGGGGGAAGGGCAAGAAGATTGTCAGCCCCTTTGAGTCTCCTGCAGGAGAGAAAGGGGGAATATAAATCCAAACTCCTCCTCCTCCTCCTCCTCCTCCTCCTCCTCTTCCTCTTCTTCTTCTTCTTCTTCTTCTTCTTCTTCTTCTTCTTCTTCTTCTTCTTCTTCTTCTTCTTCTTCTTCTTCTTCTTCTTGCTCCTGATATTCCTTGGAGGTATCCCATCCAAAATACTAACCAAGGTCAAGGCTGAGAGAGTGTGATTGGCTGAAGGTTACCCAGCAAGCTTTTGTGGTATGAGAGGGGATTTGAGCCTGGGTTTCCCAGGAAATGATTTAGCTCTTTCAAAAGTTGGGGGAAGCCAGAACACCCTCAGAAAGCATTGAATGCATTGGCACATTCATTTGGGAGGAGGCTGTTGGTTCCTGACACCGGAGGCTTTTAAGGACCAAGGACAGCATAATGAGTTAAGCTCCAAAACAACTTTATAGCAGATATAATCCTCTCCGCATTCTGTGGCCTGTCACTCAGCACCCACCTGCTGATGCTGACTCAACAGATAGGAATAGAACACTTGAGCGTGATGCTTCTAATTCCAGGCCTAGCTACACCGTGCAATTGTCGATGATCTTAAAAGCCACTTCGGTTCACAAGGGCTGCAATGCCTTGTCACTGTCGAAGTGCAGAATGCCCACCAGGAAAAAAGCAAAACATTTCCAATGCCAAAACCGAATTGGATGACCAGATTGAAAAGGATGTAGATTAATTATTTCATCCAGGAATGTCTAGAGGGAGAAATCAAGAGACATCATGAAGATAATGGACAATGTTTGAGACCTGGATGAGAGAAGCCGGATTTAACGAAGAAATCTGGGAGAAGAGAATATGGAGAATGAACCTTCTGCTCCTTGCTTGAGAAGAAGAAGAAGAAAAAGAAAAAGAAGAAGAAGAAGAAGAGGAGGAGGAGGAGGAGGAGGAGTTTGGATTTCTATCCCCCCTTTCTCTCCTGTAGGAGACTCAAAGGGGCTTACAATCTCCTTGCCCTTCCCCCCTCACAACAAACACCCTGTGAGATAGGTGGGGCTGAAAGAGCTCCGAGAAGCTGTGACTAGCCCAAGGTCACCCAGCTGGCGTGTGTGAGAGTGCACAGGCTAATCTGAATTCCCCAGATAAGCCTCCACAGCTCAGGCAGCAGAGCGGGGAATCAAACCCGGTTCCTCCAGATTAGATACACAAGCTCTTAACCTCCTACACCACTGCTGCTCCGGGAAAAAGAAGGGGGGAAGGGGGAAAAGGGGGAAAAGGGGGAAAATGTATAGTTTGAATAGATATGTTGTAACGGTTATATAAACATTCTATACAATAAATTCTTTTAAAAAAGGAATGTCTAGAGTTGGACAGCCACCATCCAGTTGAGCACCTGACCCAACAAGGGAGATTAGTAGCCCTTCATTAGTTCAACACCAACAGATCGTTTAGGTCCAAGGGTGGGCCAGGCTTTGTCAGCTCTCAGAAGCTAAGCAGGTTCAGCCCTTAGATGGGAGACCACCAAGCAAGTCCACTAAGGACCCCTCGAAAATCCCGTGGAGTCACCATGAAGCCTGCTGGGTGATGCTGGGCTGGTCACAGTTCTCTCAGAATTTTCTCCGCCCCACCTGCCTCATAAGGAGTCTGTTGTGGGGTGAGGAAGGGAAAGGAGTTTGTAAGCTGCTTTGAGACTCCTTAAGGTTGAGAAAAGTGGGGTATAAATCCAAACTACTACTACTACTCCTTTTTCCAGCTGTGACTGAATGGCACTTTAAACACACTTTAAAGTGCATTGAAAGTGAATGGGAAGTGCATTATTCTGCATGTGCGGAAACTGAACATTTCAGTTTCCGCACATGCAGAATAATGCACTTTCAATCCACTTTCAATGCACTTTAAAGCTGGATTTTACTGTGCAGAATAGCAAAATCCGCTTTCAAACCATTTTGAAAGTGGATTGAATGTGCATTATTCTGCATGTGTGGAAGGGGCCAAAAAGTTGACTAGGGGGTAGTCTCACAGTTGCTTTATTCAGTGTCACTTCCCAGTCTGCAAGAGGCATTCATCTACTCCTGGACCCAGTTAGTTATCTCCCCCATGCATCCAGCAAGCATTTATATAGTGGTAACTCACGCCCACAAAAATGACTTGATGAGGCTAAGAGAATGTCCTGCGTGTGTGGAGGATCCAACCGTGAAGGTCATTTAAATGGTTGGTGGAGAACAACCTTTTCCAATTATGACTAAATCTGTATTTATAGGGATTGAGAAGAATTGAGGGATTGTATTTATAGGGATTGAGAAGAACTGAGAAGGATTGAGAAGAATTGAGAAGATATTCTGCTACTTAGCATTTTGTTGCCAAGAATAGCCCACAACAGGTTACTCAGAATAAACGTGCAAGCCCACAAGAGGCAGTCGCATAATAGGAGATTATATGGATGGAGAGGGACACAGGCAAGCACTGTATTCACCACGATAAAGACTGGAATTGACACCGCTTACAACACAATGGCATCTCTAATGTCAGGCCTTTACAAGGCTTAACACGGGCAGCTTTGTTGAATTTTGTTCAATACGTATTTGCTCTCAAATGGCAGATTCTGTGTGTTAAGTTGACTGGTTCAGGTGTGTAATAAATACATGTAATTGCACATTTTGCATGGAAGTGTGGAGAACTTGAATAAACTGGCAGCAAGCTCAGACTACTTTTTGCCCGTTATATAGTCAGTATGGATGGTAGGGTAATCAAGTCATAATTGACGAACAGAGACCCTATAGGTTTTCAAGGCAAGAGTTGAACTGAGATGGGTTGCCGTTGCCTGCCCCTGAGTAGCAACCGTAGACTTCCTTGGTAGTCTCACATCCAAGTGCCATCCAGGGACAATCCTGCTTAGCTTCTGAGATCTGATGAGATCAGGCTTGGCTGGGCCATCCAGATCCGGGCTCAGTATGGATAACCAGTACCAATTTCTCTTTTGAAAAACAAATGAGTTGAATGCAAGCATTTTGCACATTGCTTAGTTAACCTGCATAGCTCTAGATCAATTTTGTACATTCCCCAGGAAACTTACGAAGTCACCATATATGGACCAGCCAATGTAGACATTAGCCAGTTAACATTGTCCACTTGAACATATTCTCCAGTATCAATAAGGAAACTTTCCATGTTGACTGTGGCCTTTTCCACATGGGCCATTTACAGTGGCCCAGGGGCAGAAAAAACGCTGTCCCTGGGCAGCTGTTAGCACAGGAGGCACTGCTGCCCAGGAGGTCCTTGCCTCCCAGGAGCGGCGTGAAGCCTCTCCTAATAACCTCGCTCGTTTAGCGAGGTTATTCTAAAACGTCGTCTTCCCATCGGTGCAGTGCGAACCGCACCGCTGGGAAAACGGCGCTTTCCCCGTTCCCTCCGCTCACCTCGTGCTCTGGAGGCTGTCAGGGACCCACCCACACTGCCCTCTGACCTCCAGGGGTTGGAGGGCAGTGTGGGCGGGTCCCTGACGGCCTCCAGAGCGACGCTCGAGGACGAGGTGAGTGGGGGGGACACAGAAGAGGCGGCTCTGTGTGAAGCCACCTCTTCTGTGCCGGCTTCTGCAGGGCCGCTCGCACGGTCCCGTGCGAATGGCCCCCACCCCTCCATCGGCATAATTTCTGCCAGTGGGGGTCCAAGCAACCTGGAAAATCTTCAGTTCATAGTGTCACTTTTTGTACATTCTCCTGTCTCCTATGTGAATGTGAACCATATGAGCCAGTTTGGTACAGTGATCAACATGGCAACTAGTACCTGGGAGAGTTCAAATTCCCACTCTGTCATGAACCTTCTTGGGGTACCTTGAGCCACAGTAACTCTCCGTCTAATCTACCTCCCAAGGTTGTTATGAAGATAAGTCGAGGAGGAGAGCTGTGTATATACTTCTCTGAGTTCTTTGGAGGGAGGATAGGACACAAATTTCTTGAAAGAATTATCAGACTTCATAGTCAAACTCACATGTATAGGCAAAGCTGATGAACAGCAAACAGATTTGTGAATTTGGATCAGATTTGTTTTGATGACCATTTAACTGTATCACAATGCAGATGTTAAAGACTATCTAAAAATCTATGTAGGCTGAAACAGTTTTCAAAGACTAATCTCTACGCACAAAAGCTACTGGAATAACCATTTCACAAGCCTCCAAAACATCATTCTGGACTGTGAGTATCATAGAACAACTGATGATGAATCTAACAAACTCCCGCTATTTCCTATTGTGGCGCATCATTAACATTCCTCTTACCTAATGATACCTAGCGATTCAAGGTTAGCGAGCCATTGTGTGAGCTAAATAGGGTGCTAAGTAGGGTTTTTTTTAAGTGTAATAAAAATCATGTTCACTTCGTGCAACCAAAAGAAAGTTTCAGATCCAGTGTATGCACTTGTGGTCCCTTCTGGAGCCATGATGACAAAAGATAAATGCTTACACACTTCTGCCAGGCTGGAACATCACATGAGATGTTGTCATTTAGGCGATGTTGTACACCACAGGTGTCAAACTCGTGGCCGTCCAGATGGTATGGACTACAGTTTCCATCATCCCCTGCCAGCATGATGCTGGCAGGGGATGATGGGAACTGTAGTCCATAACATCTGGACGGCCGCATGTTTGACACCTATGATGTACACAGTCATGTTCCCCTTTCTTTCACCCCCAATGCCATATGTTTGTTGGAGAATCCTGTATATCCTCCATGTTAAGGGGTTCCACCACGCATCCAAGGGTACGGTTCTCAGTTGGACCCATGAACCATTGAACAAGAGGAGTGACTTTAAAATGAGCCATACCAGGTTAGTATTTTCTACTTAAACTGGCAATGGTCTCAGGCTGAGGCCTTTCATGCCACATAATAACTTCTCCTTTTAGCTGTAGATGCTGGGCATTGAACCTGAAATTCATGCCAGGCAGATGCTTTTCCACTGAACTGCAGATCCAGGCCCCGTGGGGCTCCTTGCAACAGTTCCATGTACAGGAAAAGTTGACCCTGAAATCAATCCAACATACCTATCGGGGACAAGTTGCCTTTTAGGGGAGCTTGATTGCTTTTATCAGTCTGATCTTTGAGAAGCACCTAAACATCCCAGGAACTCCAAAAAGAAGGGAAAGACAATCACCAGCTAAGTCATTTCAATGTTATCATAATTCCCACTTGGGAAGACTCAAGTACAGTGAAACCTCATTTTCGTTGGTAATCCATCCAAAAAGAATCGATGAAAACTGAAACTGATGAAAACCGAGGCAAACTTTTCCATAGGAATCAATGTAAATCCAATTAATCTGTTCTTGGCACTACAAAAAACATACCAAAAACACATTTTTGGTGAATAAACATAGTGTTTAATGCTGAAAACAGTAACAAACAATAACAGTAGGACCAGCTTTAGAGCCAGTGGACCAATGTCGCACCGAAAAGCTGTCCAAAGAGGTCTGTTTCTGACGCCTCTTTAAGATTTGTCTGAAATGGGACAAGAGATTGTCATTAAACAAGTTGCAGGCACAGCCTGCAACAGCTTTTTCCAGGTGATTTTTCTCCACAAACGGCTGCACTTTACTGCAAATCGATGAAAACTGAAGCAAATCGATGAAAACTGAGACAAATTGTTCACTGAAAAAATCGATGAAAACCAAAACCGATGAAAACCAAAACCAATGAAAACCGACAGCAATGAAAACCGAGGTTCCACTGTAGTCAACTATTGATTAGGAACAAGATTGAGTGCCCTGGCTTGAAACACAAAAACAATGGCTATTACAAGCTCCTTTCAACCATTAGATTTTTGGTGCTCCTATTTCATGTTCTAGGAGGACATGCTACCTGTGGTCCTCTTAACACGCGCAATCACCATTTTAAAAATAAAGCAATCCGTGTATCTTCAAGCTTCTGTATATGTAATTGTGCACCTGTCACAAAACTTGCTTCCTTATCATGAATATTGAAAGCACCTTCACCTGGATGGCCCAGGCTGGCCCAGTCTCATCAGATCTCAGAAGCTAAGCAGGGATGGCCCTAGTTCAGAGGTGGGATCCAGCAAGGTTCTCACAGGTTCCCGAGAGTAGGTTACTAATTGTTTGTGTGTGCCGAGAGGGGGTTACTAATTGGTGATTTTGCCACGTGATTTTTGTCTTAGTTACGCCCCTCCTCCGCTCCTCAGCAGTAGCACGCAGAACTTGAAGAAGCCTAGCAGGAGGTGCACTGGTGTGCGTGGCAGCCTGCGCCTGCGTGTATTCGTTTCCCACCCAAGGACCAGTGCAGTGGCTGTGTCCTTGCCAAAGCCCCGCCCAGCAATGCCCCACCCCCAGAATGCCCGGCCATGACCTCGTCGTGCCCTGCCCAGCCCCACTGGCGCTATGCCACTGTTTGAATCCCACCACCATGGGAACCTGTTACTAAAATTTTTGGATCCCACCACTGCCCTGGTTAGTACTTGGATGGGAGACCACCAAGGATGTTCAGGGTTGTCAAGCAGAGGCAGGCAATGGCAAACCCCTGCTGCCCATCTCTTGTTTGAAAACCTTGCAGGATCACCATAAATTGGCTGCATCTTGACAGCACATTCCACCACCATCCTGAAAGTAGAAAATAAGCACATTGCTCTATTCAGACAAAATGGGGATTGCGCATATCAAGAGGACCACCCAGTGGTGGGATTTAGCAGGTTCGCCCCACTTCGGCAGAACTGGTTGTTAAAATGGTGCTTGTAAATAAACAGTGGTTTGAACAGTTGAACAGTTATTTGAATCCCACCACTGGAATCACCCATATCTCAGAATAAGAACTTTTCCACACAATCTTTAGGAAAGCCATGGCGCTTAAGAACATAAGAACAAGCCAGCTGGATCAGACCAGAGTCCACCTAGTCCAGCACTCTGCTACTCGCAGTGGCCCTCCAGGTGCCTTTGGGAGCTCACACACAGGTTGTGAAAGCAATGGCCTTCTGCTGCTTCTGCTCCTGAGCACCTGGTCTGCTAAGGCATTTGCAATCTGAGATCAAGGAAGATCAAGATTGGGAGCCATAGATCTCCTCCATAAATCTGTCCAAGCCCTTTTTAAAGCTATCCAGGTTAGTGGCCATCACCACCTCCTGTGGCAGCATATTCCAAACACCAAGATTGCCTTGTATAAGCAAAAGGAGATAGAATGCAATGGCTTCCAATCACCTCTCCTCATCCGAGCCATGCAAGGGTGGGGCTTATCCTTCACTTGACCTCCACAAGCTGCCGCCAGTGGTTTGTCTTCCATCATCATTGAGTATCATTCTTGTGTGACAGCAGTAGCTAGCACATTTGATCATTCCTTCCTGGAATAGTTCATCATTGTTCAAAACTGAGGGCATCGTCACTTGTGGGTGTGCTTCCCATCACTCTGAACAGCCTGCATGTCCCATTTTACAAAGTCAAGAAGGACACGGATCCCCTCTTCGCTCCAAGTTGTGACGTGGCTTTTGATGTAAATAAATTATCATTTTCATGACTTCCAAGAGAAAACGTTGATTTTAGAAACATCAGCTAAGTTGATTCCCCATTAAAATTTAACTGTAATGGGTGGAAAGGATGAGGACTTTTCAAACGTATCGTCCCAGCTTCTTCAAAAATGTGGACAGCAACTTTGGAGTCCGCGTGGTTCATTATTTAAGCAGTGTGGGGCTTTCACGTGAGCTGGCCCACTTGAATTCTATCTTTTCACTTGGTTCCATCCCAGTCTGCAGGGGAATCTCAAAAGTAACCTGATTTATTATTGATATATAGAATGGAGAATTTGTGCCTGCATCAAATAGACTATCTAAAGCAGAATTTCTATTATTCAAAGCCTGGTGAACTAGAAATGGCTTCTCGGTGGTATTCGCTGGCTCTCTAACAGCGTAGCATATTGTAAGCCAGTATGGGAGATCCAAGAATCCACAAAACCGGTCACCAGATTGCCACTGCTGCCCTCTGCCTCTGGCAATTCACTGACATTCCAACGATGAGAGCCTCCTGTTGGGCAAACTACCTCGGGGTAAGCACGGCATGCATAAAGGACCTGTGTCTGTCACAAGGTCACCCAGGACAAAATAGAAACAGAAACCATATGTGTCTCCCTGAAATTCCTTTGTGCCAGAGAGGGATGGCAAGGTAAGGATAAGCTTGGATAAGACTATGTACTTAAATTATTAAAATCTAGGATGACATACTGTGCTTGTCTAGCCAATTCACACATAACCTTCTAAAAATTCACTTTCAGCCATTTTACCCAACACATATCTACTGCGGCCATCAGTTCGCAAGATCAAAGGACACATTTGTGGTCCGTTCCATACAGCATCATAATCCCCTCCTTCATTTTGTTGGAATTTCCAGCCTTGCTTTGCATGCAGCAGCAGCAAGAGCAGCAGGGAATTCTGGGAAGCTATTATTGGTGATACATGTAACTATTATTGGTGATACTTTGTTAATGTATATACTGTATCTTTTCTCTCTCAGTTCAAGTAAAGTTCTGCTTATGTTTTATTATGAACTTCTGAGGTAAAACAGCTGGTCTTTTAAGAGATAGGCTATTCTAATTTGACGTGCCGCACAATCCACATCTCCGCTCGTTACTTTGCTTGACAGGGTTATATATTCCAAATATACCTGTTGCCCTTCACATTTTTCCCTGGGGATATCATTCCATAACTGTGGGGCTACTACTGAAAAGACCTCTTGCATGTACCCACCTGATGAGCTTCTTTGGTCAATGGGACAGCCAGGGTCTCTCCTTGGGATCTTAGTGCCTGGGTAGGTTTTAAGGAAGCAAACCTGAGTGATCCACAGCCTGCTCCCATGACTACACCACACCAGCTCTGTTTGAACCACAGAAGCAGCCGCTGGCTTTGTCAGTGACTAGACGGGAGCTTTCTAAAGGAAGGTCAGGATACGTATGCGGTAAATAAAACTCTAGAGCACGTCCTGACTTGGGAGGAAGGGATGACAAAGTGGTCCCAGAGGCCAGAAGAGAGAGAGAGAGACTCAACACATCCTCCGTTCCATTCACACTTCCTTTCTCCTTACTGCTTCAACAGGATACATGATTTATTTACAGTGGCATGGGGTGATACAGCTGCTAAGTACTTTAACTTCTTTTATCAAATATGCACTGCTGAGCAAAGGCTGACGTAGTTTCAGAATTAGGCAGCGTTTTCAAAACAAATCCAGAGTAAACCAGAATGGCGGTCTTTGGAGGTAGCCCCAACAATTACTGTTTTCAGGGGGGGGGTTAGTCTTCTCCATGAAATAAATGCCCCATCAAAAGTTGCGTGTACCCTTCCAAAATTTTCCTGTGCCTGAGGTCAATGTTGAAAAGATTTGTTAAGGTTGGGATAGACAAAACCATGTGTGGATATGTGATATTCATAGGGTGGCTGGAAGACCAGGCTGAAAGATTTTAGGGAAAGCAAAGTGAGGGAAATCTGCATACTAGCATTGCCATTCTATGTCCATGGTGGCCATGCTGGCACGGGCTGATGGGAATTGTAGTCCATGAACATCTGGAGTGCCATAGGTACGCCATCACTGTCCTATAAGGAGACTGGAGATCTTCTGGAATTAAGACCAATCTCTAGACTACAGAGAGTAGGTACCCCTGGAGAAAATGGCTGCTCTGGAGGGCCAAATCTATGTCATGACACCCTGATGTCCCATCCCTCTCCAAAGATCACCTGCCCCAGCTTCTACCCCCAGATTGCTAGGAATTTCTCAACCCAAAGCTGGTAGCACTAGTGAATAATGCCTACAGGTACACTAGCAGGGCCTGGCCACACGTTGCTGTGGCAATTGTCCTTCTCATCACAGTCCACAACCCACACAGATATTTTCACTGCTCATCTCTGCCCATCTGCGTGAACATTCTAAGGGTGACAGTTAAACACAGCCAGCTTCATGGCCTGGTGCGCCAGGAAAAAGACATTTTACCTGGCTCAGGTATGAACTTTTGGCAATTTGAAGGTCCGATTACCTCCCCACAACAGGGAGGGACGTCGTGTGAAAATTTGGAGATGATCTGTCCAGCCGTTTCGGCGTTAGGGAGTCACCAACAAATGGATGGTTAGCTTTTTATATAGAGAGATGAATTAAACTCTGGATGCATCAGTTACCCACAAAGGTTGATGCAGTGCAGAAGTCTGCAACCTACATTTCTAGAGCCAAGTGTTCTACTACAGTTGTAGTACAGGCCTGGAATATTCCTGGAATTACAACTAATGTTCAGACAACAGAAATCAGTTCCTCTGGAGAAACTAGCACCTTCGGAGAGTAGATTGTAGGAGTTCACATCCCTGCTGAACTTCCACTCTTCTCCAGGTTCTGCCCTCCACAGGCTTTTCTCTCAAATTTCCACAGATTTTCCAATTTGTGGAAAAACCATAGTGTTTCCAGAAATTCATAGAGTTACCCATTGTCACTTCTGGGTTGTATCCAGAACTGATTTACCGGCACAGAGGTTGGCAGTATTTTTGTTTTTATTTTCCCTTTAAAACTGTTGAGAGAGGGGGCGGGCAACAGAGATGATGCCTTCTGCAATGGCAACCAGAGGTGGGATCCAGCAGGTTCTCACAGGTTCCTGAGAGTAGGTTACTAATTGTTTGTGTGTGCCGAGACGGGGTTACTAATTGGTGATTTTGCCACGTGATTTTTGCCTTAGTTATGCCCCTCCTCTCAGCAGTAGCACGCAGAACTTGAAGCAGTCTAGCAGGAGGTGCACCGGCGTGCGTGGCAGCCTGCGCCTGCGTGCATTCGTTTCCCGCCCAAGGACCGGCGCAGCGGCTGCATCCTTGCTACAGCCCCGCCCAGCAATGCCCCGCCCAGGAATGCCCAGCCACGCCTTCGTTGTGCCCCATCCAGCTCCTCTGGCGCTACGCCACAGTTTGAATCCCATCACCATGGGAACCTGTTACTAAAATTTTTGGATCCCACCACTGCAGGCAACCATGGCATGGTCACTGGCATTTCCCACTAACCCTGACATAGACCCTGGCACCTCCCATTATTTTTCATAAGCATAAAATGCAGCCAAAAAAAAAAACCCCTTACTGATTTACCACCAATTTATAGTGTCGCCCTATTTCCGCTGGTATTTATTCCAAGATTGGCTTCATATTACCTGCAGCTCACAGCAGCCGTTTCCCCCAAATCCACACTCCCAGACTGTTAAAATCCCAGAATTCTTGCCTTGAAAGATTACCGACTGTAGCCAATGACATTTACTTCTCCAGTGACCTGAATCGAAACACTAACAACCATAAATGTACAAGGACTGACCCTGACTACAAGGTGACGGGCTAGGAAACTGAGAAGACCATGAGAACTCCCCCTGCACAAGTCTCTCAGCTCTGTCCAGAGATGTAACTTGAAGCCAGCTCTCTGCGCAGCCTTCCTCGAAAGAGTTAACCTTCCTTCTCAAAGACCCATTAAAGATTTCTTTGCAAGAATGCAAAGATGTCTCTACGGGTCACCGGAGACTGTTAGGAAACAATTCATAACGCATTTATGAAGGGAGACAAAGGGCAACCACATAAAAGAGCGATCGAGCCACTCATCATTCTTGCCTTGGGTACCCCAGAGTCCTCCGTGCTGTTCCTTTGCAAGTCAACCTTTCGTTTCCTAATGAGCATCGGCGGGAATAGGCCACTTAAAATTGTGTCAGATATCCCATCCCGTTTGCATATCCTTTTGGACAGCTCTGAAGCCGTCATCTGGAATATCACGCTTTGCGGTTGGAAACCACATCGCTGCCATATGCTTTCCCAACGAAAGGAATGCACTTGATATTTGTTGTGTTTGTTTGGCAGATTTGTGGAGGGACCATACTGCCCGCAGGCGAACAAAGACAGACAGACTGTCACCAATGACCACCATCTGTCCTTTCTTCCCACATCTACGCACCAATGCCACCATAATATTTTGCAGACAGTGACTGGTTCCCGTGCGCGCAGACACATGCCACACATTATTGTATGAACAGAAAGACATGTAAACCAGTATCTACTGATCTCGTGGTCTACAACGCTGCCAGAAATCTGCAGGGTCTACTGCAGTGGTGGCGAACCTATGGCACGGGTGCCAGAGGTGGCACTCAGAGCCCTCTCGGTGGGCACGCGCAAACAGAGTGCCCCCCCCCCACACACATCTAGGCTGGCCTGGGCCGCTGGGCTCGATTATTAGCATTAAACCTAAGACCTAGTTTTGGGGAAGCAGTGTAGGTAACCCTGTTAAGTGCTATTAAACACCACTGATTTTCATGCGAAGAACTAAAGCATGATCCTTTTCCTGGGAGTAAGCTCGGTTGCTGGCAATGGGGCTTGCTTCTGAGTAAACCCTCCTAGGGTCGTGATTCACCCGTTGGAAGAGTTGCACGGTTGCTTCAAAGTAAAGCCACCGACTCCCACCAAGCCTACTCCTGAGTAACGCACGCCTCAGAGCCCACCGTTTTTTCTAAACTAAAACCTCAGAATTCAGGTTAAATTGCCGTGTGGGCCCTTTGCGATAAATAAGTGGGTTTTGGGTTGCAGTTTGGGCACGCGGTCTCGAAAAGGTTCGCCATCCCTGGTCTACTGACTGGATCCCACACATTCTTTCCCCAGCTAGAGCACTCAAAATTGGGACGTCCAAAGCTCCGATGAAAGATTGCTTTATTTCAGAAGTTCTTTGTATGATCACATAGGAAGTGGGAACATGCAGTTGGCTGGCCTCATCAGGTTCTGTTATTCTCCAGATTAATCAGCATCACTCTGATCTGGAGGAACCGGGTTTGATTCCCTCCTCTGCCGCCTGAGCTGTGGAGGCTTATCTGGGGAATTCAGATTAGCCTGTGCACTCCCACGAACGCCGGCTGGGTGACCTTGGGCTAGTCACAGTTCTTCGGAGCTCTCTCAGCCCCACCTACCTCACAGGGTGTTTGCTGTGAGGGGGCAAGGAAAAAGAGTCTGTAAGCCCCTTTGAGTCTCCTATAGGAGAGAAAGGGGGTTATAAATCCAACTCTTCCTCTTCTTCTTCTAAGTCAGGGGTAGGGAACCTGCGGCTCTCCAGATGTTCAGGAACTACAATTCCCATCAGCCTCTGTCAGCATGGCCAATTGACCATGCTGGTAGGGGCTGATGGGAATTGTAGTTCCTGAACATCTGGAGAGCCGCAGGTTCCCTACCCCTGTTCTAAGTTACCTGTAGAATGGGATAGGCAGAGCAGAACCCAATATGTAATAGAAGAAGAAGAGTTTGGATTTATATCCCTCCTTTCTCTCCTGTAGGAGACTCAAAGGGGCTGACAATCTTCTCCCTTCTTCCCTGCTGAGTTTGTATTGAAGAAGAAGAAGAGTTTGGATTTATAATCCCCCCTTTCTCTCCTGCAGGAGACTCAAAGGGGCTGACAATCTCCTGGCCCTTCCCCCCTCACAACAAACACCCTGTGAGGTAGGTGGGGCTGAGAGAGCTCCAAGAAGCTGTGACTAGCCCAAGGTCACCCAGCTGGCGTGTGTGGGAGTGTACAGGCAAATCTGAATTCCCCAGATAAGCCTCCACAGCTCAGGCGGCAGAGCGGGGAATCAAACCCGGTTCCTCCAGATTAGATGCACGAGCTCTTAACCTCCTACGCCACTGCTGCTCCAAGGTCTCCCAGGTCTATTGCCTGTTGCGTGTGCCTCCCTGTAGAACTACAGTGCAAACCTGAGCAGAGTCCTGTCTTTCTAAACTCATCAATTTTGATTGATACAGAAAGGAGTCGTTCTGCTTTGAATGCCGCTGCGAGTGAGTCAGCGTTGAGGTGGAAGAGGCACGAGAACTGTTTCCATGGAGTTTCTTTTCTCATGCCGTTTTGGTAATGAAGAAATGATGCCGGTGAGATTCAAAGGACGGTCCTCTTCCAAAGAACTCTGGGGAATGGTAATAACCATTTAAGACAAACAATAAACATAACTGGCCCTGCTCAGGTGGTTCTACTGTCTAGACTTCACTAGAGGGCATGGGAAGAAAGCACGGTGAAGCAGTTTGTCATGGGGCAGCCTGTGGGCAATTATGTGGATTCAGAGGACTCAGATGATGAAGAAGAAGAGTTTGGATTTATATCCCCCTTTCTCTCCTGCAGGAGACTCAAAGGGGCTGACAATCTCCTTGCTTTTCCCCCCTCACAACAAACACCCTGTGAGGTAGGTGGGGCTGAGAGAGCTCGGAAGAAATGTGACTAGCCCAAGGTCACCCAGCTAGTGTGTGTGGGAGTGCACAGGCTAATCTGAATTCCCCAGATAAGCCTCCACAGCTCAGGCGGCAGAGCTGGGAATCAAACCCGGTTCCTCCAGATTAGATACACGAGCTCTTAACCTCCTACGCCACTGCTGCTCTGATGAGCCAGATGCAGAACTTGCTAATCCCAGGCACTCAGAAGTGGCTCTGCACAAGGAAGCAGAAGCTGACCATACTGTTTGTGAGGAAGTACAGGCAGCAGAGTCAGCTACCAGCCCTTTCCCACCTGATACCACACAGCTGAAGAACCTGCACAGTCCTCCATGGAGCCCAGTGATGAGCCAGCTGTGCAAAGGAGGCAGAGACAGCAGCAGCAGCTTCAGAGTCAAAGGAAGAGGGCTCATTTCTTTGCCAGATATGGCACAATAGCAGAGCCTACATCAGAGGGAGACTAACTCCTTGCAGCATCTCTGCTGCAGCAATCAAGCCTTTCCGTAAAAGCCCTGCCAGGAGCTTGGTTCTGCCTGGGTGCAGTGAGTGCACTTCAACCCAACCAGCGATTGGCTCTCCTTCATCCAATCACCTTGCATTCTCCTTCATTCTCCCGACCACAGATATCCATTGGAAAATGTGTGTCTAGAATCCACATTGCCAAGAAATCCACAAGGGTGGCACAAGATGAAACCGGCAACTTATTTAGAAAGAGAAGAGGTATTTATTCTTTTGTGTGGAATTAAGACACCTTGCCAGCCCCTTGGAGCGGAATCATAAATAGGCAGTTGTATGTATATTCAATGGATTCAAAGAAGACTGTGAGCAGCAGTGGCATAGGAGGTTTAGAGCTCATGTATCTAATCTGGAGGAACCGGGTTTGATTCTGCGCTCTGCCGCCTGAGCTGTGGGGCTTATCTGGGGAATTCAGATTAGCCTGTGCACTCCCACACACGCCAGCTGGGTGACCTTGCGCTAGTCACAGATTTTCGGAGCTCTCTCAGCCCCACCCACCTCACAGGGTGTTTGTTGTGAGGGGGGAAGGGCAAGGAGATTGTAAGTGTCCTATAGGAGAGAAAGGGGGGATATAAATCCAAACTCTTCTTCTTCTTCTTTTTCTGCACACAGTTGGGCCAAAAGAGGTGGCCGTGGATTGTCTATTTATTTCATTTATTTATGATGAGATTTTACACCAACCTTATGAGATTTTACACCACCCTTCCTTTATTCAGGCTCAAAGTGGTTTCCAACTTCCATAAACCGATACATAATAAAACAATATATAATAAATACACTATAAATAATTAAAACTTGCGATTAAAAATTTAGGCTTAAAAATTTCATAGAAGTTCAGTTTGGCAATTCGGCTTCATCTGCGCTCATGAGCACCTCTTCTAGAAAACCTCTCTAAATTAATTTGGATGGAGTTCATGCAGAGGGATTCAATAAGGAAAACGAGGTATGGGGAAGAAGAAGAAGAAGAAGAAGAAGAGCTTGGATTTATATCCCCCCTTTCTCTCCTGTAGGAGACTCAAAGGGGCTGACAATCTCCTTGCCCTTCCTCCCTCACAACAAACACCCAAGAGAGGAAGAAAGTACATATGGGGCAAGTATAGAATGGAGTGGGGAAAGGGGAGGAGGAGAAAGGAGAAGAAAGGGGAAAACAGAAAGGGAAAGGGGCAAAGCAAAGGAAGAGGGCTTGGTGACAGTATAACTGTAGCTGCCTCAACCACACGCCTAGTGGAACAGCTTCACCTTGCAGGTCCTGCAGCTAAATATATCCAAGATACAGGCAAACTAAACTCTTCTCCCTTCCTTCCCTGCTGAGTTTGTATTGAAGAAGAAGAAGAGTTTGGATTTATAATCCCCCCTTTCTCTCCTGCAGGAGACTCAAAGGGGCTGACAATCTCCTTGCCTTTCCCCCCTCACAACAAACACCCTGTGAGGTAGGTGGGGCTGAGAGAGCTCCAAGAAGCTGTGACTAGCCCAACGTCACCCAGCTGGCGTGTGTGGGAGTGTACAGGCTAATCTGAATTCCCCAGATAAGCCTCCACAGCTCAGGCGGCAGAGCTGGGAATCAAACCCGGTTCCTCCAGATTAGATACACGAGCTCTTAACCTCCTACGCCACTGCTGCTCCTATTGAGATTCCTGCCAGATACAGCAAAGGTCTTAGAAGGTCAAGAGGTTTGTCAAAATTTAGGAAAACCCTTAACCTTTCCTTTGGCACAGACAGGCTTGCTTTTGGACTTTAGGGTTGCCAACCCCAGGTTGAGAAATTCCTGCAAACATGAGGTTGGAGCCTGGGGAGGGAATAAAGCTCAGGGAAGGGAGCCCAGTGGGGGTGTGACATCATAAAGAGTCCAGCATGCAAATCTTCCATTTCCTCCAGTGGAAGTGGGTTGTATCATCTGGAGATCAGTGGGAATTTCAGGGGAATTCCCAGTCCCGCCTGGAGTTTATTCATCCTGATGTTGTTCTTTGAAACAAAGGAAGAGGGAAATCCTATTGACCTATTAACAGGCATACAAACATTAATTGGCAAACAGTCAATACTTCCAGAATGGCCAGTCATGAATCATTTCAAAAAATTTTCCCCAATAGGTAGCTAACGTTAAAATCTCTATACATGCAATTGTTTATTATGCAATTATTTTTACGCAATTATTATTGCACACAATAATAAAAATCATAGTGAGAATGCATTCAAGAAACGACACCAAAAAATGGAAGAAAGACTTCAACAAAACCCGTGTGCAAACATCTCTAGCCAGAATGTCAGAAACATTCTCAAAGGGACCCAGAGACCAAATACTCCACCATCTAGCAAAAGCTAGTCAGTAGCCACCAATGAAGCTATGTGTGGATTGCCATGAACGTGGATTGCTCTCGTGTAAAGCGAGAACTCCAGGGGGCACAAACTAGTTCACAAGCTAGGGGGAAAACTAGCTAAAAATGTAATATGGCAGGATCCTGAGAGCCTTTGATGACAGGAGAGCATGTATATCTGCCAGGATTGGTCATCCTATAAGGCACACAACGTAGCACAAACAGAGCATTCATATGCTTTTTAAGACTGTACAAACTATGTGCATAAACCACATGCCAGAGGTTACATGGTTGGAAATACCATCACAGATACCATATAACAAGAAGGGGATTAAGACAGGGATTCTGATACTAAGTCTAGGTCACCTCTGAACTTCCAGAGGAACTTTTTAGAACAGGACTGTACATATGTGCCACCACTGCCAGTGGCCAGAGGGTGGTACTGCAGTTATTAGCTTAGCAAGTGAGCAATAAATGGAGCCCAGCTGGTTCTAAAAAGCTGTTTCTGCAACAGTTCCTCGCTCTCAGCTGCTTGCCTTTTTCTGACATCAAACTGGCTCTGTCCGCTGAACTCCCTTGCACGTCCTTATTCAATGTTTACCAGCTGATTATTTGCCAACACACCCATCCATCAAGCTGACTAGCCTAGGGTAAGACCTTAAGGGCTGCCACCATCCATATGAAACTGCTGAGTTCCAACTAGTGCTCTTCATGTCCATATAAACAGATTAGATTTGTGTGCACGCTGGATAGGCCTTTATCAGCGATTGTGCCCAGACTGTGGAATTTTTCCTTCAAGAAAAATCTGCCCGGCTTCTTTGCTCCTTGCTTTCCATCATCATCATCATCATCATCATCATCATCATCATCATCATCATCATCATCATCATCATCATCATCATCATCATCATCATCATCATCATCATCATCATCATCATCATCATCATCATCATCAGAAGAAGAAGAAGAAGAAGAAGAAGAAGAAGAAGAAGAAGAAGAAGAAGAAGAAGAAGAAGAAGAAGAAGAAGAAGAAGAAGAAGAAGAAGAAGAAGAAGAAGAAGAAGAAGAAGAGAGGAAGAGGCGTTTGGATTTATATCCCTCCTTTCTTTCCTGTAAGGAGACTCAAATGGGCGTACGACCTCCTTTCCCTCCCCCGCCCCCCGCCACAACAAACACCCTATGAGGTAAGAGGGGCTGAGAGAGCTCCAAAAAGCTGTGATCTACCAAAGTTTTTATGATGCTATGCAGGCGAAACGTCAGGAGAGAATGCTGCTAGAACACGGCCATACAGCCCGGAAACCACACAGCACTCCAGTGATTCTGGCTGTGAAAGCCTTCGACAATACATTGAACATCTCTACGGGAAGAAATTGTTCCAAGACACTCAGAGATTGGAAAAACTTCAGCTCAGGAAATCACACCTACTGTGTTCTGTAACCTTTCTTCTACGCTGCAGAGACACAGGTACTATCCCATCATTTCTTGCAGCCAAAAGGACGTTCAAAACACCACAGGCTCACCGTATCTATAACCACCTAGAACATATGCTTTTACATGAGAGAATCCACACAACCCGCAAAGAACTTGCAAACTTAGACAAGGAGCTATTAGCCCTCCATATTAACACCAGCCAAAAGATGAGTGCCCAAGACTGGGATAAAATTGGCAACTTCACCTACAGCAAAATGGAGAAAGACATGGCTTACCACACTATGGCTCATTCCGCACATACAGAATAATGCACTTTCAAACTGCTTTCAGTGCTCTTTGAAGCTGTGCGGAATAGCAAAATCCACTTGCAAACAGTTGTGAAAGTGGTTTGAAAACGCATTATTTTGCGTGTGCAGAAGGGGCCTAAAAGACCGAAGCAAAAATTCTACAAATGCCAAAAAACATCAGTTGAAACCTGAACTGGATACATCATGAACCATCATCAATCTGACTGAGAGGCAACTCTCTAATGACGAAGTAGGCCCCCCCTTCCCCGGCCCTTGACATCTGGGCCATTTGCCATCCAAGGAGACCTACCATTCCTCCCCCCTTTTTCTTTTTGGGGAAGAGGGAAGTCTAATATTGGAATACTGGACACCACTTATATTCCATCTTATTGCGATGGTTTACCGCTGCTTTTAATGTTTTAATGTTTTAACTGTTTTATATTGTTTTCTTACATGTTGTACATCGCCCAGAGCCCTTCGGGGATGGGGCGATACAGAAATCTAAGAAATAAATAAAATAAATAAATAAATCTTAGCCAAAGGAGGAAACTTTGCTGTTACCACCACCAGAATTCCTGTAGAAAACATCACTGCTAATGTGGAATCAGCGATTTATCATCTCCCTGAGGAAGAAGCGGAGGAAGTGAGAGGGGAAACAGCAAGGATCCTGAGAAAGGCAAAACTTTCCTCCAGTAACATAACAAGGAAAGAAAGACAAGCCATCAAAGACCTCAATTCGGATTCAGAAATCATCATTCTACCAGCAGACAAAGGTAATGCCACGGTTATCATGAAAACAGAACAATACAAAGGAAAAATCAGACAACTTTTGGACCCCACAACATACAAAAAGCTAAAACAGGACCCAACCAACAAAATCACCAAAAAACCCAACACCTTGATTAAGAACTCCTCAACTGATCCAATCATATGCCAACGTCTCTGCAAATCTGAAGCTTACCCACCTAGACTCTATGGACTCCCAAAAATCCACAAGGACTCCACTCCACTCAGACCCATTGTGAGTGCAATTGGATCCCCTACATGTGATTTGGCGAAATTCCTGGCTGCACAACTACAAATCCATATTGGACTGACTACACATTACATTAAGGACTCTGCTCACTTCATTAAAAAAATCAGCAATCTTAAACTCAACCCCAATGACAAACTGATCAGCTTTGATGTGGTTTCCCTATTCACCAAGGTCCCCATAGCAGACACCGTGGCACTCATTAACTGGAAATTCCCAAAAGACATCACAGCCCTGTTTCAACATTGCCTCACTACTAGCTACTTCCAGTGGGATAGTGAATACTATGAACAGAAAGATGGAGTAGCCATGGGTAGCCCTCTTAGCCCTGTAATAGCAAATTTTTATATGGAACACTTTGAGGAACAAGCCCTGGAAACAGCACCAAAAAAGCCCACCGTATGGTTCCATTATGTGGATGACACATTCACCATTTGGAGCCACGGTGAAGAAGAACTAAACAAGTTCCTGGACCATATCAACACGATCCACCCAAACATCCAATTTAATATGGAGAAAGAAAATGAAGGAAAACTGCCATTTCTAGATGTCCTAGTCAGTCGCAAACCAAACCAACAATTGGGTCACACAGTATACAGAAAACCTACGCACACTGATAGATATCTGCATAAAAACTCCAATCATCATCCAGGACAAAAAAGGAGCACCATAAAAACTTTGGTAGATCATGCAAACAGAATCTGTGAACCCCACCTCCTTCAAGATGAATTGAATCACCTAAACCGGGGTCTACAGGCTAATGGTTACTCTACTACAGACATCAGAAGAGCTGCAAGACCAAGAACAAGCCACATGAACAAAGATAAAGAGCCATCTAGAGGGAAAGTGTTCTTACCATACATCAAGCCAAGAACAAGCCACATGAACAAAGATAAAGAGCCATCTAAAGGGAAAGTGTTCTTACCATACATCAAGGGAACCACTGACCACATAGGAAAACTGATGAAGAAGCATAATCTACAAACAATCTACAGACTCAGTAAGAAAATTCAACAAATGCTACGTTCAGCAAAGGATAAGAGGGATTCTCTAGCTACTGCAGGAGTCTACTGCATACCATGTAGCTGTGGGCAAGTCTACATAGGAACCACCAAACGCTGTGCTCAGACAAGAATCAAAGAACACGAAAGGCACTGAAGACTATTTCAGCCAGAAAAATCAGCAATAGCAGAACACATGATAAACCAACCTGGACACAGAATATTATTTGAAAACACAGAAATTCTGGACCACTCTGACAACCACTATGTCAGACTACACAGAGAAGCCATTGAAATCCACAAGCACATGGACAATTTCAACAGGAAGGAAGAAACCATGAAAATGTACAGAATTTGGCTGCCAGTGTTGAAAAACACTAGAATCGTGACTAATCAGCTCCACACAAACACAGGACAACTATAGATAATAGCAATCAAAGGGAACAAAGGCCAGGTAACATCTATTCAGATGCATTCACCTATTGACCTTGCTATCTTCATTGTGACTCACATGCTAGAGACTTCATTGTTACTCACATGCCAAGCTACTTCTATTCACATGGCCTCACCTATTGACCTCACAGTATATATACTCCACTTGCTTTCCTTTCCTACATCAGATCCTCTGAAGATGCCAGCCACAGATGCAGGCGAAACGTCAGGAGAGAATGCTGCTAGAACACGGCCATACAGCCCGGAAACCACACAGCACTCCATCAACTATACCTCTTGCTCCGCCCCCTACCCCCAGTAGTCCCTAGCTCTTCCTGTTTATCCTCAAAGGAGTCTGTTCCTGAGTTTGCATCTGTCCCAGAAAGGATCTTCTCCAAATTCTGATGGGCCTTTTCACACGCTCAATTTTAATCCCTTTCCATTGGTTCTGCTTAGTGGGGATTTCATCAGGTACCTATAGGATTGCGTCCTTGCAATTCTGGGGCAATAGAAACAACTGCCCACATTTTATTGTGCTGTGTTTTACGAGGAAGTTAGACACTGGTTGTTTTCGTCCTTGCTGACCAGAACTTTTAGACATTTGGATGGTTTTATGGTTAACTTTCACTTGAAGATAAGGATGTTATTATTATTTCTTACACCGTGGCAAACTTTTTGTTATGTAGCCTGTAGAGTGCGGAGATCTCTGGTTGGCGTAACAAAATTGTAACCTTGCCATTTGTGTATGCACTGTCCTCTCCAGTTTTTATTGCTTGTCCAATAACTATAAATAAACTAAAGTGAACAGAACTGCCCAGAACGGGTCTCAGCACCCCTCTGCTCATGCACAGCCCCGAGCAGAATCAGTCCCCTTCCACAGGTCTAGTCATCACATTTTAAAAACTGCTTGAAGCCAGGTTTGCCAGCCTCCAGTTGGGATCTGTAGATTTCCTGGAATTACAAGAGGTCTCCAGGCTATCGAAATCAGTTAACCTCCAGAGTAAATGGCTGCTTTGGAGGGCAAACTCTATGGTATTCTATTGCGCTGAGGTCCCTTGCCAGCTTCATCCCTGAATTTCCAGGAATTTCCTGAGCCAGAGTTGGCAACCCTGCTGTGAAGAGTTTGGATTTATATCCCCCCTTTATCTCCTGTAGGAGACTCAAAGGGGCTTACAATCTCCTTGCCTTTCCCCCCTCACAACAAACACCCTGTGAGGTAGGTGGGGCTGAGAGCGCTCAGAAGAAATGTGACTAGCCCAAGGTCACCCAGCTGGTGTGTGTGGGAGTGCACAGGCTAATCTGAATTCCCCAGATAAGCCTCCACAGCTCAGGAGGCAGAGCGGGGAATCAAACCCGGTTCCTCCAGATTAGAATGCACCTGCTCTTAACCACTACACCACAGCTGCTCTGATACTACCTCCAACTTAAATGGAGTTGGCAATGATATGGGGCAAAGTTGTTTTGGGCTTTCTGGACTGTGTGGCCGTGGTCTGATAGACCTCGTTCCTAACGTTTCGCCTGCATCTGTGGCTGGCATCCTTAGAGGTGTATCACAGAGAGAAGTGTGTTACACACTGTGTCCAGTGTAACAGACTTCTCTCTGTGATACACCTCTGAGGATGCCAGCCACAGATGCAGGTGAAACGTTAGGAGCAAGATCTACCAGACCACGGCCACACAGCCCAGAAAATCCACCACAACCAGTTGAATCCAGCCGTGGAAGCCTTCGACAAAATGGAGCAAAGTTTTATCGAAGGAGGCACCAGAGGGCACCATTACCTCAGGCCCTGCCAGGGTCTGCTATTGTGCTTTTTAAAAGATTGTGTGGGTTTTTTAAAATTGATTTGGGGGATTTATACTCCACCTTTCACCATACAGCTGATATAGAAACAACCGCATTTTGCCAGGTTGGGGGGAACTGCTGGTTCTGAACGCCTCTCTGCTGCCAACGTATTTTATGATTGCTGTTCTATGGCTGAGAGGGATGTGTCATGCTGTGCTATGTTTTTATCTTCAGAGCCCACGGTTCGAACGAAAAATGGGACACAACGCTTAAAAATTAGTATGTAACGGTCGTTCCAAGGAACTGTGTGGTTCAGCACAGCCAGAATGGAAATCACCACGGATCCAACAGGGAGCAATCCTAAACATGTCTGCTCAGGATCACAACTCAATGGAGTTTAACCGCGGGAAAATGTCCTTTCGATTGCACTGCCAGTGGGCTACATAACCAAACGGGGTCAAAATCCAAGTTAGGGTTGCAGGGATAAAATGGAGGCTAGGAGAACCATAAACCTGTGCACCTGCGATGGAAGATGAGTTTTTAAAATGCAATCCACCGTGCAATCCTATGCAGAGTTACTCCAGTCTAAACCCATTGAAATGAATGGGCTTAGATTGGAATAACTCTCCCTAGGATTGCACAGAAACAGACCTAATGGAATTCCAAATTTTACTGTGGTTAAAACAGCTGTATTTGAAGCGACTTTGGCACCCCTTGCAATTTCACCTGGAGCGGGATT
Source organism: Sphaerodactylus townsendi (assembly GCF_021028975.2). Lineage (NCBI taxonomy): Eukaryota > Metazoa > Chordata > Lepidosauria > Squamata > Sphaerodactylidae > Sphaerodactylus > Sphaerodactylus townsendi. The sequence continues at coordinate 123,111,227 of NC_059429.1, read as the reverse complement.
CAAGGCGCAGGAGATACGTAAAAACTGGTTTGAGGGACGTCAAAAGGGTTCCAATGAGCTAAATGACATTTCTTCATAGGGTTGCTAAACTGTCTGCAGGGTACACCCCCACTGAAACCAAGTGAAAATGAAGACACTTAACCGGCTACCTGCCACAATCTAGATCCCCTTCTCATTTTCAAAACAACTGTCCCAAGCCAGCGTTGTACCCCTTTACCAAGAGACGGCATCATACAAAAAGATCACGAAACATTACAGAATGCATTTTTCCAGATATCCTGTCAGAACCTTTCAGCTTGTACTTTTAACCCAATTGCGACTCCTATGCTCTGCTGCCAACCGGAACAGCTTCCTGCTCTGCTCTATGCAACGGCCTTTCAAATACTTAAAGAGAGCAATCGTGTTACCCCTCGACCCCTCTTCTCCAGGCTAAACATTCCCAAGTCCCCCCCAGCCTTTCTTTGTAGGGCTTAATCTCCAGGCCCTTGATCCTCTTCACCGCTCTGCTCAGCACCCACTTGAATCTGTCCACATCGATGAACCACGTACATCCCTGGGCACCGTGAGCAGCGGTCGTTTCGCCTTCCTGAAATAGAAGGCTGCAGCCTCCTCGCCCGTTTCCCCCGAAGATCCCGCGGCCCTGCTGCAGTGCCTCCACTTCCAAAACAGAACAAAACACCGGCAAGACTTTTCCCACAGATCACCCGGCTACCCACCTCTGAGCACCACTTCTCCTTCGCAGCGCGCCGAATGCAGCAGAGAGGGAAACGAACAGCTAGTTCCTCTGGCAGGTTTCCTCGGTGCGATTCCTTTTCCCCCCTTCTCCTTTCAAAACTCCCCATGTGCAGACATCCCTCCGAAGAGTCTAGACAGAGTCTATTTACATTGTGAACAATGGCTGGACGCGTTTCTTATTTTAGGCAGGGAGGAGGGGGGAAAAAATCTCCCCAAGACAGGCACACATCCTACCCTGGCAGCTGCCCGACTTGTGTGTGTTGCGATGCGCTCAGCGCAGTGATTTCATGCAGGCTTACAAATCCGGGCTCCCTTCCCTTACAGTCTCCACCTAACAACAATCTGCCAAGTGATATTTGTCCCCCCCCCCCCCGCCCCATCATAGCTGCACATTCTTTTTTCCTCCCATTGGAAAAGCTTTTTATATCCTCAAGACTTTGTGGGTGGGACAAGAGGAGAAGGAGCGACAGGAAGGCTAGCCGAAAGGCCTGGACCATCAGCCTCCTGCAAAAACCAAGCCCGCTCCGAAAAGGACTGGCCCTGAGGGCACCTTTCCCAGCCTCTCTGCACCTGTGATCACTTACACAGGAAACCAGAGAGTCCTTCCTCTGAAAGTGATTTTGTTTTTAGAACCCTGCCAGCAACCTGAAGCAGGCACTGTTTCAAAAAAAAAAGAGAGGCTCTTCCCGTTTCAGGAACAAACACGAAACTGTCTCTGGAACATGTGCCATTTTAATACAAAAACAAAAAAACACCCTATAATCATGGTCAACAATTAAGAACATAAGAACTAGCCTGCTGGATCAGACCAGAGTCCATCTAGTCCAGCACTCTGCCACATGCAGTGGCCCACCAGGTGCCTTTGGGAGCTCACATGCAGGAGGTGAAAGCAATGGCCTGCTGCTGCTGCTGCTGCTGCTGCTCCCGAGCACCTGGTCTGCTAAGGCACTTGCAATCTGAGATCAAGGAGGATCAAGGTTGGTAGCCATAGATCGACTTCTCCCTTTTTAAAGCTATCCAGGTTAGTGGCCATCACCACCTCCTGTGGCAGCATATTCCAATCACACGTTGTGTGAAGAAGTGTTTCCTTTTATTAGTCCTAATTCTTCAATGAATGCCCCCTGGTTCTAGTATTGTGAGAAAGAGAGAAAAATTTCTCTCTGTCAACATTTTCTACCCCTTGCATAATTTTATAGACTTCAATCATATTAAGTTTCAATAGGAGATAACTTCTGAATGGAACAAGGAATGCTTGTCCAGTAAGAGAGGCTCTGGCCAGTAGCTCACACCTAGAATTAGAGAGCCCACATAGAATCATAGAGTTGGAAAAGACCGCAAGAGCCATCAAGTCCAACTCCCTGCCATGCAGGAACACACAATCAAAGCTCTCCTGACAAATGATCATCCAGCCTCTGTTTAAAAACCTCCAAAGAAGGAGACTCCACCAATTAGCTTACATGGAGAAAGTAGTCAAGGTGTCTGATAAGGGATTGGAGATTGGAGCCCACTCTGAAGTCCGGGGGGCGGGGGGGAGGCTGCATGGTATAACCTGATCTCATTGGATCTGAGAAGCTAAGCAAGGCTGGTACTTGAATATGAGACCACCAAGGGAAATTCTGCAAAGAAAGGCAATGACAACCACCTCTGCTACTCACTTGCCTTGAAAGCCCCTTGCTGGGCTTGTCATAAGTTGGGTGCAAATTGATGGCACTTGACACACACACAAGGCCCTGGATTAAAATGGCCCCCTAACTTGCCAATCCCTGTGTTACTCCTCTCCCCATCCTGCCAAATGTCCACACGTGTGACCTGCTAATTCTCTTGCAGCATAGCAAGTTGAGTAATTCTTATTGGATGTACCATTTGGCTGATAACAATCGTACAAAAGTACTCAAGATGCAAACAAACCCCCACATAGATCAGTTCTTAGCATTTTCGGCCATTGACTCAAAATTTATGTTTGAAGAAGCAGAAATATTGCAAAAATCAAGTGAAGAATGAGAAAAAGTCTGAGATTTGAGGGGAAGGCCTCACCCTTTGTGCCATGTTATAAGCCCTGCAGAGTAGAAAAAAAGAAGAGCTTGGATTTATATCCCACATTTCTCTCCTGAAAGGAGACTCAAGGCAGCATACAAAATATTTTCCCTTCCTCTCCCCACAACTGACACTTTGTGAGGTAGGTGGTGCTGAGAGAGTTCTGCACAAACTGTGACTAGCCCAAGGTCACTCAGAAGCCTTTATGTGTAGGGACGGAGGAACTTATCTGGTTCACCAGATAAGAGTCTGCCGCTCACGTGGAGGAGTGGGGACTCAAACTCAGTTCTCCAGATTAGAGACCACATCTCTTAACCACTACACCATGCTGGTAACAGGTTGGTCGCTACATAAACAAGATGCTGGACTAGATCAGTGGTGGCGAACCTATGGCACAGGTGCCAGAGGTGGCACTCAGAGCCCTTTCTGTGGGCACGCGAGCACAGAGTTCGTCATGTGGGAGAGTGGAAAATCACCCCCCGGCACACACATCTAGGCTGGCCTGGGCACAATCCTTTACCTGGGAGTAAGCTCGGCTGCTGGCAATGGGGCTTGCTTCTGAATAAACCCTCCTAGGGTCATGATTCACCCATTCAAAGCATTGCACGTTGCTTTACCAAGCTTACTCCTGAGTAATGTGCGCCTTGGAGCCAACCATTTTTTCTAAACTAAAACCTCAGTTGGGTGCTGTGTGGTTTCCGGGCTGTATGGCCGTGTTCTAGCAGCATTCTCTCCTGACGTTTTGCCTCTGAAGATGCCAGCCACAGATGCAGGCGAAACATCAGGAGAGAATGCTGCTAGAACACGGCCATACAGCCCGGAAACCACACAGCACCCAAGTGATTCCGGCCGTGAAAGCCTTCGACAATACATAAAACCTCAGTATTCCGGTTAAATTGCCGGGTTGGCACTTTGCGATAAATAAGTGGGTTTTGGGTTGCAATTTGGGTACTCGGTCTCGAAAAGGTTCGCCATCACTGGACTAGATGGTCGACTGATGTGATCTGGAAGAGGTCTTCGTATGTTCTTATAAATACTGGAAGTGGGTGGACAACCAGCTGCCCACAGTTTTTTTTTCCCTCAAAGCCTCTCTGTGTGTCACTTTGATGTTGGCCACACATTGTCGTATTAAATTTGTCAGCGTCAGAGCCAAAAAAAAAAGTCACAGCCAACAGCCTGCTCCATTTTTCCCCCATCTTTCTGCTGCTGAGAGGAACGGCAAAGGGAAAAACCAGCCACATTTTTGCAGTTCTGGGGAACCAAGACGCACTTCCAGGGGGCTACCAGGAACCTGGCTGGAAAGAGCAGCAAGAGTCATTCTCTGTGGGCTCAATCAATAGTCCTGGTGCTTTGCAGAGAATTCATCTCGGCGGCTCTCTCAGCTCCCTGCAGGTTGATTACAATAAACCCTCTCTCCACTAATGAGCACCTTTCTCCTTTGGCTTTATTTTTCCCCCTCCTCCTTTTTTTTTTTTTTTTTTGCATTTTCAGGCCCATAGTTAAATGTGAAGGCTGGGGAGTGAAGGACTTACTTGCAGGGACTGGGCTGCTATTACCCTTGGAACACATTTCAAAAAAAAAATGCTTAGTGTTGAGAATTCCTAAAGTGTACATCTTGATCTTCCAGTTCTCCCCTGGAAGACAGCAGTGCCTCTGAAATTTTTCTTGAGACAAAGAACGATGGCTTGGCAAAGATTATAGGGTCCTGGGCAAGGCATGTTGCCCGGCCTTCCCAGCAACATTTACAAAGCAAATACTTGGTTTTGCAATGGGCTAGGTGGATCTATAGAAGGTTTGCCAGGCTTCCTACTATGGTGGTAGGCAGTGGCATGCTGTGCGGTGCCCAGCCCCCAGTTGAACTCCCCCTGTATGCCCCTTCCCTGGTCTACACTCTGCCCCCAGTGTATTGCCAGTCGGCTCTGCTAAGAGAAGGGAAAAAGTTGTTATTGTTTTGTGTGTGTGTTGGATCGATGGCACAGTGGTGGTCGGGGGATTTCGGCAGTGGGAGGAGGAGTTTGATCAAGGGCTGGGCACAGGGGGGAGAGGGGGCAGGGGGCTAAAATGCCTGTGTTGTCTACTCCCTGTGCCCCCCCACAAATATGGCAGTGGTGGTGGGCAGCCTGCTGATAGCCCTAGTAGCCTAGAAGCTAAGGTTGCCAACTCCAGGTTGGGAATTTCTCGAAGATTTGGTAATGGATCCTGGGAATGGGAGAGTTTGAGGTGGGGTTAGGGTCTTCAGCAGGGTATTATCGATCAGAGATAATACCCTTTATCCATCATATGTTATCGATCAGAGATAATACCCTTTATCCATCACATGTTATCAATAATACCCTTTATCCATCACATGTTATCAATAATACCCTTTATCCATCATATCTTATCGAACAGAGATAATACCCTTTGTCCATCATATGTTATCGATCAGAGATAATACCCTTTATCCAACATATGTTATAGATCAGAGATAATACCCTTTATCCATCACATGTTATCAATAATACCCTTTGTCCATCATGTCTTATCGATCAGAGATAATACCCTTTATCCATCATATGTTATCGATCAGAAATAATACCCTTTATCCATCATATGTTATCAATCAGCGATAATACCCTTTATCCAACATATGTTATAGATCAGAGATAATACCCTTTATCCATCACATGTTATCAATAATACCCTTTATCCATCATATCTTATCGATCAGAAATAATACCCTTTATTCATCATATGTTATCGATCAGAAATAATACCCTTTATTCATCATATGTTATCGATCAGAAATAATACCCTTTATTCATCGTATGTTATCGATCAGCGATAATACCCTTTATCGAACATATGTTATAGATCAGAGATAATACCCTTTATCCATCACATGTTATTAATAATACCTTTTATCCATCATATGTTATTGATCAGAGATAATACCCTTTATTCATCATATGTTATCGATCAGAGATAATACCCTTTATCCATCATATGTTATCGATCAGAGATAATACCCTTCATCTATCATATGTTATCGATCAGAGATAATACCCTTTATCCATCATATGTTATCGATCAAAGATAATACCCTTTACCCATCATATGGCTTGCTGTTCTCATATACATATTTTTACAAAAACATTTATAGAATAGGATCTGTGCATCTTCTCGAACACAGCCATACAACCCAAAAATCCCACAACACCCTAGTGATTCTGGCCGTGAAAGTCTTCGACAATACATTTATGCAATTAATCTTAGAACCAATTCCTGCACAATATTACTTAGGAATATCCAAGAATAAAATAAAATAACTAAAAACATTACACAGACACATTGCCAAGCTATGATCTATAAAACAGAACAGAGAAAGATAAGTTTTGGGCAGACCGATCCAGATGGAGGGGGGTCCAAATGCACACAGGGAGTAGCAGAAGACCATGTGTTTGCCCACTCCACTGGCGCAAGGGGCACCCCCATGAGCTGAAAGGGCCAACCCTGCAAAACCTGGAGGTCAGGGCTGCTGCAAAGCAACGCTGGCATCTGAATGGGCACCGACACATGGGGGAGGGGCAGGCCATTGCTTGGGTGGAGTCAATGTTACTTGGTTTCCACCAGCATTCTAGCCTGGGAACACCAGCCACCCGACCTGCAGATTTATGCTGCACAAAAGTGTGGCGTGAGCCTGTGTGGCCTATAGGGCAATTCAGGTGAAGGGAGGGTTTTTTGTTTACCCTCCCTTCTGCACCATCTGAAGCCACTTTGCACCTCTGGATGCTGCAGTGCCCCCCACCCAAATGGATTGCAGTCACAGTCCCACATCTAGATTAATTATTCACTCAATCGGGGGGAGGGTTTTTTTGGTACATTTAATAATTCCCAAACTTTGCCCTTGTAGGAATAAAGAGGGCATTCTTTTATGATGTGACTGACTGTTTGTTGGCTCCATGGTCACATGCAAAAAAAAGTGTATACATCTTCCTTAGCCTGTGCAGATCACATTTAGTGTGTCCCCAGATGTTCCATAGCAGATTGAATCCTCCCATTCCCAGGAAGGTGTAATGCCATATCCATCTTTCCAAAACAGCCACATTCTCCAGCAAAAATTATCTCCATAGTCTACAGATCGTATTTCTGGAAGATCTCCAGGCCTTGTCTGGAAGTAGGCAACCTACTCCAAAAAACAGCAGGGGGGGGGGAATACTGGAGGCATCCATATTGCTACTTGGCTCTCTGGAAAAACTCAGAAGTGACATAAGGTAGCTCTAGTTTCTGGAAAATCCCAGGTCTACCCTATCTCATTGCCATAAGTTAGGTGTGACACACAGATAGATGAGAGATGGGGTTGGGGGTTGAACAAGAAGAGTTTAGATGTATAACCCCCCCTTCTCTCCTGTAAGGAGTCTCAAGGTGGCTTACAAACACCTTCCCTTCCCCTCCCCATCATAGACACCTTGGGAGGCAGGATGGATGGGTGGGTGGGTGGGTGGGTGGATGGATGGATGGATGGATGGATGGATGGATGGATGGATGGATGGATGGATGGATGGATGGATGGATGGATGGATGGATGGATGGATGGATGGATGGATGGATGGATGGATGGATGGATGGATGGATGGATGGATGGATGGATGGATGGATGGATGGATGGATGGATGGATGGATGGATGGGAGAGACAGACAGATAGCCCAGCAGGAGGAAGAGTGGGACAGATAGATAGATGGACAGATAGACTGACAGGTAGACTGACATACAGATGGACTGACAGATGGACTGACAAAGAGACAGACAGAAAGATGCAGCTGCCTGTCCAGTGATGGAAGTAGGTAGAAATAAGATCCAAAGATACAAAAAGCAGAAGTTCCAGTAAGTGGCACAAATCTATTCCAGACATTTCTATACTTGGGTACTCAGGACGTCAGGGGTTATAGAAAAGCAGTGAAGCCAAAGCATGAATTTTGCAACCACCGACGTCGTTTCTAAATTTATTTAGCTTCCCCTGCGAGCAGCTTGATGTGAAATGACAGCCTAGTCCGGGAGAGGCTACAGATCTCAGTGGAAACAAAAACATAATATCATGACAAGTGAAGAATTGGGACTCTGGTTCGACTGATTTCAGAGTTGCTGATTGCTATTGAGCTCTATTCTTATCTCATTATTTCCAGGTTTGTTAGTGTGAGAGGATCACCCTGTTGCTAGAGTTATTCATTGGCTTTCCCCTCTCAAGCCATTGATCTTATCAGCCATTTTGCAAATGATAACCGTTCTAATCAGGGAAGACCTTGCCCAGTTCAATCAATCCAGGCCGAAGATGAAACTCGGTGAGGGAAGAGCAAGATTTCCCCTGCATGCAAAACAGTGACCAGCCAGTTAAGTGGCTATGGGAAAAAGAGAAGTGCTGCCACAAAGACACTCTGTGCCTGCATCACTTCTGGGTACAACGTGGAAGTGACAAAGGGTCGTTCTAGGAATCACAGAAAACTCTATCATCAGCAATGTCATTTTGAGGAAAAAAGAATCCTCCCACTGCCGCTTAGAGCAGTGGAGCGGCATTGGCAGCACTTAGAGTGCCAGTGGGCATCAGAATTTGTCAGCAGGAGGCTTCCTGCTATAGCAGGAGACCTGCCAAACCCAGATATATGGCATGAATCCTCTTCAATCGCTGTTGGGCAGCCCCATCCACGAATTGGGCATCCAGCCACAGTGCTGCAGCTGTGCCCGACCACTCCCCCCCCCAAGAGGCTTCCAATAGCATGGGGAGGCTAGAAATGTCAAACAGCCTCCCCCCCACCACGGAGCCCAAAGGTTGGCCTGACCTAACTGTGGCCTGCCCCATACCGCTGGCAGAATCCTGGAGGAAGCTGATGCTTTTTTGGCCATGCCCCCGGCCGGGGGTAGAGCAAGGGGAAACTGCGCCCGGGGTGCGCCCCCCACATCCCTGCCGCAGCACCGCCCGCCCTCACCCCACCCCAAAATGACCCAGAAATGCCCCCGCCATGGCCTGGCCACACCCCCACCACTGCTCTGCCTGGGGCGTCATGCAGCGTGCACCCCCCTTCCATTGGCACTATGCCACTGCCCCCGGCCAACTCCACTACACCAATAGCAATGGTGGGAGTGCTGGGACACTGGTGCAGGATTCAGCACCACATTTTAGCACGGGGGGGGGGAGTGGCAGGCGCTGCATGCCGGTAAGATAACCCCTCTGCCACGGTAAGTGCCCCTATGAGGACAAATCCACCTGAGCAGCTGCATGCCACTCCCACAGGCGGACTCCCTCAACCACCCACAGTTTCTTTCTGTCTAACCACAATTACCCGTGATCTGGTGACATCTAATTGATGCAACTGCTGTATGTGAAGTCTCTTTGCATTTAAGAAATGGTTTGGGGGGTTCGTTTTGGGACCCACAGCTCCCATGATGATCCAGAACCCGGTGGCCCGTTTTGAGACTTGTACCTGTATCTTCTGACGTTATGCCTGCCACAAGCAGACAGCTTCCATTGCAGGCAGCCTGGGGGTATTTCCGGACATCATGTACACCTGGACGGTTTGCTTCCCTTCATTTTTGGCCCTCCAACCATAACTATAACCCTAATCCTCCATGCCCTGCACGCGGGCCTTTTGAGGGCACTTGGCTTGCATGCTTAACCTCTCCCTTGACTTGCTTTGATATTGTGCTAATGACATCTTGTTCCTTGCAATTACAAAAGGTTAATGAGCCATTCGCATGGGAAGAACAGGCTGGATTATGCTCACTGCTGTGTTCCAAGAAACATGCAAAGTCCCCTTTGCTAGCCTGTCCTGAGAACACTCTTGCTGTACCAAGAACGGGAACATGTTGCCCATGAAAAGCCATTTAGCAGCAATTTGTCTCCAACTCTAGTGTTACAACTTCATTGATGCTTCTCAGTCATCGCTATGGGTTATCAATAAGCTTGTCAGGAAGCTTATTAATGAAGAACATCCTCTGGGCTTATGGCCGTTCTGCCAAAACAGGCTGCAATTAATGGATGTCGGAAATAAAAGCTGCTAATGGCCCCGATCACAGAGCAGTGGCGAAGCCACAAGGGGACGGGGTGTTTGTCGTGCACTGTGCGCATGCCTGGGGGTGCAAAAATTGCCCCAGGCCCCTACCCCCAGCAGCGCCCCATTCCCCTCCAGCGTTGCCCCCCACACACACCCTGCGGCGCACCCCACCCCCCTTTCCACACTCACCTTAGTTCCTTTTTCAGAACTTTTCAGGCTTCAAAAGGCCTTGTTCTCAGTAAAAACAGCCTGAGGAACTACAGTTCCCAGAAGTCCTTGGGGCTCACAAGGTCTCCTGGGAAGTATAGTTCCCATCAGGCCTTTTTTTTACTGAGAACAAGGCCTTTTGAAGCCTGAAAAGTTCTGAAAAAGGAACTAAGGTGAGTGTGGGAAAGGAGGAAAAGGGGGAGTGTGGGGGGGCCACGGTGATATGGGGACAATGATGATGTACACCACAGAGCCGTGCTGTGTAATTTCCTAGCGATATTAATTTAGTCCTGATCATCTCTTCTGGAGGGAGGAATGAGGAGCAAAGCTTTGGGTTAGTTTGCTTGATGCTTCCTTTCCCTTCAAAGAGATGACCATCTGGAACTCTGCAGGAGATAGGTCTTTTCAAGTGTGGGAGACACACTGTTAGCACAGCTGAAATCAGAAATGACAGAGGCTTCCCTCAATTTTTGGCAGCCCCAAGTGTCGGAGAAGGGGCGCTCACTTTCCAAAGCGGCAATTGGCTCTCAGGGGACGTGTCATGGATCCAGGCACCTTCCTTTTTGTCAAGAGCCAACTTCAACATCAGAGAGGCTATTTTTCAAGAACATAAGAGTCATGGGGAAGGATTAAACCCCCTCTGTCAGGGAAGTTTCCACCAGTCTCCAAAGCAGTTGCCTGCGACGACAAATGAGCATTTAAAATGCGGAGACTCCTATTTTTATAGCAAGTCCGGTTTGGTCAGAGTTTTTCCACCTTCGGAACACGCATACATATGCGTATGAACCAGGCTGCTCATCTTACATATTCACTGACTGTTTCTAATCACGTATTACGTAACAATTAATAAAAAGGAGGATTACAAATGATTGTCTGTGTAAACACTAATGCTAAATGAAGCACAGCAAGCTATTCATACTTAAATAGCACTAACGCTGAATTGCTCTTGCTGAAATAACACAGGACATTCAAGCACACCATTTGGCACATTTCTTAAGCATGTTGTTTTATTAACAATTTCTCTGGAAAAATCGGGTCATAAATATTAAAAACGTTTTACACCTGCAGCCAGGGTTTATACATTAAATTGAAATTTTAGAACAGTCCTCTCCCTATAAAATGTGCAAAATGTTATGTGCTTCATTTGCATGTCCTTTGCAATGGAGGATATATTTTCATAAATCCTTATACACATGGGAGCATTATCAATTTTCTAAGAGACCATGCTTTTTTTAAAAAAAAAATCCTTTGTGCAACTGAGTCAGCAAGATATAATCCAGTTTTAAATCCAGTTGCTTGTCATAAATGTGGGGGCCTCAGAGAGTTATTGTCATGATAAAAATCAATATAAACCTTGTTTAAAATAATTTTTTAAAAGCCAGTTTGGATAGCTATCTCACTATGTTTACCATCTGTTTGCCTCTAAGTTATTACCACTAATTTGATGTTACTTAGAGATGATCTACACAGACAGAATGAGGCAGTAGCCTGAAGTATGATAATTCTGGTCAGCATGACTTTGAAATACAGGGTGGAGTGATCGTTGAATGCTCTTTCCCTTTAAAAAGCTCTTTTTAGAAAGTAAACTACCACATTTATTCTAAAGGAAGAGGACCCTGAATATAAAACAAGCCCCCAAAAAGTTTATTATTCCTGTACATAACTCTACCTTGTATTTTGTATGTGAATCTTTTTCATTATTGTGCACGTGGGGGGTGGGGGGAGAGATGTAAATGTATCATGCTGAGGAGAAAAAGATTGCTCTGCTGTGATTGTTGATGGTTAAAGTTATTTTTAATGCAAGGATAATTTCCCAAATATTATCATCTGTTTTCTATATGCATCGTCCACTTGTATAGACTGGATCTTGGGTCTTTCTCTCTTTTCTTGCAGTCATCGCTGCATGATTCCACTGGGATTGTGGAAGGCATTGGGCACTTCAGATAATAAAGCTGAAGTGTTAACAAGCATAATTTACAACTCTATCCAACATTTATGCCAGACTTTCAATTACGGTCTGATAGGACTTGGACACTGATTGATGCTTACCCTTTAATCAGTGTTCAGCACCAAGGTCAGCTCCAGAGCCTATGGTGTGTTTCAATATGTCTACACTGATCGCCATCAAAAATATCCTGTTTCTGAGGATTCTTGAAGGTATAAAGCTGTGATTGGAACTAGGCAATGTTACTCCACAAGAACTATCACATATACATCAAGATTTATACATGACCACATACACTGCCCTTACAAACAGGCAAACTTATTTACAGTTCAATCTGGGAGGGTGGGAGGGATTGGTTCTTGGAGCTGGCCCCAGGCCATGCCTGGGTGTTTGCCCATCCCACCAGCATAAATAACACTTATGCCAATGTGGAGGACAAACAGGAAGGCAGGCATGGATCCAACATATAACCACCACCCAAAAAAGGAAAAACCATGTAATGGTGGCCAGGAATCGTTTCAAGGGGATGAGTGCAGACATACATCATATTAAAGGGCGGTGGGAGAGGGAATAGAAAATATTTCAGAAATGCTTTAGGGGATTTTGGCTGAAAGGGCCAAGGTGGGACAAACAGCACCACACAAGTCAAGCCTCAATAAAGGGAATACAGCGCCCCAGGGACACTAAAAACTGCGTCCCTGGGGAGGGGTTTGCACCCCCAAGTGGCGCGAAGATTGAACTTCGCTCCCTGAGTGAGGTTTTTCGGAAGCAGCATCTTCCAAGAAAGTGGCTGGAAGGCGCCATTTTTTCCTCCCCCCACCGTCGCTGAACGCCATACCTCGTCTCCTGGCTTCCGGTGCATCACAGAGGCCAGGGGACATGCGACTCCAGAGCTGCCGCTCCAGCCTGCGGGAGAGGGGGGTGTCCCCGGCCTCTACGACACACCGGAAGCCAGGAGACAAGGCATGGCGTTTAGCAACAGCGCAGCCTGTGCGGAGGCTGCAGCCCTACCTGCATCCCTACCGGGACCGTCCATGCGAAGGGTCCAGGGGGTGCATCGGCATTGTTTATGCTGACGCACCCCCGCACAGCGCCCATGCGGAAAGGGCCAAGGAGACAAAAAGATTCATCTAGATGGACCAGTTTTTCGACTTGCTATAAGGCATCTTGGTGTGTTCAGAGGAAATGGTGAGAATACAGCAGCTCGTAATAGCACAGGCCCTTTCCGCACATGCAGAATAATGCACATTCAATCCACTTTCACAATTGTTTGAAAGTGGATTTTGCTATTCGGCACAGTAAAATCCAGCTTCAAAGTGCATTGAAAGTGGATTGAAAGTGCATTATTCTGCATGTGCGGAAGGGGCCATAGTCTCAGCTCCAAGGGATGAGATGCCTAGCTCAAAATCTCTGCAGTTTTCAGTTGTAGTAACAGGCAAGCTTGTGCACGTGTCTCCCCCCACCCTCGCTGCATTAGTAATTATAGCATTTCTAAAGATGGGGGCAGAGATGCCTGTCAGCCTATGTTAAATATAGAATTCGAGACAATATAACAAAGTAAGCACCTCTATTGTTCCTTCTTTCCCCTCTCCTAGCAAGCGCTCAGGCTAGATGCGAAGGAGCACAAGGAAACAAATGGAAGATTGGGAAGGACTCCTGTGGCCTGTGATGGCAATTGATAGAAATTTCAGTTCATGCCAGGAGGAGCAGCTGCTGCCATTTACAGAGTTAATGAGAACTGGCAAATGAAGATGTTGGTTACCCCCAGTGTTGCACTGTTCACAGTGCAATCTGAGGTGAAGTTGGCCCCTTCTAAGCCCACTGAAATCAATGGGATTAGAAAGCTGTGGCTCTAAGCAGTTAATGTCTGCTTTCTGTCTAGTGGGGCGTCATGGTTCAGAGTGGTAATTCTAATCTTGAGAACTGGGATTGTTTCCCTGCTCCTCCACATGCTGGGTGATCTTGGGCCAGTCACAGTTCTCTCAAAACTTTCTCAGCTCACATGGAGGCATACAATGGTAAACCACCTCTGAAAACCCTACGAGGTCATCACTAGTCAGCGGTAACACTTTCCACTCTCATGCCTTCATATGCAATGGTAAATTCATTGTAGTTTTTGTAGGCTCCATATCCTCTGTAACAAGCTATTAAAGGAGCAGCAGTGGCGTAGTGGCTAAGAGCAGTGGCTAAGAGCAGGTGCACTCTGATCTGGAGGAACTGGGTTTGATTCCCAGCTCTGCTGCTTGAGTTGTGGAGGCTTATCTGGGGAATTCAGATTAGCCTGTGCACTCCCACAAATGCCAGCTGGGTGACCTTGGGTTAGTCACAGCTTCTCAGAGCTCTCTCAGCCCCACCCACCTCACAGGGTGTTTGTTGTGAGGGGGGGAAGGGCAAGGAGATTGTAAGCCCCTTTGAGTCTCCTACAGGAGAGAAAGGGGGGATATAAATCCAAACTCTTCTTCTTCTTCTTAAAATAAGTACAGGTCAAGAAGCCATTATGGGGAACGTGCATATCTGTGCATAATCAATTCCACTCCCCCAACATTCCAGCCAGAACCATTAAGTTATTGGGGCAGGTCCATGGCTTTTGAGTGCAGAAGAAGAAAAAAGAAGAAGGAGGGGGAGGAGCAGGAGGAGCAGGAGTTTAGATTCATACCCCACCTTTCTCTCCTGTAGAGGAGTGGGGACTCATAGAAACATAGAGTTGGAAGATACCACAAGAGCCATCCAGTCCAACCCCCTGCCATGGAGGAACATACAATCAGAGTACAAAGACAGATGGCCACCCAGCCTCCGTTTTAAAATCTTCAAAGAAGGAGAGTCAATCATCCTCTGAGGCAGCATATTCCATTTTTGTATAGCCCTTACTATTAGGGAGTTCTTCCTAATGTTTTAGAAGAATCTCTTCTCTCATAGGCCCCTTCCACACACACAGAATAAAGCATTTTCAAACCACTTTCACAACTGTTTGCAAGTGCTATTGTGCACAGCTTCAAAGAGCATTGAAAGCAGTTTGAAAGTGCATTATTCTGCATGTGCGGAAGGAGCCATAGTTTGAATCCATCACTCCATGTCCTAGTCTCTGGAGCAGTAGAAAAGAAGCTTGCTCCCTTTTCAGCATGTGATCCCTTCAAATAATTAATCATGTCCCCCAAGGTCACCCAGCAGGCTCCATGTGTAGGAGTGGGGAATCAAACCCAGTTCTCCGCTCTTAACCACTTCACCACGCTGGCCCAAGCTGCCTACCCTACTCTCCTTGTTCCACACAGCCCACCATGGAAGGAAAGAAGATGATGCCCACCTGCCCCCTTTGTGGAATAGAGGTGGCAAAACAGCACCCACCTTTCTTGGTACTCCCTACCACAGCAAGGTGGGGAAAAAGAGAAATGGGCTGCCCCCAGAAGGAAGGAAGGAAGGAAGGAAGGAAGGAAGGAAGGAAGGAAGGAAGGAAGGAAGGAAGGAAGGAAGGAAGGAAGGAAGGAAGGAAGGAAGGAAGGAAGGAAGGAAGAGGGAAGGAAGGAAGGAAGGAAGGAAGGAAGGAAGGAAGGAAGGAAGGAAGGAAGGATGGATGGATGGATGGATGGATGGATGGATGGATGGATGGATGGATGGATGGATGGATGGATGGATGGATGGATGGATGGATGGATGGATGGATGGATGGATGGATGGATGGATGGATGGAAGGAAGGAAGGAAGGAAGGAAGGAAGGAAGGAAGGAAGGAAGGAAGGAAGGAAGGAAGGAAGGAAGGAAGGAAGGAAGGAAGGAAGGAAGGAAGGAAGGAAGGAAGGAAGGAAGGAAGGAACAGTCTCCATGCCAGCTACCAAATGGTGTTAAGAGTGGGACTACCTCATGCCACAGTAGACAGTGCTGTGAAAAGGACAGGAGATAGGCCTCAGGGTGAGTTGCTACTCCTTCACCTCAGGCAACCTCAGAAATTCCCTAGGTGTGCCTAGGAGACAGGACAGTTCTGGCTGAGTGCAAGAATTCTGATCCAGCCCCTCCAACATTATTCAGTTGTGGGTACTTCACATATTAGTGCTCCCACCTATCAGAACAAAGGCCCCTTCCGCACATGCAGAGTAACACACTTTCAATCCATTTTCAATGCACTTTGCAGCTGGATTTTACTGTGCACAGTAGCAAAATCCACTTGCAAACAATTGTGAAAGTGGATTGAAAGTGCATTATTCTGCATGTGCAGAAGGGGCCGAAATGCAGAAATCTACCTTTACAGAGATAGCTTCATGTACAATTCTTGACCTGCTGTGGCTTAGAAAGACCTGTAAAAGATTCAGACACACTATTTTCATCTACCACTAACAAGACTATTCCAGTGCTCCACCATGGGATTCTGTGGGGTGTGCAGACTAGCTCTTATCAATCATAGCCAGATGAGGCAAAGTTTCTAGGTTGTTAGCCTTTGTAGCTAGCTCTGATCAGTAACACAGTATGTGGGGGGGAGGGGGACATTTGGGAGGTCCATTGTTTTATTCTGGTTGTAGTTGTCTTTTAAGTATTGTTGCATGCTGCCTTGAAGCATGAGAAAAGGAGGGATTATAAATATATCCGCAAATAAACTACGTAGCAGGGGGAAACTACCCTCTGCCATCTCTAACAGTCCTCCTTTTGACAGTGTCCTCTAGAGAGGCAAGCTCATAGGCTCTTCCTTGCTTCTCTGTTACAAATAGAGTTCTGTACGTTGTAATGAGCTCTGCTTCACAATGGCGGATTATCTTTCCATTTTTATGCATGCAGCTCTCGAGTCATTGTGATTCATGGGAATGAGTGTGTGTATCCCCCCCCCACCCCAGCAGTGGTGCAAATTTCTGGGGGCTGAGAGGTGCCCCATGCCAACCGACCACAGAGATGAAACAACAGCTGCCTCCATTCAGCCTGGCACTTTGTGCCCTCTACCTTCTGCCTGTGAATATAGGCTCTGTGTCATTTGTTGATCCGTTCAAGGGCACCCGTGCCAGCGCTGGCCTGCATTCAGAGCGCCGCGTTTTATGTTTTGCTTTTATCTCACTTGTTCCTTCCTTACACTCTAATTATCACAGAAGAGGAAAATCTCCAGCGAGCCAATTGCTGCAGTCCCCAAAGAGCAGCTGTCGGGTGAGCGACATTCATGAGCCACCAATGAAACAAGCAAAGGGCATGATCCAGCCAAAGGTAAAGCATTTTGACATTAAGCAATTCCCATGGGAGAATGAATATGTCGAATTCTAGGCTCCTTCATGATTGGGGTGGCTATATCCCTTTTCATTCAAAAGAGAGGGGGAAAGTGGAATTGGTTCTTGTGATTCATTCATCTAAAAAAAAAATCATTGGACTTCAACGGGTGACTCTGGGATGACCAATGGATCACGCCTTGCCAAAAGAGACATCATGCCGTTGGCATCCCTTCCAATGTCTCTGTCATTGTTTATAGAAGAAAGTTGGAGGGAAGAAGAGAGCAGGGAAAAGAAAATGTAGCGAAATAGGGCTATCAGACTTCACATTTCCCTTTAATAGTGCACATAGAAAAGGGAATTTCAACTGGTGCAGCTTTTCTCACCTTTGCAAAATAAGCTGAACTTGCCCAAATTCTTTCTGCTCTATAATTAATAAAGGTGCAGAAGATCTGTCTTCCTTTGCATCAGGTTACCCTAGAGAGAAAGGAAAAAAACACAGAAAGATGCAGGAAACATTGCACCCACAATGTCAGCCTACGATTAAACTTGGATTGCAGGTCTGCAGAGGTGGAAAGCTGCTATGTCAAATGACTACAGCATTCTAAACAGCACGGGCACTTAGATCAGTTACAGTACTCTATCTCCTTTCATCAGTATTTAAGGCTTCCAGCCACAGAAATTGTTCAAGGGGATCTTTTTCTAATGGGAATAGAGTTACGGTCTATGAAATTTTGGGTACGACTCCTTGCATTGTTTATTTGCATATTTTATATTGTCCCAATTTTTATCCCATTTGGTATTCCAGTTTTTCCTGCATGGCTCTTGAACATATTATGGGGCTCTCGTTTATTTGCATAACGTGCTTCTGCCCGTCCAAGTGAGAAAGGAAGACAATCAAAGGAGTGAGTAACAAACAAATGAAAGCAGGCATTTTGCATGAATGTCGTAGATTTATGGCCACACCAGCTCAGAGCAAGCAGAAAACACATAATGACAAAATGACTACTTTCGGTGATCACAAAGATGGCAAAAGACCTAAAGAGCACACTCTGAAGCACATTGCTGAATGATAATATTTGCTAGGGCTGGGTCACTAAATGTGCTCAATTCTGGCCTTTGGCATATCTAAAGAAGAAGTGAAATAGGAAGCGGCTTCCAAGACTGACTCTCTGCACCCTTTTTATGAGCACTTGAGCTAAAAGTGTCAGTTGGTCTTAGAGATTATGATGCCACATAGAAGCTTTTTCCAGGATATACATATCCCAAGATACCAGGTGTTTTGCCGATCAAACCCAGTGCCTTGGACTATGTACAGAAGACAGCAGAGAGTTAGTAAACATGTTCAAACACTGAGACAAAATGTTCCTAGAAGAAGATGATGAAGAAAAGAGTTAATTTTTATACCCTGTGTTTCTCTCCTGCAAGGAGTCTCAAAGTGGCTTACAAACTTCTTCCCTTCCTCTCCCCACAACAGACACCTTGTAAGATAGGTGAGGCTGAGAGAACTGTGACTAGCCCAATATCACCCAGCAGGCTTCATGTGGAGAAGTGAGGAATCAAACCTGGTTCTCTAGATCAGAGTCCATCACTCGTGTGGAAGAATGGAGAATCACAGAAACGTAGAGTTGGAAGAGACCACAAGGGCCATCCAGTCCAACCCCCCTGCCATGGGAACACACAAAGTACTCCTGACAGATGGCCATCCAGCCTCTGTTTAAAAACCTCCGAAGAAGGAAGCCCCACCATCCTCTGAGACAGTGTATTCTATTGCTGAACAGCTCTTATGGTCATAATTTTTTTCCTAATATTTAGGTGGGATCTCTTGTCTCATAGTTTAAATCCATTACTGTGTGTCCTAATCTCTGGAGCAGCAGAAAACAAGCTTGCTCCCCCTTCAGCATGACATCCCTTCAAATATTTAAACATGGCTATCATGTCATCCCTTCACCCTCTTTTCTATAGACGAAACATACCCAACTACCTAAGTCTTTCTTCATAGGGCATGGATTCCAGACCTTTTACCAATTTGGTTGCTCTCCTCTGGACACACTCTAGTTTGTCAATATCCTTCTTGCATTGTGGTGCCCAGAACTGGACACAGGTGAGGTCTGACCAACACACAATAGAGTGGTACTGTTACTTCTCTTGATCTAGTACTCCTATTGGAACTGCTCTTGCCATGAGCAAAAGTGACTGCCCAGTTAGCATTGGCTTGTTAGCTGCCACATCACAGTGTGGATTCATGATCACCTTGTGGTCTACTAAGACTCCCTAATCCCTTTCTCATATATTGTAATCAAGCCAGGTATCATTCATCTTATATCTCTGTGGTTTGTTTTTTCTGTCTATGTACAGTACTTTACATTTCTCCCTGTTGAACCTCATTTTATCTGCTTTAGCTCAGCTTTCTAATTTGTCAAGGTCATTTTGAATTCAAACCCAATTCTCTAGATATCACTCTTAATCACTACACCATGTTGGCTCTCATGGGAACTTAGCCATTAGCTCAGTTGCTGAGAGTTTGCTTCAGTACTGTGGACAGCTCCCCAACCCTTAATTGTAACTCCTCTTTACTATCTTCTAACCATGGGCCACCTGTCTTTTCCCAAATATATGACCATCACTTCTACCTCATCTTTCCTCTGAGATGTTTGTTGCAATTTATATGGTCCAGAGTTATTATGAGTGAGGTAAGATGGAGATACTGACTAGTTCAGGTTTACCCAGTGAACTTTGTGGTTGAACCTTGATCTCACAAGTCTCAGTCCAACACTGTAACCATACTGGCATTCATATTACCAATTATTGTTGAATCATGATATGGAAGCTAGGTCTTATTGTCTGATGTCACAAAGCTGATGTCTTGAGGATCTTTTCCCACCCTAGTTGTGCACTGTTTTGGCCATGGATTCTGTATTTTCTTGTTGCATGATAATTATGCCCATTTTCATGCATTGTTGGCATGGGGCTGGATCCTATGACTTCTTTCCCCTAAGTAAGGAGCCCTGCTCCATCAGAATGAGACTTGCTTTGTTGGGAAAGGTTTCTCACTTAGCCTGTTGCAATCATAGGATCCAACCCAATGAGATATGAATGGGAAAGGGAAGACGGGATAAGTTTTTGCAGTTACAGGAGCCCAGGTACTAGTGCCAATCTATACACTTTGCTGATCTTTGTGGTGCTTAACTAAACTTCTGTGACTTGTGCTTCTTTCCTTTTGTGACCACTGTGAAAAATGCTATTCTGGATAGCTGTGTATGAAATACCAGACTCTTCCCTCTCCCATTCATATCTTGTGACCATTTTTCATGATAAAAGTGGTTGTCCAGAAGTGCCAAAGATCTGGATCAATGTGATATTTCCACACTGCACCTGACCAAGATATTTTTCAGGACTGTGTTCTCATGCACCACTGATTTTTTGTACATGTATGTATGATCCTTCTCCATGACTCATAATCATCTGGGCACACTGCACAAGAACAAACCAAATGAATGCCTTCAAGAAACCTTTCACGGTATTTTTCATCCAGAGCCACTGCCTCCAAAGAGCACAGAAACCGATATCCAACATTTGCCACCATTTCCAGAGCAGCCATTCCACTCTCAAATGGAACATTCAAAATTTCAATATGAATTTTTTCCCTCAAATTCAACACAGTTCACAACTAACTGCCTCTAGAAGCAGAAGAAGAGAAGAAGATTTTGGATTTATACCCCGCCTTTCTTTCCTGTAAGGTCTGACAAACAGCTTCCCTTCCTCTCCCCACAGCAGACACCACAATAGACACCTTGTGAGGTAGGTCTATTGTGAGGTAGGTGAAGCTGAGAAAGTTCTGTGATAACAGTGATGGACCCAAGGTCACCTAGCATGCTTCATGTGAAGGAGTGAGGAAACAAATCCAGTTGACCAGATAAGAGTCCACTGTCATGTGGAGGAGTGGGGGATCAGACCTGATTCTCCAGATTAAAGTGCACCTACTCCACCCCTACACCATGGTGGTTGTGTAGTGAAGTCCATTAGTGGGATGGGTGCCATCCTCCCATCCATGCAACTGATCTAAAGAGGCATACTGCCTCTTGTACTGAATGGAATAGATAGCCATCTTGACTAGTAACCATTGTGACTAGTAGCCCAGTCTTCCATTAATTTATTTACTCTTCTTTTAAGGCCTTCCAAGATCCTATTGGAGCCCCATAGAATGGAGAGGCAATGCGAGATCTGAGCAGATTGTATACACTGGCTCAAGGAGAACTAATTAATAACAAGAGAGTAGACAGAATGTACTATATTGATAGGTTGGATACTACTACGTAATTGGAGTCCTTACACCATTGTTAGTTGCTTTCACTCCTGCATGCCTCTGCCCCCATCCCCCACCCCTAGAGCCCGGCTGCCCAGAGACTGCATAGAGACAGTAGATCAATACAGAACTAGGGCATCGATACAGCCTGTGAATAGAATGCCATCATTCTTCTGGTCACAACAGTCATTCTTTCCAGACTTAGGGGATCTGTGCACAGGCAAATCTGCAATCTAACAGGCTCTTTATTCTCATTGCAAGGACAACTCCATCATCCAGTGTTAATACTAGCTATATGTAGCCATAGGCAGAGCAGACACTCCCCGCCCCTTTATTTGCAATTCATCTAGGAAAACTATATTGATATCTGATTTCATCCCAGGAGGGCTGAATAGAGTTAAGGCACACCTACATTCCTACTGGTGTGAATGGGTCCTTTCTGCAATTCCCACTTGGCACAATGGGCAAGGATCAGCAGGGAGTTTCTGTCCTGCTGAAAGGAGTTGAGGGTGTTCATATGATTGCCTGGTCTGTCTTAGGCCTCTTCCACATATGCAGAATAATGCACTTTCAATCCACTTTCAATGCACTTTGCAGCTCGATTGTACTTTGTGGAATAGTGTTAAGTAGTTGCATTTATAATCCACCAGTCCTCCAACAATTCAGTCAATCACATTTTATTGTTTATGGCCATAGGCCTTTCCAATTTCTCTCACCAATCATTTATAATTATATGGTAAATACATAAAGCATGGTGTAGTAGTTAAGAGCAGGTAGACTCTAGTCTGGAGAACCAGGTTTAATTCCCTGCTACTCTACTCTACATGACCTGGATTCGTTTCTCTGCTCCCACACATGAAGCCTGCTAGTCAAAGTTTGTTCAAAACTTGCTCAGCCCCACCTCTCTCGCGAGGTGTCTGTGGTGGGGAGAGAAAAGGAAAAGGAGTGTGTAGGCTTGCTTGAGACTCCTTTCAGAAGAGAAAGGCAGGGTATAAATCCAAACTCCGGCATTCAAACTGGATGCTTCACCACCAAGCCACAGATGGGTAAAATGCCACCAAGACATAGACAATTTGTGGCAACCCAATAGGCTTTTCAAGGCAAGAGACTAAAGAGGTGGTTTGCCATTGCCTTCCTCAGCATAGCCAGGTCTCCTATCAAGTGCTAATCATGGCCAACCCTGCTTAGTTTCTGAGATCCGACAAGATCTCAGCCACCCAGGTCAGGATCTGACCAATCACAACAGGATCGCACTGAGCCGCATACCCTTCCCAGATTCTTTGGACCTACTTTGAATGGGACTATCCAGATAGACAGATTATGACTTACCACTTCTGGTTCAGTTGTGCTCAGAGTCACAGATAACCTTTTTGATACCAAATACTATATGACACTGTTGTCAGGCATTTTATGTTTTGATTGAAACGGTCGAAGAGCAGCAGCAAGCCTGCAGCCATCCCTTTGCTAAGCCACTGAGTTATTTTTGTTGTGCCAGAATCTTCTTCCCCAGTATAAAATATTCATCATGGCTTTCAAGTCTTAAGCTGAACATCTGGGACAGTTTGCACAGGACTGCGACATGGGACGCAGGATGTATTTTAATAAGCTGGTCATCGCAAGCAACTCACTTGTGGGGAAAGTGTTGTTTTCCCATGGGCCATTTCTGCCGGAACCTGTTACCCTAACTTGAATCCATTCATATTTTGGAAGGGAGGTAAGGGGAAACAGGAGAACACATGCAAAAATCCAGCAGACCACTAGAGGTTTGAAGAATGACCTTAAGGAAGAGGTGGGATCCAGCAGGTTCTCACCAGTTCCCTCACCAGGTGGGATCCAGCAGGTTCTCACCAGTGGGTTACTAATTATTTGTGTGTGCCAAGAGGGGGTTACTAATTGGGTCTGATTTTCCATTAGAGATTCCATCAGGTCCAAAAATCATAAAGTCCTGTTGTTTCCTATGTGGCTGGTTAGCGAAGGTAGAAAATGGGATAATTCTCCCTGTTGGGCTGTTTTAAAAACATGTTTTAGAAATATGATAAAATTCCTTGTTTAAGGAAAGTATCCTTCTTTTGATTTCTACAAACAAAATTAAGTATTTGAAAGCATTAAGTATTTGACAGGCAGTCAATTAGAGGAGAAGTAGTTGTTTCTGTTGGCAGTAGACGATAGGACCTGCTATAATGAGTTTAAATTATGGACAGAAAGATACCAGCTGGAAATTAGGAACTTTTTTTTTACAGTAAGAGTTTTTTACAGTGACAGAGAAATTATTAATGCCCCGCCCCCGGAATGCCCGGCCACGCCCCCGTCGTGCCACGCCCAGCCCCATTGGTGCTACGCTACTGTTTGAATCCCACCACCATGGGAACCTGTTACTAAATTTTTTGGATCCCACCACTGCCTTAAGGAAAGGGGTGGAGGGTGCCCAATAAGGCTTTTCACACATACGTGGTCTCACACAGCCCAATTGATGTCTACTAAAGCCCCCCCCCCTCAATTTTGCCTCATAATTTCTCTTCTCAGCAGGCAATTGTTTAAACAGACAACTAGAGCACTCATAGATCATATAAATCAGTCATCAATAACTGTTGTGATTCAATAAACTCCTGCCCTTCAGTGTTTATCTAAGTAGTCCTCAGTGAAGCAAGTGGCTGCTGACTTGGCAGCATCTTTGCCTATAAGTGGTTTGGGGGAACCCGGAGGAATGTGTTTGGCAGGCATTCACAGCCACTTGACCGGAACCAGATAACGAAGTGATCAGTTCACACCTGATTGCTATCTTGAAACACAGTGAGTTGGACAATCTGCCTGCTGCAAAATCTGCGGCATTTCCACACCTGATTAGGATTGCTATCTTAGGCTCTTTGTGAAAACAGCTGTTTTCTTCAAGGGGTGTTCTTCCCTTGGTTTTTGGTACACACTTGGGTAAGCTCAGAGGTGGGATCCAGCAGGTTCTCACCAGTTCCCGAGAGTGGGTTACTAACTATTTGTGTGTGCCGAGAGGGGGTTACTAATTGGGTCTGCTTTTCCGTTAGAAATTCCATTAGGTCCAAAAATCATAAAGTCCTGTTGTTTCCTATGTGGCTGGTTAGCAAAGGTACAAAACGGGATAATTCTCCCTGTTGGGCTGTTTTAAAAACATGTTTTAGAAATATGGTAAAGTTCCATGTTTAAGGAAAGTATCCTTCTTTTGATTCCCAGAAACAAAATTAAGTATTTGAAAGTATTAAGTATTTGACAGGCAGTCAATTAGAGGAGAAGTAGTTGTTTCTGTTGGCAGTAGACGATAGGACTTGCTATAGTGAGTTGAAATTATGTGCAGAAAGAAACCAGCTGGAAATTAGGAACTTTTATTTACAGTAAGAGTTTTTAACAGTAACAGAGAAATTATTAATGCCCCGCCCCCGGAATGCCCGGCCATGGCCCCACCATGCCCCGCCCAGCCCCATTGGTGCTACACCACTGTTTGAATCCCACCACCATGGGAACCTGTTACTAAATTTTTTGGATCCCATCACTGGGTAAGCTGCTGCCTCCCCCTTTCTCCAGGTACAGCAGTCATCTCTCTTCCTCTCCCTCCTCTGGCTGCCCCCTCTGGCCTCCACCTCCTCTGGGTCCCCCCAAAGCACCCTCTGCAGCCTGTTCAAGTGTTCCCCTGAGGGGGCTGGCAGCCCTCACACCGCAGCTGCAGGGCAATGTGAACGGGTTGGTGGGTGAGCCAGTGGCTCAGCAGAACAATATGGCTGAAGCCTGAGGAGGCATTGCTGGAAAAGGCCCTGTGTGTGCCACGGAGCAGAAGCTGCCACCCCCAAAGTGCTGAAATAGGGTTGTAGGTGGGCTTTGGTGTGGGAGCTACCAGGGAGGAACTTCTCCCATAACAGGCAGTTCCATTGACCTGC
Organism: Sphaerodactylus townsendi; assembly: GCF_021028975.2. Taxonomy (NCBI): domain Eukaryota; kingdom Metazoa; phylum Chordata; class Lepidosauria; order Squamata; family Sphaerodactylidae; genus Sphaerodactylus; species Sphaerodactylus townsendi. The sequence goes on along the minus strand of NC_059429.1, from coordinate 123,085,903 downwards.
TTCTGGTTGGTAGGCAGAAGGCTAGACAGAGCTCCTGCTTTATGGGTGGGAGACGGTGAAGAGGAGCGGGAAAACCCACAGGAAGGAGAACATACACTCCCCCCCACACACACACACACACAGGGACTGAGGAGACAAACTAAGAAGTTGGACTTTAACCAGTCTTGGAATCTCTGGGGAGAGTCAGGTTTGAGGCTCAGGGACTTCCCAAGAAGGGGAACTGCGAGTGTTATGGGAAATCAAACCCAAAGAAAATGGACGCTCGCTGCGAGGGAGACAGCAAGTGCATAAAGGGCCTTAGAGTAGGCAGTGCTGTGCATCCTTGGAATGTGGACTTAAAAAAAACTTGTTTTGTAATACTTTGGCCCCTTCCGCACACGCAAAATAATGCGTTTTCAAACCACTTTCACAACTGTTTGCAAGTGGATTTTGCTATTCTGCACAGCTTCGAAGAGCACTGAAAGCAGTTTGAAAGTGCATTATTCTGCATGTGTGGAATGAGCCAAAGACTCCTTTACCCTGTATCCCTTCCACCCTGACGCACATATACCTACATTTATTTGCACAGAATCTTGCTCACCCTGCTTTCTTTCTATTTCCCCCTTTCATTTTCCACTCTCCCACCTTCACAGCCGAATTGCACACTGTGCATGTATTAGGGCACGGACCCGTCTGTTGCCTCTTGTTCTTGGTAAACAACCAGAGATGCTCTTGGCCCCAAAGGAACAATAAAGCCCTTGTTCTGCAATGGAACAGAATCTGAGTAATGTCCTGTGGTATCATCCCTTAAGGAGCTGCTCACCAACACTAAAATGGATTTGGCTTTCAAGAGGTTGGTGGTCCACTTTGTATTCCAGAGAACATGTGTTATATCACACTAGAATGCATCTCAAGACAATGCAAGGGAGCGGCCAAGTTAAGACTAATCCTTTAAAGCTGCCTTTTTCTACTGTGTCAGGCTCAATACACCCAGCCCATGTCTGCAACAGCCCGTGTCTGCATTAGCTCTCTCAGATAATGAGGATATTGTAATCTGTTATAGCAGCACAAGTCACTCGAACTGGGTTTCTTCCTGGCAACCCAAAAGGGTTAGAATAGGGGTGTCCAACTGTGGCACTCCAGATGTTTATGGACTACATTTCCCATCAGCCCTGCTGGCATGAATCATAGAGTTGGAAGAGAGCATAAGGACCATCAAGTCCAATACCCCTGCCATGCAGAAACACACAATCAAAGCACTCCCAACATATGTTAATCTAGCCTCTGTTTAAAAACCTGTAAGGAAAGTTAGGCTGAGCAATAGTGCCTGGCCCAAAGTCACCCAATGAGCCGCAAGACACTGTGAGGATTCAAATTTGACATTCCCAGATCCTAGTCAGACTTTCTAAGCATTACAGTCCACTGTCTCTCATCCAGGCCCAGCATCCTATGTGTGTAGGCTTGCCTTTCCGGCCTCTCTAAGTCTACTGGCACTCATATTTTGAGCCTCCTGGTGGCTGGCAGTTGGGAAGAATGCAAAGAGGCACGTGTGGGCCCCAGCACCAAAGAAGAATGTCTGCGTTGTGATCCTTCCTGACAGCTGCAGTTTGCAGACCCTGAATTGCCTTTGGAGAATGGGGAGGTGCAAGAGGCAGCTCACAAAGGCATCTGTTACATTAACAGTCAGTTCGAGGGTTAAGCAAACTAGCCCCAAGGCTATGCGGGTTGTTTGGTGAACAGAGCTCTCTCTGCCTTACCATGAGCAATTAAGATCATTTCAGACAGTGGCTGTTCTGGCCTGCAGTAGGAGAGCTAGATTAGAGTCCAGGAGCACTGCAGAGACCCACAAGATTTTCAGGGGATAAACTGTTGAGAGCCGGCACTGTATTCATCAGAGTCTTGATGTAGGGACTTTGACTCTCAAAAGCCTACCCCCAGAGGTGGGATCCAGCAGGTTCTCGCCAGTTCCCGAGAGTGGGTTACTAATTATTTGTGTGTGCCGAGAGGGGGTTACTAATTGGGTCTGCTTTTCCGTTAGAAATTCCATTAGGTCCAAAAACCATAAAGTCCTGTTGTTTCCTATGTGGCTGGTTAGTGAAGATAGAAAATGGGATAATTCTCCCTGTTGGGCTGTTTTAAAAACATGTGGCAATGTTTTTAAATATGGCAAAGTTCCTTGTTTAAGGAAAGTCTCCTTCTTTTGATTTCTACAAACAAAATTAAGTATTTGGAAGTATTAAGTATTTGACAGGCAGTCAATTAGAGGAGAAGTAGTTGTTTCTGTTGGCAGTAGACGATAGGACTTGCTATAATGAGTTTAAATTATGGACAGAAAGATACCAGCTGGAAATTAGGAACTTTTTTTTTACAGTAAGAGTTTTTTACAGTAACAGAGAAATTATTAATGTCCCGCCCCCGGAATGCCTGGTCACGCCCCCATCATGCCCCGCCCAGCCTCATTGGCGCTACGCCACTGTTTGAATCCCACCACCATGGGAACCTGTTACTAATATTTTTGGATCCCACCACTGCCTACCCCCCCCCCCATCTTGTTCTCTAAGGAGCTACTGAACTTGAATCTAGATGACCAATTAAGAAAATTCTCATGCAGTCATAAGAAAGGAGTGCCACCTTAGTTTCCCCCAGTCCATTAATGGATAATACATCCATCCAGTATACGTGCTTAGAAGTTGCAAATGGCTCTGGCTTCCGTGCACTGGGTTGAACACCATGTGGCCACCTACATGCATTTTCATACACTGATTTCATTCATACCCTACCTTTCTCCCCAAGGGGGCTTACATCTTTCTCCTGTCCTCCATTTCAGCCTCACAACCACCTTGTGAGGTAAGTTATGCCCAGGGCCGGAGCAAAGGGGACCTGCCCCGGGGCAAACCTGCACCATGTGCCCAGTGGTGGGATCCAAACATTTTAATAACAGATTCCGATGGTGGTAGGATTCAAATAGTGGCGCCGCCGCACACACGCATCTCCAGTCCTTGTTGGGCAGGGAGGTTGCTTTAGTAACCCCTTCTCAGCACTCAGAAAAAATTAGTAACCACTTCTAGAGAAGTGGTGAGAACTGGTTGGATCCCACCTCTGCATGTGCCCCTGCCATGCCCCCACTTGCCCCACCCCGGAATGCCCCTGGAACACCCCAGAATGCCCCCGCACTGGCACGCATCTAGTGTGTCGGGCACTCCCCCTGCCCCTTTGGCACCATGCCACTGGTAACGCCATAAGTGTACAACCAACTTCCTTTCAGCCCAGGAAGTATCCATGGCCGAGTGAGGTTTCCAACCAGCTTCTCCCAGACCCTAGTCTGACATTCTAACTACTACACCACACTTTTCCTAATTATTGTAATGATGAACTCCATTATCCTTTATATCAAAATGGGGGTGGGGGAATAGGGTCTTTGAACCCCAAGGCTCCTGCAACTTCATATTTGCCAACTGGGAAAAAGGAAGACGGGAAAGGAAGGGACATAAAAGAAGGCAAGAGAAGACAAAGAATGGCATTCCTGGTGGGACAAGTGTCAGGCTTCAAGAAGTACTCTAAGCTAAAGAGTTTTATAAGAGTTGGACAGTGTAATCCCATACAGAGTTACTCCAGGCTAAGCCCATTGATTTCAGTGATGTTAGACTGCAGCAACTCTCTATAGGATTGCACTGTAAGACAAGAGGAGGAGGAGGAGGAGGAGGAGGAGGAGGAGGAGGAGGAGGAGGAGTTTGGATTTATATTCCCGCTTTCTCTCCTGTAGGAGACTCAAAGGGGCTTACAATCTCCTTGCCCTTCCCCCCTCACAACAAACACCCTGTGAGGTGGGTGGGCCTGAGAGAGCTTTGAGAAACTGTGACTAGCCCAAGGTCACCCAGCTGGCGTGTGTAGGAATGAACAGGCTAATCTGAATTCCCCAGATGAGCCTCCACAGCTCAAGCGGCAGAGCAGGGAATAAAACCCGGTTCCTCTAGATTAGAATGCACCTGCTCTTAACCACTACGCCACTGCTGCTCCTAGAGGTAGAACGGATGAACTCTATGCAATGGGAAATGACTCTAACATCATGCCTACCCAAAGTCCATCCTAGCCAATGCTCAGCTCACTTGCATACTTGGCACATGTATTAATCCAGCCCAGATAACCATCTGAATATAACCGTGTACGGGCTGCCTGTCTGATAAGAAAAATAACCACTCTAAAAAGGCCTGATCAGATGCCTCTTGATTAAGGCCATCTCGCTGAAATATTTATGTAGATTGAAACATTTAAATTATTGACTTCTCTCATGTAGTTAAACGAGCATGCTCCCAAGGGCAAATATAAATTGGGTACACATTATATGCAATAAATCACCTTGAATTTCAAGCAAACAAATAATAATAATCAGCCAGCGAGTGTACTTAATGGACACGGAGGATCTCTTTTGCTATTGTTTTCAGGATGAAAGAGACAAGATGCTATTTGCGGCTCCTTCTGTGAGCCTTACTTAGGCACCCGGTGTTTACAAAGCAGGCATTCTGGGAGAGTCCAAGATTATTAATTCCAGTTATTAATTTGCACTCTGCAAGAGCCGCCAGTTTGGTCTGGCATGACAAAGCGGATGTCGTACAGAAATAAATCGGGAAACCCATTAGCTGCCGTGGCACTAGCAGGCCATTGTGAGTATCGGTTTTCAGAGTGAAAGGTTGGGGGAAATTAATATGATCTCTACTTAACTAATTAGTCATGAAAACATTTTACAGCTCCTCGAAGAAAACAATAAGGAAAACGCTTAGCAGTGATTCAGTCCGTTGGACGATCAAATGCCGGACGTGTATTTAATTGACTGCCCGTACGAGAGCTTTATAAACAAGATTCTATGAACTAGCATATGAAATCAAGACATTTCACTTGCCAGTTAGCATATACATTTTGAGCTATTTGATCCTCAGCACAATTGAAGCATCAGATGCCATTTTTTTCAGAACTTTTTTTTCATGAGCATCTTTATTATTAGTTAACATACATAAGTGATAGCATCAACAACAAACAGTACATGATAAGATACTTAATCTAATTTACATCTAAATAAATACAAAAAATTGATGCACACATAGAATAAGTTCATTCTAATATCTGACTATATGAAGATCGACTTCTTCCAAAGTTACATTTATTTAATAAATACTGTAACATTTCTAGCAGATTGTGATTCTCTGAACCCATTGTTCAGTTTTTATGTCTAATCAGACTATCTAATATTAATTATATTATGACTAATTCCTTGGTAATCCTATTATAATTTTTGAAAATAAACCACTTATCATTAATAATCAGAACTTTTGAGTATATGGTTTAGAGCAGAATGTTCCAGAGACCATACACTCCAGGGGTCCCTTAACCACTGACCCGGAGGGCCAAACAGGCCCCCCACTGAAGGCATTTATCCGACTCCAGGCATAGAAGCGCGCATGGCTCCATTCATGTGCAGTGGGGGCTCGAGGGAGAGGAGGAACCAGCCCCTAACGGCCAAGTTGATTGCACTGCTACATGATGGCACTTCAAAATTTCCATGCATTTTCTGACCCCAGAGTTGGAAACCTTACTGCATCGGCAACTCCTGCTCCACTACCTTCCCTCTCAGCTACTCCCATGCAGTGCTCTCAGGCTTCTGGTCCGCCCTCACCACTCCCATTGGCATCAGCCAGGCTGGCTGCAATCCTTCGCTGGCTGCTACAGGGAGGAAAGAACCCAGGAAGATACCTGATCCTGGGTTAGGATGGAATGCTCTTTACTGGGGAAAGTTCGCTGCTTTTTTTACAGGAAGGTGGTTCTACAGCCTCCAATATCTGAGCCCAATTCTGTACTTGACATACTTTGGTCACTGTTCTAAAAATAGACCATGACAGAAAGGCTGCAAGGTGAAATCAAACATTTTACAATCATTTGTGCACAGGAATTTGTTCATAGTTTTTTTTGTCCGGCCCTCCAACAGTCTGAGGGACAGTGAACTGGCCCCCTGTTTAAAAAGTTTGGGGACCCCTGCCATACATTAACCCTAAGACGGAGGTATTCCACCTGGCTTTAACCTCTAGCCAGCCAGGTTGAATTGAAAATATCATCATTATTGGCCTCCCGTGGGTACAGAAGGGGGTGTGTGGATGTCTCTATCTATTGTTTATTTATGTTGTTTATGATTACTGATGTTTTTATGCTGTTGTTGTTCACCGTCCTGAGCCCTGAGGGGGAGGACAGGATACAAATCAGTAAGTAAGTAAGTAAGTAAGTAAGTAAGTAAGTAAGTAAGTAAGTAAACTTTCTACAACATAAACTTTCTGCTCATGTGTCTTCTAAAGACCACCTAATTCCATTAAGTCATGCCATCTCCTCCATTTAGCATTTAATCCAGATGGGCTACCTCAAATGGAACTCGCTCTGTATCACTTGACTCTTCCTTGTGCATTTAATGACTCCCCATCATATGAAAATAAACCACTGCCATGGTTTCGGGGTCTCCATTCATAACAGACCCAAGTTCAAATCCCTGCCTGTCATGCAAACCAGCCGTCACTGCAAATAGTCATGGCGAACAGGACAAGTTCAGCATTCAAGCACACATTATTTGAGCAAATTGAATCATCACTACACACAGTGGTGGGATCCAAAAATTTTAGTAACAGGTTCCAATGGTGGTGGGATTCAAACTGTAGCGTAGTGCCAATGGGGCTGGGCGGGGCACGACGGGGACATGGCCAGGCATTCCGGGGACGGGGCATTCCTGGGCAGGGCTGTGGCAAGGACGCAGCCGCTGCGCCGGTCCTTGGGTGGGAAACGAATGCACGCAGGCGCAGGCTGCCACGCACGCCGGTGCACCTCCTGCTAGACTGCTCCAAGTTCTGCGCGCTACTGCTGAGAGGAGGGTGTAACTAAGGCAAAAATCACGTGGCAAAATCACCAATTAGTAACCCCCTCTCAGCACACACAAATAATTAGTAACCTACTCTCAGGAACCTGTGAGAACCTGCTGGATCCCACCTCTGACTACACAACAGCTGCCATCTTCTTTAAAGTCCTTGTCAATTTACTGGGTTGTCTATTTTTTTTTGCAGAGGGCAAGCACTTCCCCCATCTTAAGCCACTATTTTCTGGTTCATTTTTACATTGCAGCATTCTTCAGGGGTTCCTTCATTGCCAGAGGCTTTTTGTTCATATCCCATCAAATCTTAGCAGCATCCCTACTTCATCTATTTTGCCAGTTACCAGTCGGGTTACTCCTTGGGAATTAAAGTGTCACCTATTAAGATGTTAAGTGTAGATTTTTAACACGTTTGCATTGGGTTTCACTTTTTTTCTTCTTTTTTCCACCAAACAAGTGATTTTCTGCATCCTATATTGGGAGCAGCAGTGGCGTAGAGGTTAAGAGCAGATGTACTATAATCTGGAGGAACCAGGGTTGATTCCCTGCTCTGCTGCCTGAGCTGTGGAGGCTTATCTGGGGAATTCAGAGTAGCCTGTATGCTCCAACACACACCAGCTGGGTGACCTTGGGCTAGTCACAGTTCTTCTGAGCTCTCTCAGCCCCACCTACTTCACAGGGTGTTTGTTGTGAAGGGGGAAGGGAAAGGAGTTTGTAAGCCCCTCTGAGTCTCCTATAGGAGAGAAAGGGGGGAATATAAATCCAACTCTTCTTCTTTTTCTTCTTCGAAGGCTTTCACAGCCAGAGTCAACTGGCTGTTGTGTGTTTTCCAGGCTGTTTGGTCATGGTCTGGTAGTTTTTGCTGACATAACCCACTGAATGGCTGGGAGGGAGCCAACTAATGTTGGCTCTTCCCCTGGCCACGCTCCTGGCTCTCTCCTACTACACCGCCGGAAGCAGTAGGGGCACTGGGATAGTGGCACCATATCTCGTGCCAATGTCTCAGTGCAGGTGAGGGCCACAGTGACTGCATACCGGTGACATTGCCCTTCCTCTGAGGTAAATGCCCCAGGGAGGTCAAATCCACTGGTGCATCTGCACACACCACTTCCATAGTCAGATCCACCACCCACCCTTTGGTTGGGACTCTTAGTCTACTCAGAAATACCCATAATAGTCATGAACTATTATGTACCAAGTACCAACTCTTTCAATCTACCCAAATCCTCTTTGGTGTGGAGATTTCTACAGCTCAGCTGCACAAAATACTGAGAACTCTGTGAATGGAGTCTTAGTGAGGCTTCTTCCTCTAAAAATCAGGTGAGTGGAGTGGAACCCCAATTCCAATTGGTATGGAAAGAGAAGGGGGTTATGTCTTCCTCTGGCATAGCATTGCCAACCCTCCACTGGCAATCCCCAGAATTTGGCGGGGGGGGGGGTAGAGTTAGGAGAAGGGGTGTATCACAGACCTTGTGACATCACTTCCTTCCTCCCCCATCACAGTTCCCACCTGAATCAGGCTCTTCCTCGTATTTAGACACATCACCACAGCTGCTGGTCGTTGCAGGGAGTCAGCCAGATGCTGGGTCCCTGTAAAGCAGAGGTGTCAAACTCGTGGCCCTCTAGATGTTATGGACTACAGTTCCCATCATCCCCTGCCAGCATCATCTGAAGGGCCGCGAGTTTGACACCTGTGCTGTAAAGAACGTAACATCTAGTTCGGCTCGAATTTACAGCTACTTTCCAATCAGATTTTTTTTGTTCAGAATAAGGTCATAATGCCAATCAGATTTGGTCCTGCAATGACCAGTGAGGGCAAGTGAGAGCGAGGGTCAGTGAATACATGAGGGTTTTCACAAGATGTGCTGGGAGGGGAATGGCCTCCAAAATAGAATTTTCTTCCAACACAGCTGAAAAGATTCCCAAAATACCATGTTGTTCCAGTTCAGCTTATGCCCACTCCTGTGATAGAAGCCCGTCCAAAGCAAGCAAATCGGAACAGTGGTCTAATGTGAACACATTTAGGAACCACACTTTGCAGACTGAATAGCCAAGGGCAGTCCAATCTCATGAAACCTCAGAAACTGAGTTGGCCACGGTTAGGCCCTGGATGGGAGACCAGAGGGGATATCGAAGGTTGCTATAAAGAGGCAGGCAATGGCAAACCATCTCTGCTTTTCTTTTGAAAATCCCATAAGCATAGTGCTGGATTTAGATGAAGAGAGCCCCAGGCTATTCCACTTGCGAGCCCCGCACAATCCCTGCCCCTTGCATGATCTTTGTGAAGAAGATGGAGTCCACACAGAGGTGGGATCCAACCAGTTCTCACCACTTCTCTAGAAGTGGTGACTAATTTTTTCTGAGTGCCGAGAAGGGGTTACTAAAGCAACCTCCCTGCCCAATAGGGACTGGAGGGGAGCCATGTGATAGCGGCGGCGCCCACACCGTTTCCAAAACCCACCATCATCGAACTCCAGTTATTAAAATTTTTTGATCCCACCACTGAGTCCACACAATGCAGATGCACAAAATGGGGTCTACTTCAGTGAAATCCTGGAAGAACCAAATCAATACAGAAAACAATTCTAGTATCAAGTTATAGACAAGGAGGAGGAGGAGGAGTTAGGATTTATATTGCCCCTTTCTCTCCTGTAAGGAGACTCAAAGGGGCTTGCAACCTTCTTTCCTTTCCCCCCACCCCAACAACAAACACCCTGTGAGGCTGTGGGACTGAGAGAGCTCCAAAGAACTGTGACTAGCCCAAGATCACCCAGCCTGTGGTGTGTTGGAGTGCACAGGCTAATCTGAATTCCCCAGATAAGCCTCCACAGCTCAAGTGGCAGAGCGGGGAATCAAACCCGGTTCTCCAGATTAGAGTGCACCTGCTCTTAACCACGGCACCACGCTGGCTCTCTAAAGCAGTATTATTCTGAAATAAAGTATAGTGAGGGATTATTGTTGTATTTCTGAAAGCCAGCGATAGTTTAGCAGTATTCTTCTGATTTGCTCGTGAGCCCAGCTGGCATCTTCCAAGGATCATCAGATCCTCTGAAGATGCCAGCCACAGATGCAGGCAAAACATCAGGAGAGAATGCTGCTAGAACATGGCCATACAGCCCGGAAACCACACAGCAACCCAGTGATTCCGGCCGTGAAAGCCTTCGACAAATAAGGAAAATTACTGAAGGGTTGTAGACACTACAGGGTGTTATGACAGCACGTGTAAGAAAAGGCTATGACAGTGACAAAAATGTTATACACCTTGGCTAGAGGGCCCCTAGATTTTGAGGTCCTAGACTTCAGCCTGCCAAGCCTATAGGTAAATCTGGCACTGCATAAGGGGGTAATCATAGATCAGTTGTGACTTGACAGCCCTTATGAATTATTATTGGGAACCGCATTATGGTTGCCCAGAAAACAAGGCACCATTCATTTACTATTACTCACTGCTAGTGGGACACCTGTTCCTGCCTCAGATTTGGCTGGAGAATTTGTATGCACGGCAGCAGGGGCGGGAGAAGCTGCCGAAATGTTTGCATGCAGGAACCAGACATCGTCTGCTCCTCTTTGTCATCCCTGCTCGGCATGAGAAAGGACACAGTGGCTTGCTGTCAGCGCGGGCGCTGCCAACCACGCTGCCTTTGGCATCTGTGGCATGACACTGAAGCTGCAGCTGAGAGGCAAAGAAGGAAAGAAAGGCTGTTGTGTAAAACTAGCCCCTCGGCCAGACTTCAGCCGTAGTACTGAGAAAGGGGAAGGTGGGAGGAAGATGGGTAAGAAGCAGCTTCACAGAATAAGCAGTGATGGAATTGATACGATAATGGGTATAAATGACAGGTGGAAAGATACTGACAGGATATTAGGGTTGTTGTTTTTTAGAAGAAGAAGAAGAAGAAGAAGAAGAAGAAGAAGAAGAAGAAGAAGAAGAAGAAGAAGAAGAAGAAGAAGAAGAAGAAGAAGAAGAAGAAGAAGAAGAAGAAGAAGAAGAAGAAGAAGAAGAAGAAGAAGAGTTTGATTATATCCTCCCTCTCCTGCAGGAGACCTGGGGCATGAGACCCCTTAGCCCCACACAACAAACATCCTGTGAGGTAGGTGGGGCTGAGAGAGCTGCGAAGAACTGTGACTAGCCCAAGGTCACCCAGCTGGAGTGTGCGGGAGTGTCCAGGCTAATCTGAATTCCTCAGATAAGCCTCCACAGCTCAGGTGGCAGAGCTGGGAATCAAACCCGGTTCCTCCAGATCAGAGTGCACCTGCTCTTAGCCACTGCGCCACTGCTGCTCCATCTGTAATGATTAGTTCAGTAGTGGATTTGGCTTCCTGGGGAGGTGGTGAGCTCACACTCACTGGCAGTCTTTGAGCAGTGGCTGGAGTCGGGGTCTGCAACCTGTGGCTCTCCAGATGTTCATGGACTACAATTCCCATCAGCCCCTGCCAGCATGGCCAATCTGGAGAACCGCAGGTTGCAGACCCCGGCTGGACAAACACTTGTCTGGGATGCTGATCTCATATTGAGCAAGGGGCTGGACTAGATGGCCTATATGACCCCTTCCAACTCTATGATGCCACATGCTGTGGCTTAGGGGTTGAGCATCTGCTTTGCGTGCAGAAGGTGCCAGGTTCGATCCCCAGCACCTGCAGTTAAAAGGAAGCAGGTGCTATGAGACCTACCTGAGACCTGAGAGCAGCTGACAGCCAGAGTAGACAACACTGACCTTAAATGGGCCAGTGGTCTGACTCAGTACAAAGCCGTTTCATGTGTGTTCGTATGTGTCAAAAATTAACCCACAAAGAACACCGAAGGGGTTTTTGCTTGAGCTGTAAGCAGTGCCGTCCAATTCCATGCAAGTTTGTTCAGAAGAAATTTCCTCTGTGTTCAATGGAGCTTGTGTAAGCAATCATCTTTTGTAGGAGATCGAAACCAGTAGTGTATTACGGCCCTTTCTGTGCAAACCTTTTAAAACGTTTTGAGGCAGGAAATAAAACATGTCCTCCATGGAGTTGTGCAGTGTTTTTACCTCAAAATGTTTTCTTTCCAGCCTCAAAACATTTTAAATGGATCCCCTTTTAAAAGATTTTTCTGGCTGAAACGTTTTGAAAATGTTTTCAGTTACTGTGAGATCTGTTTGTTACATTTCCCACACTTCTCTGCTCCCTTGAACTACCTCCTCGGCAGAGGTGGGATCCAGCAGGTTCTCACAGGTTCCCGGGAGTAGGTTACTAATTATTTGTGTGTGCCAAAAGGGGGTTACTAATTGGTGATTTTGCCATGTGATTTTTGCCTTAGTTACGCCCCTCCTCTCAGCAGTAGCGCGCAGAACTTGAAGCAGTCTAGTAGGATGGCAGCTCAAGCTCTGCATTCAAGCTTCCCACCTGCAAGGACTGGCGCCAGTGGCCAAGGCCCTTTCCACAGCCCCTGCACCAGAAATGCCCCATCTCAGAATGCCTGGTCAGTCTCCGAATGCCCTCCGGCTTCCAGCCCCATTGGCGCTACGCCACATTTTGAATCCCACCACCATGGGAACCTGTTACTAAAATTTTTGGATCCCACCACTGCTCCTCGGGGCCATTTTCTGAGCTCACCCAGTTCCCCCTCTCCTGTTTATTTGCAGCATTTATCTGTTCTTTTATTAGGGGGGGCGGGTCAGTCTTCGAAGCACTGAGTATACGAGCAGTATAGATTTGTGCGAAAAAGGGCCCATATATAGTTTATCACAGTAACAGACCAAAACCAAATACAATATAAACAGAAACAACCAAGATGCATCAAAAAGCCCTATACAACAGGATTCTGTTTGAAATTACATCCATCCAAAACTTTCTAAGAATTACACAACATGAAGTTTATAAGAAACTATAAACATTAAGCCGACTCCTTCTGATCTGTCCTCGATCTTTCTCTACCTCTAATATATGAACCGTATCAACTATCGCTCAGAACGTGAGAACCTGGCAGGTAACATATGGAATTTCATCAGCTGAAAGCTTGTCTATCCTTGTCAATTCCAAATGTCCTGGGAGTTTATTTAACACACTGATAGTGTATATTTAGTTACATCTTTAGAACTGTCTCACCAGCAAGGAGTGCATGCACTAGAGACTGAGTAGTAGTAGGAGGGACTTTCCATACACTAGATGTTATGGATTCATAATTTCATCATCCCTTGCTAGCATAGCCAATTTGCCATGCTTTTCGGCGGTGGGTGATAAAATTGTGACCATAACATCTGAGTGCCAAAGGTTTGCTAATTAATTTGCCATATAGTGCACACACTAGACCACTGAAACCAGTGTTTGATTGCAGCAGAAATCCCAAGTACATATCACAGTGGTGGCGAACTGTTTTAGGACCAGTTTATTGATTAAGCCATTGACTAGTTAACCCAGCATTGCTTATGTGAGATGCGTAGGTCAGAGGTATCTTCTTTGTTGAAGATTCACCTTCAGAGGTAGATCTCTGCCTTGCCCATAGGTCAGTGGTGGCGAACCTGTGGGCACTCCAGATGTTCATGGACTACAATTCCCATCAGCCCCTGCCAGCACGGCCAATTGGCCATGCTGGCAGGGGCTGATGGGAATTGCAGTCCATAACATCTTGTGGAGACAGGTCAGAATGTGTATAATTATGTATTTAATCAAGAAAAAGATTAAGTTATAAAACCAAGGATTTAGGAATCAAAATGGAGTGTCTCTGTATAGTGACCAGCAGAAGCCTGCATTTTGCAGTAGGTCAAAGGAATGTTACCACTATGCAGACAGGCTACAGATAACATCTTTTGAGATCTTGGAACTACAGGCTGCTACGTGACAGCAGAAATGTGCATTTTATGACATTGTGTTAGAACTAGCTAAATCAATGTGATTAGTTAAACAAAGAGTTTTTCTATATAGTTAAATGAATATAGAAATAATGAGAGTGATTCATATTTACATGTATTTGTATTTCACTATAATTCTATTGTTGTTAGAATCATTGTGTTAGAATTATGTTTTAACATTTCAAACTGGGGAATTGTTAGAATCATTTCAAACTGTTGGGAGAGAAGGGAATTTTTATGATCCAGAAGAATGCTGTATAGCTTGAGGACATCAGCTCTCTCTGAGAGCCAACCAAGAATAACAGGTTTTTCTTGGAGGAGCAAGCTACTTTATGGCTGTAGTCCTTTGCATATGCGTAGAGGGCATAAGCTCACAGCGTGCAGTTTGAATTACAGAATGGAATGTAATACGTAGAAAGAGGTTGTCTTATTGTGACCAAAGACAGATTTGACCAATCAGATTCTTAAGGGGAATGGATTATAATACGTGGAACGTAGGGGAAGGACTATGTGACGTCTTTGCATCTACAAAAACTCAGGTCTTCCTCTATTGGGTGTGCCTCTCCTTTGGGAGAAGGTCACCTCCTGGTTCTAAATTTTGTGTCTATCACTGGAGAGCACAAGGGTGTGGCTCTCTCCCTCAGGGGAAGGTCACCTTTTGTAACTTATCTGTATTCTGTAACGTTCTAAATTCCATGTCTTTGAATTGAGAGCACCGAGAGCTCTCTCCCTCGGGAGGAGTTCACATCTTGTAATCCTGATCTAAATTCTGCCAAAGTAAAAACTGTCTGTTTATTTATAATGTCAGATGTCTTGTGCCTTTTCATTTTAACTGTAAGTTTTTCTTAAAACTAACTCTGCTGTGTTGGACCAGAGACTCGCTTCTGGCCCCACAATCTGGAGTGCCAAAGGTTCGCCACCACGGACATATCATCACAGCAGTCTTTCTCCCCTGTACTATTTTGCCCAGTCAATAATATCACAAATTAATTGCCTTTATTTAATACTGAACCTTTGGTAACAACAGTCATTGTCATTACCATCAATACCCAAGGAATTCTGGAACTCTTTAGCAACCAGTTAAATGTCTTGCCAGCATCTTCTAAAGGGATCCTCATGATAATGTGAGACCTCATGCCTCCGGGCATGAACAACTTTATTCCTCCATAGCATGATAAAGAGTTTCCAGTGGATGTCTCTCTCTCTCTGCATCTTAAGCTAGCTTTAAATCAAAGCAGCTACTGGAATCTCTTTTATGTGGAAGGATCAACATGCATGTCTGCATGGAACTGTGGATCTGGATTCCAGATGTTGGGTTTTGGACTTGTCACAGTTAGATACATTTTTGAGATCAGAGCTCCAGACTGAGGAAGGCGGAGCACTGTTTGCCACAGATTTTTTTCCCCCATTGCACATGCTGGAAAAATCAACTACATCAAGAGGACTCAGGCGACATAAATCCATCACTTGACAGCCACCTGAACGAAATGGGACCATCTGTGTGAATGGCCCATCATCGGTGGTCCATTGCAGACCTTCCTTATGCTCAAACACAATGTTCGCCTATGGACTTAGCACATCTGCTCAATTGCTAGCCATTTAAAGGGCTGATTCATGCATGCACTTGTCCCTTGATGACGATACCTTCAACTGATGGCTTACGTGTTTGAAAGGCCAACACAGAGATCTCTCCATAAAGAAATCTTTGGTGGATCAAGTGCACTGAATAATAATAAGTTTGGGTTTATATTCCTCTTCTCTCCTGTAAGAAGTCTCGAAGTGGCTTACAATCACCTTTCCTTCCTCTCCCCTCAACAAGCACCTTGTGAGGTATGTGAGGTTGAGAGAGTTCAAAGAGAACTGTGGCTAGAGCCCAAGATCACCCAACAAGCTTCTTGTGGAGGCTTGGAGAAAACACCACTCATGTAAGAAAGCGAGGATTCAAACCCAGTTCTCCAGTTTAGAGTCCATCACTCTTAACCATATTACCACTGCTTTTCACTAAAGTTAGTTCACACATTTAAATGCTGATCATCAGGTATACATAGTGTGGACAGTTCAAGAAGCATGCATGTATCCTATCAGTAGAGTTTAAAACAGAGCTACTCTGGTAAGATGAGAAGGTCTATAGTCTTCTTGCACTCACTGCAGCCTTCTACCACTCTTGGAAAGGAATACTCTCCATATCCATAGGAAGGTTTTACTTTAGCAGTTGCAAGGTTACACAAGTCTATGCTGTACAAGACTATAAGACTATACAGAACTCTTCAGCAAGAACAAAGCTGAACACATACACTGAACTCAACACTCTCAGACTCTATCAGAACTTAGCATATACAATGCATTGGTTCTTACATATTCAAGAAGGATACTTTTCCCCCACCCCGGCAACAGCCTCTCATTGGTCTAGAGTCACAGTTGAACTCACCAATCATGTTAAAGGTCAACTGTTGCTACTTCACCCTAGACTTACTGTCTCTAGCCTTGCTGTTGGCAAACTTCTGCTGACTAGAAGATGAACCTTTTGTGAACTTTTATTTCATATATCATGACATATCCAACAACTGGGATCTGCTAATCAGCTTTGTGCTTGTGCCGTAGCCAGTCAATGACCCAGCCTGGGGCAGCTCAAGAACCAAATCATCTCACTTTTCTGAAGGTGAGCCAGTATCCCCTGGCTCATTTGACTCACTGAACTGATTGTCCTGTATAAAGTACAGAATAGTTCTCCTTCCACCTCCACTGTGCACATGTGCCATCAGAAGTATCCTTTAAATGACTGCCAACAGACAAAATGCATTCCCTGCATCTGCACCTGCATCTATTGGGAAGTGACTGCAAGGACTGATTGCAAGATTCTCTGGGTTCGTGAACAAGCATCAAGACACTAAAGTAGTAAGTCTCACTTCCAAAATCTCAAAATCCCATTTGGCTATAGGTCCTTAAAAGGGAAGGCAGCGGCAAACGGATGGGAACATCAAGGAGGTCTGATTCCAGGGAACTCAAGGTCTCACTTGGAGGCTGGCATCCCTACCCACTTGCCATGTGGGAGAGGGATTGCAGATTCACTGGCAGCAGCTATACATAGATCAGGGGGAGAAAGGCTGGTTGTTGTCAGGTGCCCTGGTCTGGTCAAGAAAAGCACTTCCTTGTGAGCACCTCCGTAACAGCAGTTCAGGGAAAGATATGGCATTTATTGACAGAACTGGGCAACCCCGCCAAAAACCCCTTTCAGATAGGAAAGGGGTCTTGCTGCTTTCCCGCCACCGCTCCAGTGGAGCTTAAGTTCACTTTTTCCAACTTCTGTCAGTCTGCAAGACTCTGCAATTTTATCCTTGCTTCGCGGCTGAGTTGACCGAGACACTCACTGGCAGGGAAATGTTGAGAAACCCTCCGGGGAACTCAGAGTGAGTCATGAGGATCGGTTGGGAGAAAAGCCCAGAAGAAGCCTTCTGGTGCAGTCACAAAATCACACAAACTAGGTTGGGGGAAAAAAAAACGTTTCACCCTTTTCCTTTTGGACAGTGAAATAAATGTGTGCCTTCTTTCAGGGTTGTCCCATAGCCAAATGACACATTACAGACCACTTTACGTGACCATTTTTGATTAGGTGAATCCATCAGCAGTAATGCCACCAGACCGCCAACATTCACAGTGGAAGACAGGGATTTCACACTCCTGGTGGAAATTGGGGATCTGCCATAATTACCCTTCATCTCCAAATCACAGAGATCGGTTCTCTTGAAGAAAATGGAGAGGGTGGACTCTCTGGTATTCTACCCACTGAGGTCCATGTCCTCCCAATACTCCACCCCCAAATACCTAGGAGGTTCCCAACCTGGAGCTGGCAACCTTATTCCCCACACCCTCCAGTGGCATGGGGGGATGTGCAGGTGGGATCCAAAAATTTCAGTAACAGGTTCCCATGGTGGTGGGATTCAAACAGTGGCGTAGCGCCAATGGGGCTGGGCAGGGCATGACAGGGGCGTGACCGGGCATTCCAGGGGTGGGACATTAATACTTTCTCTGTTACTGTAAAAAACTCTTACTGTAAAAAAAAGTTCCTAATTTCCAGCTGGTGTCTTTCTGTCCATAATTTAAACTCATTATAGCAAGTCCTATCGTCTACTGCCAACAGAAACAACTACTTCTCCTCTAATTGACTGCCTGTCAAATACTTCATACTTTCAAATACTTAATTTTGTTTCTAGAAATCAAAAGAAGGATACTTTCCTTAAACCAGGAACTTTACCATATTTCTAAAACATGTTTTTAAAACAACCCAACAGGGAGAATTATCGCTAACCAGCCACATAGGAAACAACAGAACTTTATGATTTTTGGACCTAATGGAATTTCTAACGGAAAAGCAGACCCAATTAGTAACCCCTTCTCGGCACACGCAAATAATTAGTAACCCACTCTCAGGAACTGGTGAGAACCTGCTGGATCCCACCTCTGGGGACGTGGCAAACCAAGCGGGAGGGGAAGTGAGTTCCCAACTCCTAGTGGGAAATTCATGTAGATTTGGACTAGAACCAGCAGAAGGCAGGAGAAGAAGAACAAGAGGAGGAGGAGCAGTTTGGATCTATACCCCGCCTTTCTCTCCTGTAAGGAGACTCAAGGTGGCTTACAAGCTCCTTTCCCCACACCTTGTGAGGTAGGTTAGGCTGAGAGAGTTCCAAAGAACTGTGACTAGCCCAAGGTCACCCAGCAAGACTGTAGGAGTGCAGAAGCAAATCTGGTTCTCCAGATTAGAGTTCACATGCTCTTAACCACTACAGCAGTGTGGCCTCAGTGGCGTGTAAAGCCATAGAGCCTACCTTCTAAAGGGGAGCTGATGTCTGTCATCTGGAGATCACTTGTAATTACTGGAGATATGCAGACACCCCCCCCCAAGAGGGTGGCAGATATAGTGGGGGTAGCACTACCTCCCCCCGCATCTACCCTGCTTCACGTTGTCTGATGCTGGCACCTTTTCTCCCTACGGAGTCTCAGTGGGACCTTCAGAGGAGCGAACTAATATATGAAACATCAAAAGCAGAAAGCTGCTGGTGGTGAGGGGAGGCAGAGACACGGGAAAGCCAAACAGAAGGCTGGGGAAAGATTAAGTGCCGTTCCCCTCCCTATCTCTCCACTCTCAGACTACCATTCCCCAAACAGATGTGCAGTTTTAGAAACAGCTTGCAGTTGCGCACATCTGCATGACATTTACCTTGCCCCCACTTGCTCTGTTTCGAGAACAGATCATTAAAAGGTACCGTTAGGAAGTTCAGGGTCACAAAGGAGGATGAAGGGCCCTTGCTATATTGTATTCAATGGATCAGAAATCACTGGCAGTCAGAAGGTGGCCTTCCCTCTGCCTCCTCAGTCCACACTGCCAAGCAGTTCGAAAGGTATGGCCTGCCGCTAACCACTTTGAAGAGCCAGCGTGGTGTAGTGGTTTAGAACAGTGGACACTAACCAATTTTGATTTCCCCCACTCCTGCACATGAAGCCTGCTGGGTGACCTTGGACTAGTCACTGTCCTCCCAGAGCTCTCTCAGCCCCGCCTTTCTCACAAGGGGGCTTTCCCCACTGACAGAGTTGAACTGGTTTCTACCTAGGTTCGCCTCAGTGAATCCCCACTGCCACCAAGCTCAACATTGTTTTGTCTCAGTTTCCCCCCCCCCCCCATAACTGCAACATCCTTGTCGCAGTTATGAACCACACTTTTCTGCGGGAACAAGATCGATACCTCTTCGAAGTGGGGAAGCATCGAAACGACACCTCATCCGTTCAACCAATCACGAGCCGCTTTTGTGGCATGCGCAGAACGGGAGAGTTGTGGCGGGCAGAAAGTGCATGTAACTGTAAACTGTAAAAACTGTAAAAAAAAAAAAAAGAACGCTCCCATTTCCCGCCGTAACACAAGCGCCAATCACGATCAAGGAGCGAAACAGGCACCAAGATGATCCCGCCCACTTAGCTCGGTTCCAGGGGGCCAACTCAGTTGCTGTGGGGACAGCCTGGAATCACCCTCCACTGAAGGGAACCAAGTCGACCTTAGCTCCCTTCTGTAGTGGGGAAAGCCCCAAAGTGTCTGTTGTGGTGGGGAGGGGAAGGGAAAAGGAGCTTTTCAGTCACCTTAATTCTCCTTAAAGGGAGAGAAAAGTGGAGCATAAATCCAAAGTCGTCTTCTTCTTTTCTTTGATATATTGTCGCTGTCCACATGAAAGCTGTAACACTTGTAAAAGTTTTCTCAGTTAGAGAAGGTCTCACTGAAGTTGGGGAGTAATTCATGCAGTGGTGTAATGAGGGGGGTGAAGGTGCTTGAGTGAGTCACATGGGGGCAGGTTTGGCCAGCCGACATTCCTCTCTCCCTCCCCCCTGGAGCAAGGAGCCTGAGTATCGTACTGCCTGCCACTGTAACGAGACAGCGTGTGCCCAGGGTACTGCCTGCCACTGTAACGAGACAGCGGGTGCCCAGGGTACTGCCTGCCACTGTAACGAGACAGCGGGTGCCCAGGGTACTGCCTGCCACTGTAACGAGACAGCGGGTGCCCAGGGTACTGCCTGCCACTGTAACGAGACAGCGGGTGCCCAGGGTACTGCCTGCCACTGTAACGAGGCAGTGGGTGCCCAGGGTACTGCCTGCCACTGTAACGAGACAGCGGGTGCCCAGGGTACTGCCTGCCACTGTAACGAGGCAGCGGGTGCCCAGGGTACTGCCTGCCACTGTAACGAGGCAGCGGGTGCCCAGGGTACTGCCTGCCACTGTAACGAGACAGCGGGTGCCCAGGGTACTGCCTGCCACTGTAACGAGACAGCGGGTGCCCAGGGTACTGCCTGCCACTGTAACGAGACAGCGGGTGCCCAGGGTACTGCCTGCCACTGTAACGAGACAGCGGGTGCCCAGGGTACTGCCTGCCACTGTAACGAGACAGCGGGTGCCCAGGGTACTGCCTGCCACTGTAACGAGACAGCGGGTGCCCAGGGTACTGCCTGCCACTGTAACGAGACAGCGGGTGCCCAGGGAGGAAGCAACTGGCAGGTTGGTTGCCATGAATTATTCATGGCAGACTCAAGCTACCCAAAGGTGAGACTGGCTTTCCTAGTCCTTGGCCTGTATCCAACCACACCATTTGCCAAAGTTTGAAGCCTTCTTCTCACCTAAAGGGCCTTCCTTCTAATTAAGAGACCCTGCTACCCATGGAAGAATCAGTCAGGCTGGAGAATGGCTCCTTCAATTGGATGAAGGCCTCAAGCTTTTCCAAGAATAGTGTTAGGATACAGATTGTTATTATTTTGGGATCTTCCTTAGGGTTGCCACTGTTGGTCCAAACGGACTGTTTGTCCATCTAGCTCAGCCACTCATCTCTGACTGGCAACAATTCTGCAATATCTGCTAGGGTTGTTAAGACTCTGCCAGTAAATCCCAAGAGATTTCAGGCACAGTAGCTGGTGAGGGGGAAGTTTTAGGTGATGTGACATCACATCCTCCATAATGTTCTGGGAATTTCTGCAGACTCTATGGTGATGATCATAGAGACTGGGAAAGTCCCTAGAGCTTCACTAGGCTTTCCAGGTCTTTATGACAGGCAACTTCCCAGCAGCTTCCCTACCCACTGATGCTCTCCTGATTTGCTTAGAAGATGCAAGGAATGTACATGGTGCTCCAAGCAGAGATACAACCATACCAATGCTGCCTGGTAGCTTCCATATGGCCAATGAAACATGAAAGGAGCGTGACATAGTGGTTAGTGTGTCAGACTAGGATCCAAGTGACTCAGGTTCGATTCTCCACTGTGTCACTGAAGTCCACTGAGTGACCCTGGGCCTGTCATTCCTTCTCAGTCTAATCTACCTCATAGGATTGTTAATGTGAGGATATGATAACAGAGGAATGATGTTGTCAATGCGATCTTCACCAGGCAGGAAAAAATGGGATATAAATAACACATGCATAAGTCAGCCCCAATGAGAAAAAGTATCATGGCTTCCATGAAAACTATCCTCACTTTCTTGAAGTACTTCAGAGGCATGACTAGTCTCTTTGAAGTGCTCCAGGCCTGTCGGCACAGTGTTCGACAACCAAATACCAAAAAAAGCACAGTATTGCACAGAGGGCAGATATATCTCTGGACTGCTTTCATGGCATAGAATCCTACTTGCAGATGTACGTAAAGTCTGCCATGGAGAGTTATGTCATTAAATCAAAACTCCCAGCAATGTGTCTGAGTTATGGGTCTGAATTATTTATACATCAGTGCCTGGCCCCCAAGGCAGCGCACTGGATAGAAACCACGCATAAATGCATCACAGTCTACCTGAAAATCCTGTGATGCGACTGAAGTAGGCTGACCCAAGCACCCTTCAGAGAGGATTCCCTTGAAAATGTTGCTTGGAAATGTAAGGATGGCAGAGGACTCACACTCACTCTCTCTCTCTCTCACACACACACACACACACACACACACACACACACACACACACAACCCCTCACTGAGACCAGATTTTAGGTCATTTGTATTGCTTAAGCTTACTAAATTCCCCTGAACAGCCTTGTACAATGCACCTGTAGGGAGAAAACGGATGTTCCATAAGAGCACAGGTCAGCCAGATAACTCTGTGAAGTTCATGAGCAGAATCGGAAAGCGACAGCATTCCTTTCATTCTTTGCCCCCAGAATTCAGAGATAGACTGCCTTTGAATATGAAGGTTCTGTTCACTCATCATAGCTAGTAGCCACCAATACACCTGTCCTCTTTTACTGTAACTAGCCACATTTGGAAGCCGTCTAGATGCCGGCGGCCATCAGTTCTTCTTGTAGCAGCAGATTCCATGCACAAATTTTGTCTTATATAAAGGCCTTCTCTTTTGTCTGTCCTGAAGTTGCTGAGTTGTGCCATTCTATAGAGAGTTCTCCCTGGCTGCTTTTTGTAAACTTCCTTTCCTTTGCTATCTTGTTGCAAAGCCTAGAAGAAGAAGAAAAACACCCAAATATTCAACTACATTTCATAGGGCTCTGCCCCTTGGATCATTTTGACTTTCCTTTTCTGCGTTTTCATTCAACGTCTGCGCTATCCTTTTTCGGATGCTGCAGCAGTTACAAGTACACTTTGCTTATCAGGACAATATACTTGCAAACGAGAGGCTGATGCAATGCAATGAACAAGACAAATAAGGCTAAGCTGTGACTAGCCCAAGGTCACCCAGCTGGTGTGTGTGGGAGTGTACAGGCTAATCTGAATTCCCCAGATAAGCCTCCACAGCTCAGGCGGCAGAACTGGGAATCAAACCCGGTTCCTCCAGATTAGATACACGAGCTCTTAACCTCCTACGTCACTGCTGCTCCTACGCCACTGCTGCTCCAAATAAAGCCCAAGGAGAGGTTTTTGTTCCATTGGTTCAAACCTGAAAGCGGCAAAATCTTTCCCGAGTGAATGAATGCAACCAATCAAGCACTAACAGAGTGAAGGCCACCCTCTATAGGCAGCTCGTACCATGTACACATTGTACATGGGATCCTCTCGCGTGGAGACAAGTGGAGGCCAGCTGCATCATGGAGGGGCCGGGGACTAGCAGGAAATTGGCCTCTGCTGAGCACAGAGGCCTAGAAGGGACATATGGGGTAATGCGGTCCCGAAGGACAAAGCTGTGGCTGAGAGTAGGTTCCATTCAACAGGATAAGATTTTCTCCTGAGCACAGGCATGAAAGACTGAAGCCCTGATTCCCCATTGCACACTGCCTTTGTTTTTGCGCCATATCTTACAGAACATTAGGTCAGAAGTTTGAAAGAAGATGAGTTCGTTTTTATACCCCGCTTTTCTCTAGCTTTAAGCAGCCTACAATCGTCTTCCCTTCCTTGGGCTAGTCCCAGTTCTTCAGAACTCTCACAACCCCACCTACCTCACAAGGGGTCTGTTGTGACGAGAGGAAGGGAAAGGAGTCTGTAAGCCACCTTGAGTCTCCTTGCAGGAAAGAAAGGTGGGGTATAAATCAAAACTCTTCTTCTGGAGCAGCAGTGGTATAGTGGTTAAGAGCAGGTGCATTCTAATCTGGAGGAACCAGGTTTGATTCCCCGCTCTGCCGCCTGAGCTGTGGAGGCTTATCTGGGGAATTCCAACACACACCAGCTGGGTGACCTTGGGCTAGTCACAGCTTTTCAGAGCTCTCTCAACTCCACCCACCTCACTCTCAACCCCGCCCACCTCACAGGGTGTTTGTTGTGAGGGAGGGAGGGCAAGGAGATTGTCAGCCCCTTTGAGTCTCCTACAGGAGAGAAAGGGGGGATATAAATCCAAACTACTCCTCCTCCTCCTCCTCCTCCTCTTCTTCTTCTCCTTCTTCCTATATCTCACTTTTGCCACCTGGGGTATCAAAATGAGTACAGCAAGGCCCAGATACCTAAACATATTACAAAATTTTTCTTTAATATGTCTGTGCAAGAAGGGGGGGGCTCTTTTTCATAAAATTAAAATGTATCTCCTCTCAACGAGCAAACGGGCCCGCCAGACTTAGCCTCTTTCCTTTGCAAACTTGCTGTCTACCTCCAATGCTTTTTTCATGATCTAGGAGTATTTTATCAAATTCATGAAAAGATTTTCCTGCTGCTTTCCTCCCTCCAAGGGCAAGAAATGTTGGAAAATGAGTAGCCCCAGTCTCCAGAAAGGAAACGGCGCAAATGAACAAATTCTCTGGTTCCGTTGCTATTGTTGCTTACAATGAAAGTCCAACAATTCACGCTCATAGCATGCTTTGTTCCCATAACTTCGGATACCGGCGTGGATCGGCCAGCACACATTCATCAGCTGGTTTCATTATTCCCTTTTCAAAAAAAAAAACCCGTTTCCACAGCAACAAAGGTTCTGAGCATCATGAGATGATGAGGCTTAAAAGCAGTCCCCGTTATTAACACATTTGCATCTTAACTCATTGTGGCAAGCAACGCACTTAAAGTACAGAAAGGTGATCTGAAGAGGAAAGCACTGAATGCAGCCAGCCTGAAGCCCACAGAATGCACTGGGAATTATTATTATTATTATTATTATTATTATTATTATTATTATTATTATTATTATTATTATTATTATTATTATTATTATTATTATTTTCAGCTTAATAGACCACCCAACCCCCGAAGGGCTCATATTGGTAGATATCCCTCTGTAAACAAGGTTTGAGCTTGTAATTCAATACAACAGGACAGTCCTGTCGCTGGATCATATGAACAGTAGGAAAGATGAAAGTCATGCATGGGGCTGGGGGCATAGAGGGTCCAACGCATGTGCCTTCCAAAATTTATATACAGTATGAGTCAGTGCCCTCTACAGAAGTTTCACTGTTGAATTCTCTCTTTGAAGCATGTACTTAAAAAAACCCTTTTGGTAAATCTCAAAATTCAGAAACATAAAGTTACCAACAACAAATCTAAATGTCTATTGTAGAAGCTGAGGGGCTGGGGAAACCCCAGAATCTGAGAAAAGAAACTGAGAACCCATTTTGTTTCTGTAGTTGATGGGGAAAGGACACAGGGGTCAGTGCCCCACTCAGATTCCCTTTAGTTACAACTTCTTACAGGGATTCTTGAAACCTCGAGTCCAAGAGTACACAATTGCTGCCTTGGTTGTATTTAACCAAGACTTGTGTCAATAACTCAGCCACAAAGAAAGCCTGTGACTCTTCTATGGCCTGCTGTTGCTCACACAAACCTATACACTATGGGATGGTGAGTGGGTGGGTGGGGGGGACCTTTGCTTTCAACTGACTGTCATTAAGTAATGACTCCCGCCTCCTGGACAGCCCCTTTATTTATTTATTTCTGAGGGAAGCAAACCTTCCCTAGTGCCAACGGTTCCTGAAATTCTCTACAGCAACACTCTCTCTCACACACACAAACACAAAGTGCCCCCCAACATGTGGTTCTGGCTTCTCTGAGAAATGGGATCTGAGTCGCTGCCAGCGAGATTTTGTTGTATCTCAACGGCGAGAGCTTAAGGCTTCAGAAAAGGACCGCTAAATGGGAAAAGGGAGTCATCGGTCAACAGCACAATGGTTCTCTCTCAATTATAAATAGAAAACGGTGACGCCGAGCCCACGCAAGGCCACGTCCTCCCCTACCCCCCTCTGGTAACACTCGCCACACTTTTCATAAGAAAATTACACTTCTCGGTATGAAAGAAAATTGCTTGCTTGTCAGAGTGGGCAAAATGGGCGGGAGCTGGGACTTAATTATTACTCTGCTTCCTGCGTTGCCATGGCGACTTCATGCCAACATCCCATCCCTTTCTGCTTTATTAGACCCTTTCTCCTCTCTCCCTGGCAAGTGGTGAAGCAGGCAGGCATCAGCTTCAATGGTGGGTATCAATCGCATGGCCAGGTTTGAGACGGGAAGGGGAACCCAGCATAGAGGATTTACGCAGCTGAGAAATGTTGTGGTATCTCAATGCTTCAGAAAAGGGCTGCAAAATGGGAGAGTCAATGGCACAATGGCTCCCTGTCTCTCAATTATAATGATCGCCTAGCCAGCTTAGATTTCTTCTTGCAATATGTGGGGGTATCAGCTTGTTCTTTGACACATTTAGAAGTCCATGTCAAGTAGGAGAGATAAACATGACGGGCACCAGGAGAGTTCAGACAACACTCTGTAACCCATCCCGCCCATGAAACTAGCAGCATTCTGAAACGATGGCAGCAGGAAGATGCAGGTTTGTCCCAAAGCAACTACAGACCAGATCACTGACTCATGCAGGTGAGCGAGAAGGCACTTGGCAGCAAGCCAGGATCCGAGGTCACCTGTTCACAGGTGCAGAGCTGCCTGGCAGTAAAGACCAGCGGTCTGAGAGAAACCGCGGGGCAGCCTCTAGCTTCAACCGCGTTCATTGAAACCTGGAACTCTGCCACACGCTCCTTTGAGCAGCCTGGGTCTAGTCCCTTTCCCTTGACTTCAATTCTCTGTCCACCAGACGGGAACGTCCCATTACCTGCCCTCAGGGTCATCGCGAGGTCACATCAGACAATCCCTTTCCCCATTAAAAGCACTGCTGAGATATCAAATGAAGGCCTGGGCCACAAAGAGAGACCTCGACAGGTCTGGGCTGCCCCCCCATCCTTTCGCCCTGCGGTGTGCCGAAGCATCAGGTCAGAGGACCGCACCGTAATCCTATTTCCAGCTAAGCCACTGCATCATTCCAGGGCTTACTGCAGACAAAATATGTTCCTAATTTCCCACTGCCTTCTCTCTGCTGGCAAGGCTCACAGGCCGGACTGACAGACAGGAGCGACACAGGAACACACGCCCATTCCCCAATCTGTGTGTCTCTCTCGCTCCATGACAGTTTCCCATCATGCACACCCACCCACGCACCCGCCCACCCACTCTCTCTGCGACTTAGCAGGGGAAAAAAGAGAGAAGGGACTGGGGTTACCTTGGTGTTCTCCAGCGTCCTCCTCGCCAGCCGTCTCACCGAGGATGCTGGGGTCACTCTGTGACCTGCCTCTGGGGAGAAAACAGCCAGAGCCTTCTTCTGATGCAGCCATGGGGTGGGGGGGGGGAGGGAAGGAGTTGGGGGTGGGGGGGGGCAGATTTCAGAGGCCAGGGAGGGGAGAGGCACTCATGAAACCGGAGCCGGCCCAAGGTCACCACAGGGAGGGCGAGGAGGTGGTGCAGAGGGGGAGGTTTTCAGCCAGGCAGCCCCAACAGAGGGCACATCTTGGCTCCCCTCCTTCCGCGAGCTCCCTGCCCAGCCCTCCTGCCTCCACCATCCAGCAGCTGGAGGGGGCATCCACAGAGCCCGGCTCCTACTGCCCAGCGAGGCGGAGAACTTTCTTCCGAGGAGGCATCCTCTCCAAGGCTGGTGTCATGCTTCCCCCAGAGGGAAGAGAAGCAGGTGAGGCGGAGGAGGAGGCAGGCTTTTAGGGGTGGGGGGTGGGGCGCCCGGTCGCCGAGGGTGACTCTCTTGCCCCTTCGCCCCTCCCGCTGCGCGACAGAGAAAAGGGAGGGCAGGCAAAGAAAGGGAAGAGGGGAAAGGGGCAAGACGAGCCGACCCTCCCGGAATGGCTTTAATCTGCGGCTCTTCTTGGAGCATCTGTTGGGAAACAGTGGGATTCGCCCATCATGCCTTGCGAGGGAGTGTGACATCACCACGGGGGGGAGGGAAATGATGAGGAGGGGGAGTGGATGGGAGATGGCTTACCTGCCCCGCACAAAGCCCAGGAGGAGAGCAGCAGGTGAGTATCAGAGGGGTTCCTCCTCTCCACCCCCACCCCCACCCCGTCTCTTCAGGGTGGGGCGAAAGGGATGGAGATGCCTCTGGAAAGACGCAGGAGCGGCGAGGTCTTGGGAGCCTCCTCGGCACAGAAACGCGCGCACACCCCCACACTCCTCAGTTCCCTTCTCCACACGCCCCTCTTTCCCCTGGCAGGGAGTAAGGAGGAATTGCCGGGCTGGAGTTGGGTTGAGCTGCACGTTTTGTGTGTGTGTGTGCCTGTGACAGGGAGAAAAATGGATGGGGTGACATGGAAGGGGAGTGGGCAATGCTCAAAATCTCCCCCAACCCTCTCTTTCCCTCTGACCCCAGAAGGGACTGGGGAGGGTCAGGTTTGAATTTAAAACCTGCTTTGTTCTGCACAGGCTCCTGGAGGCGTCTTCCATCTCTCCTTTAGCACCCTCTTCACTTCTGAGGAACTGCAGGTGTAGCTCAAGGGCGACAGCGACTGTGCTACGCCTCCACAACCCGTCCTCCGTTTCCCAACCTAGCCTTTGCTCTGAGCTCTCTGGGTAGTGTTACCGATTCGAATTTTGAAAAAAAAAACATTTTCTTGAAGTCACCAAGCTACACTGGCTCATAGTCAGGATGTGGAGATCTGTGTGGGTCAGAAGCCTTCATAAGGTCCACAAAGAATGTATTTGTATGTTTGCCCCAATGCTATATGATTTCCCCTTGTGTTTGTGCAAAGTTCCTTGTCTCTGCCTTGGAAAAAAAAACCCCAAGCTTGCTGCTCTGACCTGCTTTACAAGGTTGTTGTAATGAGGGTTGCAGTAAGGGTTCTGGATGCTCCGAAATGATCTGTAAGTGCCTCTTTTTTTCCTCTCCGTCCAGATTTAAAATGCCAGCCTCCAGTTGGGAGCCGGGAATCCCTTGGAATTTCAAGACTACGGTGATCAGTCCCCCTGGAGAAAATTGACTCTTTGGAGGGTGGGCTCTATGGCATTGTACCCACCCACTGAAGTCCCTGTCATAGTTGGAAGAGACCCCCAAGGGCCATCCAGTCCAGCCCCCTGCCATGCAGGAACACACAATCAAAACACTCCCAATGCATGTGGTCTTTTTATTCCCAATTCCAAAGCCTTTATTGGCATTATAAATTACAGAGTTAGTAAAAAGGGGGGGGGCATTTATCTACTAACTGAGACATTAAAACATTAAAATACATTAAAACAACGTTGAACATTCACAACCATGCCTTGTAACCTGCACACATAAAATAATTTAGCTGTCACTACTATGTAGGCAATGATTGCGCCTGGTCAAATAGTGCCTCAAAAAACTTGCAACATTTTCACATATGAAATCACAGGAACCGTTGAGTAGAAAATCCATAAGCCAATGTATGTTCATCCAGCCTCTGTTAAAAAACCTCCAAAGAAAGAAACTCCACCACTCTCCGAGGCAGTGTCTTCTCCTGGCTCCATTCTAGTCCAGGAGTTTCCCATCCTGGACTAGAAACCCTACCCACCCCTCCCGACATCCCACACTAGTGGCCAGAGGATTTCTCTTCCTCTACGATAGCAACTCCTCCTACGTCCCTTCCTCTTCTTTTGGAAAGAAATTGATAACAAGGTAATATCAGTGGTGGGATCCAAACATTTTAGTAACAGGTTCCCATGGTGGTGGGATTCAAACTGTGGCGTACCACCAATGGGACTGGGTGGGGCACGACGGGGCCGTGGACGGACATTCCAGGGCGGGGCATTCCTAAGCGGGGCTGTGGCAAGGACGCAGCCGCTGCGCCAGTCCTTGGGTAGGAAACGAATGCACGCAGGCACAGGGTGCCACGCACGCCGGTGCACCTCCTGCTAGACTGCTTCAAGTTCTGCGCGCTACTGCTGAGAGGAGGGGCGTAACTAAGGCAAAAATCACGTGGCAAAATCACCAATTAGTAACCCCCTCTCGGCACACACAAATAATTAGTAACCTACTCTCGGGAACCTGTGAGAACCTGCTGGATCCCACCTCTGGGTAATATCCACTATATTCTCTTTCCCTTCCCTTCCCCCTCACAGTTACATCCTCCCCCTCACCCCCATGCTCTAGAGTAGGCATAGCCAGAATACCTACTATACTTTGTGACAAACTCTGAATCACTTGCTCCTGTTCTCCAATTTTCCTGCCAGGGCGCTGGCTAGTTAAGGTAGTGTGGAAAGTGGCATCAAGTGACTTTCTTCAGATATGGTTTTCCTTTGCCTGTCACCATGTGGGCTGAAAGAGTTCTGAGAGGCATATGACTGGCCCAAGGTCACCCAGTAGGATTCATGCAGAGGAGCAGGGAAACAAACCCAGTTCACCAGATTACAGTCCGCTGCTTATGTGGAGGAGTGGGGAATCGAACCCAGTACTCCATATTAAAGTCAACCATTCTTAACCACCACAACCCATTGGCTCTCCTACAACATGCTGAGAGCCAGGGTGGTTAAGAGCAGGTGAACTCCAATCTGGAGAACCGGGTTTGATTCCCCACTTCTTCACATGAGCAGCAGACTCTTGTCTGGTGAACCAGATTTGTTTCCTCCACTCCTACATTCCTGCTTACAACTCATTCAGAACTCTCTCAGCCCCACCTACCTCACAAGGTGTCTGTTGTAGTAAGAGGAAGGGAAAGGAGTTTTCAAGCCAACTTGAGTCTCCTTATAAAGGCAGGGTATAAATCCAAGCTCTTCTTCTTTTTCAGCTCTCCTCCAAGAGAAATGAGATTTATCCCAGCACAACAGACCTTTGAAAGTTAGCATCTACTCCAGTGGTGGGATCCAAAAATTTTAGTAACAGGTTCCCATGGTGGTGGGATTCAAACAGTGGCGTAGCGCCAATGGGGCTGGACGGGGCACGACGGGGGCGTGGCCAGGCATTCCGGGGGTGGGGCATTAATAATTTCTCAGTTACTGTAAAAAACTCTTACTGTAAAAAAAAAGTTCCTAATTTCCAGCTGGTATTTTTCTGTTTATAATTTAAACTCATTATAGCAAGTCCTATCATCTACTGCCAACAGAAACAACTACTTCTCCTCTAATTGACTGCCTGTCAAATACTTAATACTTTCAAATACTTAATTTTGTTTCTAGAAATCAAAAGAAGGATACTTTCTTTAAACAGGAACTTTACCATATTTCTAAAACATGTTTTTAAAACAGCCCAACAGGGAGAATTTTCTACCTTTGCCAACCAGCCACATAGGAAACAACAGGACTTTATGATTTTTGGACCTAATGGAATTTCTAACGGAAAAGCAGACCCAATTAGTAACCCCCTCTCAGCACACACCAATAATTAGTAACCCACTCTCGGGAACTGGTGAGAACCTGCTGGATCCCACCTCTCATCCACTCCATCAGAAACATGGAAAGCCTATACTAGTGTGTCGGCAATAGAGGGGAGCAACGGAAGGGGTGGGGGGAAGTATGGGAAAATCCACAGAGGCCCGAGAAGAGAAATCAGCCAATTGGCCATGTGGCAGGGGCTGATGGGATTTGTAGTCCATGAACATCTGGGGCACAGCAGTTTGCAGACTCCTGGTCTATTCAGAGTGGTAAGAACCATTCTCAGCAGTTAATACACAGGCAAGTAGGGCAGTTGGGATGGCTCTGGTGCACTCTGGATAGATTTCCTCCACATCCATTCATGTTTGCTACTGCATGTCCTTGTAGGGGGAAATCTTCAGCATTCAAATTCATTAGTTTATCTAGTGTAAAATAATCTTCCCGTTACGTTTTGCAGCTGAAAAGCGGGTACGTCAAGAGCACCCCACTGGAGTTGACAGCAGCGTTCCATCTGTGCCTGTCTGAATGCCTGCAATGCACACTCAGACATGCAAAGTGTTCTTGATGCCGCAGATTCATATGTACGTGTAAATCTGACCTGGAAGCCAATTGCAACACTGGGTTCAGTCCTAACCTGGGTGGGGTTGGGACTGGGCTGATGTTATGAACCCTGCTTCAAATGCTCAGTCACAAAAGCACCCGGATTGAAATGGAAATCTTCGTACGTGCCAAAAACTCAGATATCAGTGGCTTCATTTCAACATATGCTTCAAATTTCTTTTTGGAAATGCAAGTCTAGGCGCCACCTTAGAAAAATACATCTGAAGCCCCGCCTTAAGGAACCTTAAGACAATCATGTTTAAATCAACTTACTCTATGCAATATTTGTAGCGTCTATTTTTTTCTTTCTAAACACTCTAATTTAAAAGCACATCAGAAAGAATGCTGAAAATTGTTGCCCTGATACACTAGCTTTCTACATGCAAGGCTTTTGTGAAGGTTTGACATTTATCCAACCACTCTTACTGTTGTTTAAATCGGTACCATCCAGAAACAATTGAAACATGATTCTGCTGATAATATTGTTATTTGTTAAGCTGGAGAAAAACATGGGTGTGCGGGTTGGGATTCCCAGATTGAACAAAGAACAAATACTTAAATTGATACAGTAGATTAACTTGGCTAAAAATGTTCAGTAGGGGCCGTCGGGGAGGGACAGCAGCATAGTACAGCCCCATCCCAGAAGCTTAGCAAGGGAGACTTTGAAGGGAGACTTCTAAATAAAACTCTGCAGAGGAAGGCAATGGTGGACCCTTTCTGCTTTTAGCTAGCCTTGAAGGCCTTTTTCTGGGATTGCCAGAACTTGATGGCACTTTACACATTTCTTGATCCCAGTGAAACTGGGATCTGAACTGGCTGCAGCAATCAGAGGGGCCATAGCTCAGCAGTCAATAATATGCACTGGAATTCAGAAAAAAAAAAACCCTGTTCAGTCTCTGGCCCCTTCCGCACATGCACAACAATGCACTTTCAATCCACTTTCAATGCACTTTACAGCTGGGTTTTATTGTGCAGAATAGCAAAATCTACTTCCAAACAATTATGCAAGTGGATAGAAAGTGCATTATTCTGCATGTGCGGAAGAGGCCAGTAACTGATATTTCCAAATGCACTTCAAAGAATCTCCTGGAACAGGGGAGAATTTAAAAGCTCCCGCCACTCAAAGCAGACAATGCATATAGCAATTTCAGCATTTTTTTTTCCAAAGGCCGCATTGATAGCATTAACTTAAATGAAACTCATAGCGGGATCAGAAAGCCCATTTGCGTCTGTCTTTTTATACAAAAATGTGAAAGCGCAGGGGGGACGAACTCCTGCTTGTACCGTTCACTGAGCTCGATGAAAAGACACATCAATGCTCAGACATACCAGCTGCAAAATATGTGTCATTTCCTGCAAATACAGTGGGTAAAAGACAGGTGTTCTGACTTTCCATTTGAAGAGGAAATATATCATGTTTGCAGTTGGGAGATGTTTCTTCTAATACCAAAGGCAGTGTCATGCCGGAGGCTGGAGCTGCTAATTTCTGAGTCAGCAGATCTGCTTTTTCTCTATGAGTCAGCAGAACTTTGTACAGACTCATTTGTATTACTCAGCAAGCCATGTGTGACCTCTGACCAGACCTCTGTGCTATTCTCTTTT
Organism: Sphaerodactylus townsendi; assembly: GCF_021028975.2. Classification (NCBI taxonomy): domain Eukaryota; kingdom Metazoa; phylum Chordata; class Lepidosauria; order Squamata; family Sphaerodactylidae; genus Sphaerodactylus; species Sphaerodactylus townsendi. The sequence goes on along the minus strand of NC_059429.1, from coordinate 123,052,493 downwards.
GCAAAGGAGAAAAATCACTGCAGGCCAAAGTGTGGAAACAACCATTTTGTTTTGATGATGATGGGAAATTTTCTTACGGAAGCGTATTTCGGGGTATGCTGTAAAAGCTTACGAATTGCCAGCACTTTAATAATGTGGTTAGATGGATCTAAGGCCCTCACACGCAAAATAGTGTTTTCAAACCACTTTCACAACTGTTTGCGAGTGGATTTTGCCATTCCGCACAGCTTCAAAGAGCACTGAAAGCAGTTTGAAAGTGCATTATTCTGCATGTGCGGAATGAGCCTGAGAGACCCAGGTTTATATCCCTGCTGTGCCATGGAAGTTTGCTGAACTGTGGAAGTTTGCTGGGCCAGTCACATACTCTCAGTAAAAGATAAAATTGTCACAACAGCCCTGTGACACCAGTTAGGAACAGTGTGACTGGCCCAGGTTATGTATTTATTTAGATACCTACGTGAAGACTATGCATATTTGCACAAATAGTCCCTCGATGGTTTACAAGAACAAGAGATTTCTCATGCATTAGAATCATAGAGGTGGACTGGAATGTGAAAAGTTTACTGCAAGGGAGGCCAAGATCCAACTAATTCAGATCATAATTCTGGAGTTTATGTGACACAGCACATATAATGTCTAATTAAACCTTACAAGAACCTTGTAACCAGTGATGTAGGTATAGATTTTTTTTATGGGGGGGAGGTTTGAGGGCGGGACCACGCCCCCACACCTCCCCAATCGCCACCCCCAGTCTCAGTGCTTATAATTTATTTATTTATTTATTTCTTAAATTTATATACTGCCCGATCCCCGAAGGGCTTATAAAAGCAGCTCTCTAAGGCCAGGGATGGCAGACTCCCCTGCCCCACCCCCCATACCCCCGGCTGGGTTCCTGCCGGCAGTCCCTTCTGCCCTCCCCTCTCGGTAGAGGCGTAGCTAGGGGAAATGGAGCCCAGTGCAAAATCTGAGTTTTGTGCCTCCCCACCCCACCCCGGTGGCCACTGTGATGCTGGAATCCACCCCCAAATAGCATCACTTTCAATGGTGTTTAAACTAGGGAGCCCAGATTCTCCTTTTAAATCCACCTTAAAGGGAGAATCTGGGGTCCCCAGTTAAAACAACATTGAAAGCGATGCTGTTTTGGGATGGATTATTGCCCACCCTGAAACAGCATCACTTTCAAGGTTTAAACTGGGGACCTCAGATTCTCCCTTTAAATCCATGCCGAAGGGGGTGGATTTAAAAGGAAAATATGGGGAAATGTGGGGGGTGCCTGCTGTCACGGATGCAATTGTTAAGCTAGCAGCACCAAAATTTCAGGATATCTTTAGGGAATCTGATGATACCACCCAGTTTTGGTGAAGTTTGATTCAGGGGGTCCAAAGTTATGGACCCTCAAAGGGGGCACAAAACTCAAAGGTGTAACCCCCATCTTCTATTAGTTCCCATTGGAAACAATGGGGGATGGGGCACCCCCTTTGGGATTCCATAACTTTGGACCCCCTGAACCAAACTTTACCAAACCTGGGTAGAATCAGCAGAAGACTATTCTGATGATACCACCCAGGTTTGGTAACGTTTGGTTCAGGAAGTCCAAATTTATGGACCCTCAAAGGTGTAGCCCACATCTCCTACCTATTAGCTCCCATTGGAAAAAATGGGGAATGGGGGCACCCCTTTTGGGAGTCCATAACTTTTGACCCCCTGAACCAAACCTCACCAAACCTGGGTGGTATAATAAGGAGAGTCTCCCAACAAATTCATGGAATTTTGGTGCTGCTAGCCTAAAAACTGCACCCCTGCAGGCCAAAAACCAAAAAAAACACCAAAAAATTACAAAAAAACCCACAAACGGGGGACGGAGCTTCGGACATGTAATGGGGGGGTGAACCGGAGAAACCCCCCCCCCTTACCTACATCCTTGCTTGTAACACTCCACAGTGAGGCATAGTGGCTAGCCTATGACTATCTAGGGAGTTCATAGGTGGGTGAGATTTGAATTGTGGACATCCAATTGTATCATTCACACATCAGCTGCTGGGTCGCATTCTAACTGATAATTAAGAATGCTTAAGCCACGTATCTCAGCACTGGAACATGGCTGTGTGTTCTACAGGCCACAAGATGGTCCATGCAAAACAAGGCAACGCCAAACGATTCATGCAAGGAACCTGAGCCGTGTTCTTCAAGAAAAAAACAAAATAAAGTAATGGGCAAAAGAAAGCTCTGTTTATTTCTGAGAATCCCCTTGTGGTCATCTTATTTCGGAGAATCCCTCTTAGGTCTTTAAAGGGCCTGGCCCTCTTTTCTGCCAAACTGTCATGTAGGATTACAGCACAAACTCACTGGGAAAGAGGAAGTGAGAGGAAAGGGAAGTTCTGAGCTTTAGATCTGCCTTTGTAAAAGCCAGCATGGTATAGTGGCTAAGAATGGTGGATTCTAATCTGAAAAACCAGATGCTCCTCCACATGAGTGGCAGACTCTTACCTGCTGAACTGTATTTGTTTTCCCTTCTCCTACGCATAAAGCCTGCTGGCTGACCATGGGCCAGTCATAGTTCTCTCCAAACTCTCTCAGCTCTGTATTGTCGAAGGCTTTCACGGCCGGAATCACTTGGGTGCTGTGTGGTTTCCGGGCTGTATGGCCGTGTTCTAGCAGCATTCTCTCCTGACGTTTCGCCTGCATCTGTGGCTGGCATCTTCAGAGGATCTGATGTTGGGAAAGCAAGTGGAGTATATATATCTGTTGGAGTGTCCAGGGTGGGTGGAGAAACCTATCTGTGAGTAACAAAGAAGGCCGCCAGGTCAATAGTTGAGGGCATCTGAATAGAAGTATGAGTAACAATGAAGACTATAGCATGGGTGTAACACTGGAGATAGCAAGGTCACTGGTGGGAGCATCTGAATAGAAGTATCCTGGCCTTTGTTTCTTTTGTCTATGGTCATCCTGTGTTTGTGTGGAGCTGGTTAGACACCGTCTTGACTCTAGTATTTTTCAACACTGGCAGCCAAGTTCTGTTCATTTTCATAGTTTCTTCCTTCCTGTTAAAATTGCCCATGTGCTTATGGATTTCAGTTGCTTCTCTGTGTAGTCTGACGTAGTGGCTTTCAGAGTGGTCCAGAATTTCTGTTTTTTCAAATAATATTCTATGTCCAGGTTGGTTTATCATGTGTTCTGCTATTGCTGATTTTTCTGGCTGAAATAGTCTGCAGTGCCTTTCGTGTTCTTTGAAACGTGTCTGTGCGCTGCATTTGGTGGTTCCTATGTAGACTTGTCCACAGCTGCATGGTTTGCGATAGACTCCTGCAGTAGCTAAAGGATCCCTCTTATCCTTTGCTGAATGTAGCATCTGTTGAATTTTCTTAGTGGGTCTGTAGATTGTTTGTAGGTTGTGCTTCTTCATCAGTTTTCCTATGCGATCAGTGGTTCCCTTGATGTATGGTAAGAACACTTTCCCTCTAGATGGCTCTTTATCTTTGTTCATGTGGCTTGTTCTTGGTCTTGCAGCCCTTCTGATTTCTGTATTAGAGTAACCATTAGCCTGTAGAGCCCTGTTTAGGTGATTCAATTCATCTTGTAGGAGGTGAGGTTCACAGATTCTGTTTGCGCGATGTACCAAAGTTTTATGGTGCTCCTTTTTTTGCCCTGGATGGTGATTGGAGTTTTTGTGTAGATATCTGTCTGTGTGCGTAGGTTTTCTGTATACTGTGTGTCCCAATTGCTGGTTTGGTTTGCGGATGACTAAAACATCTAAAAATGGCAGTTTTCCTTCATTTTCTTTCTCCATAGTAAATTGGATGTTTGGGTGGATCTTGTTGATATGGTCCAGGAACTTGTTTAGTTCTTCTTCTCCGTGGCTCCAAATGGTGAATGTGTCATCCACATAACGGAACCATATGGTGGGCTTTTTTGGTGCTGTTTTCAGGGCTTGTTCCTCAAAATGTTCCATATAAAAATTAGCTATTACAGGGCTAAGAGGGCTACCCATGGCTACCCCATCTTTCTGTTCATAGTATTCATTATCCCATTGGAAGTAGCTAGTAGTGAGACAATGTTGAAAATATTCAACATCTCTCAGCTCTACCTGCTTCACAAAGGTGTCTTATTGTGGGGAGAGGAAGGAACAGTGATTGTAAGCCACTTTGAGCCGTCTTACAGAAGATTAAGGTGAGGTATACATCTAAACGCATCTTTTCTTCTTTTTCTAAAGGTAGGTGTGATGGGGAGAACAGCAGCAGCATAGAATGGCCCAGTCTACACCGCACTAAATGCAGAATCTGTGGATTGCAATGAAAGTTACCTTACTTTGTTCACACTGTCGTTAGAATTCATCAGTTCTGCGATCTTCTTTTCCCAGCAAAGGTCTAGAGTGCATACATCTACCAAAGCAGTTGTACTGGGAACTTGGTCTACATATGTAGACCACATGTGTACTGTAGCTTGTTAACCATTCCTGACTCTTGAAGGGCTTTTGATAAAAAGGGTGCTCTGTACAAAAATCAGCTGTGAATTATATAAGTACCTGGTTTGATTTTGCAATGGGCAAATTTTAATTACCATCTCTTAAAAAAGCAAACCTACAACAAACAACAAACAAACAAAAACCACCTGGCTTTGTTTCCCAAAGGTGTCTAGTGAATCCATGTAAACACCAGGTTTCAGTTCTAGAACTGTAACATTCTGACCTTTGTGAATCTTTCCGCACTGCAACGGTGTGGGGGGGTGTCGGCGCGTCAGCGTAAAAGACACCAACGCACCCCCCCCCAGGACCGTTCGCATGGACGCTCCCGGGAGGGCGGCAGGTGGCGGCGCAGCCTTCACACAGGCTGCGCCGTCCCTGAAAGCTTACCTCATCCCCTGGCCTCCGGCTCGTCGCAGAGGCCAGGGGACACGCCCCCACAGGCTGGAGCAACGACTCTAAAGTCGTAGGCCGGGGGGGGGGCTTGTCCCCTGGCCTATGCGACAAGCTGGAAGCCAGAAGACGAGGTAAGCTTTCAGGGATGGTACAGTGGACATGGTGCCTTTCAGCCGATGCCGTTCGCACGGCAGCGGTTGGAAGCCACTGTTTCCGGAAAACTTCACTTGGGGAGCGAGGTTGGGAAACAGCGACTTCGCGCCATGGTGGGGGAGCAATGCAGCAGCACCCCCCCCCCCAATGCGAACAGCTCTTTAGGGACTACGTTTTTGCCGTCCCTAGGGCGCTGTTTTTGGCCCGTGCGGAAAGGGCCTCGATGTGCGTTTTGCATAATTCCCCAAATGGAGTGACAGTATGAGAGAGTAGCAGAAGCATCATATCGGATGCCTGAAAATGGAAAAGGCTGCTCAGCCACAAGAGGTCTCCCTGTCACAGGAAATGATACTCTTCCATTATTTCTCCAGAGTTAGCTTTACCATCTTAATTCTGTCAAATATGGACCAGTGAGACCATAATCGTTGTGAATCTTGTGGAACAGCAAAAACATAATTTGACAGAAAGATCCTGTAATTGACAAGTTAAGGTATCTTGGCCTAATGGCCTAACCTCAGTGGCCCAGGCCAGTTCGACATCCTTGGAAGCTTAGACTTCTTAAGATAGAGAAACTGAGCCCTTCGGGGGTAGAGCGGGTTATCAAATCGAATAAATAAATAAATAAATAAATAAATAAATAAATATAAATAAATAAATAACTTCTTTTTATATCAGGTAGTAGACAATGTGAAAGGTCTCTACTTAACACCATGGAGAGCTGTTGCCAGAGGCATAGCTCTAAGGGGACAGGGAGGTGCACAACGCACCAGGCACACGCCCTGTGGGGGTGTGGTGAGGGCATTCTGGGGGCATTCCGGGGGCATGGTGTGGTGAGACGGGGGCATTCCAGGGTGGGACAAGGGGCAGAGGATGTACTGGTGCACCAGGTGCTTTTCCCCATTGCTATGCCTCTGGCTGTTGCCACTGTGACTAGATGGCCCAATGGTCTGGTTCGGAAAAAGTCAGCTTCATGGGTTAATGTGTTCTCATGCTACCATTGTTTGTAAGAAAGAGCAATTAAAAACAAGGACCATTAGTTAGATAAATGTGGGGTTTCTATCACACATTCAGCTATACACACATTGAATGTGACATGATAATTACTCAGCACACATGTTTTAAAAGACCAATGGTACGCAAATGAAACATATAACACAGATGATGCATATAACATATAGATGATATATATAACATGAGTTGGACTACACATACAAATGGTTCTCATGAGGAGCAGAATTCCTTGGGGAGACATTTTACCTGGACTCAATAAAGTGATAAGTCCTGACCTAGACCGCCCAGGCCAGAGGTGGGATCCAGCAGGTTCTCACCAGTTCCAGAGAGTGGGTTACTAATTATTTGTGTGTGCCGAGAGGGGGTTACTAATTGGGTCTGCTTTTCCGTTAGGAATTCCATTAGGTCCAAAAATCATAAAGTCCTGTTGTTTCCTATGTGGCTGGTTAGCGAAGGTAGAAAACGGGATAATTCTCCCTGTTGGGCTGTTTTAAAAAACATGTTTTAGAAATATGGTAAAGTTCCTTGTTTAAGGAAAGTATCCTTCTTTTGATTTCTAGAAACAAAATTAAGTATTTGACAGTATTAAGTATTTGACAGGCAGTCAATTAGAGGAGAAGTAGTTGTTTCTGTTGGCAGTAGACGATAGGACTTGCTATAATGAGTTTAAATTATGGACAGAAAGATACCAGCTGGAACTTAGGAACCTTTTTTTTACAGTAAGAGTTTTTTATAGTAACAGAGAAATTATTAATGCCCTGCCCCCGGAATGCCCAGCCCAGCCTCATTGGGGCTACGCCACTGTTTGAATCCCACCACCATGGGAAACTGTTACTAAAATGTTTGGATCCCACCACTGGCCCAAACTAACCTTATCTCATCAGATATCAGAAGCTTAGCAGGGTCAGCCTTGGTTAGTGTTTGGATGGGAGACCACCAAGGAAGTCCAGGTAGGGATGTCAGCTTCCAGTTAGGATCGGGGATCCCCTGCTATTACACTTTATCTCCAGAAGACTGAGACCAGTTCCTGTGGAGGAAATGGCAGATTTGAGTGTGGCATTGTACACTAATGAGGTCCCTGTCTCCCCCAGGTTCCATTCCCAAATCTCCAGGAGTTTCCCAACCTGAATCTAGCAACCCTCCCCCCCCCCCCCCGCCCCCTTCACATGCCACTGGTCGAGGGGACCTGGCAACCCTAGGTCTCAATGCAGAGGCATGCAATGGCAAACCATCTCTGTTTATCTCTTGCCTTGAAAACCCTACAGGGTCACCATAAGTCTGCTGTGACTTGAGGGCACCACAAGGCCAGCAGCAACAGAGCAGAAGAAGAACAGCTTGGATTTATATCCCCCTTTCTCTCCTGTAAGGAGACTCAGAGGGGTTTACAATCTCCTTTCCCTCCCCCCCCCCCCCACAACAAACACCCTGTGAGGTGGATGGGGCTGAGATAACTCTGAAAAGCTGTGACTAGCCCAAAGTCACCCAGCTGGCATGTGTTGGAGTGCACAAGCTAATCTGGTTCACCAGATAAGCCCCCGCAGCTCAAGTGGCAGAGCGGGGAATCAAACGCGGTTCTCCCGATTAGAGTGCACCTGCTCTTAATCACTACACCACACTGGCTCTCCTAACCTTGTTCACCGTTGAAGCTGCTAACAATCCTATGTTCGGGTAGGTAAAGCAAAAACCATACATCAGGATTTAAATCAATTAAGGATTCAAATAACAACTCTGCAGGATGTTCTTTTCCCAGCTGCAAAATTCTCCCCAGTGCAAAGTCCTGGCTTTATCATAGAATGCACCACAGAATAAATGGTGCGTCGGAATAAGTCGGGTATTACTCCGCACTTCCCTTCCCCCCTTGGCTCTTCATATTGGATGGCCTCAACCTGCTCTCGGTAGCTGATATGTCACACGCCACGTGTAATTCTCTTTAACTGGAGGGACTGAATATGTCAGCATCCATTAATCATCCTGAAGGACGGAGACACATATTAGAACAGCTTTCAAGACTCTTGGGGAGACGAATTCCATCGCATGGGTGTAATTGGACAGTCCAGTAGGTTTCCCAAATCCTTCATCTTCGTTGTCTCTCCACTGGGAACATTAGCAAGCTCTTTGAAACAACTGCTTCTGGAGAACAGTACATGATGATAACCTTTTCTGCCACTTTGGCAGAGAAGAAGGCAGCATGGGGAACACACGGGATTATCACTACGGTGGAGAAAAGGGAGAGCTCGTCTAGGCATGATAGAGGGGAGCTTGACAGGAGGAAACAGAAAACAGTACAGAAAGCTGATTTCACACGTGTTGGATAATGTACCTTTAATGCACTTTTAACACTGCACTAACAATCCACAGGAATATCCAGTTGCAAACAATGGTTAAAGTATCCTCTGAAGATGCCAGCCACAGATGCAGGCGAAACGTCAGGAGAGAATGCTGCTAGAACACGGCCATACAGCCCAGAAACCACACAGCACCCAAGTGATTCTGGCCGTGAAAGCCTTCGACAATACAATGGTTAAAGTAGTTTGAAAGTGTTACCCATGGATTCCCAGAAATCCATTTTCCTATGGAATATGCCTGGCTAAGCCTTAAATAGAGATATATGTTGGTATCAATAAAGAATGTGTGAAGTTTATGATTCCCCTTCTTATCCCCCTCAAACTGTTTGTGAACCTCCTTTAGAATAAAGATTGTGTTAATTCTTGAATATAAACCCTTGCATGTATCCTAGATAGAGCTTTCATCCCATTTCTATGATGTGTGATATAGCTTGAAAGTTATGTTGTAGTTTCCTTGATATTATACTGATATTGTTTTGCTTGTTACCCATGCGTGTATGTAGTAAAAATGTATTGCTGGTGTTATCTCTCCCCAATATATAAGCATGTTATTATAAGGTTAAGAGATTATATAGAGTTACTTTAAGTGATAGACAAGAAGAGAAATGGATTAGAAATATTCTTCTTACTTTATTGTATTAATAGAAGAAGCCTCTTAGGATTTTAGTAGTTTTATTTTAGCTAGGTAACAAGGAAGTAGGTCAGAAAATGCAAAGTAAGGACAACTCCTTCTTACAATCTGATAAGTTTGTCAACCTCAACAAAAGACCTTTTTGGACTTACAAGGAGTGCCTTGGCCGTTTGGAGGACATCATCCTACTTCCCATTGGACTATTTGAATTTTCACTTTTAGGATCTCAAGACCCATTGGACTATTGAAGTTTCCACTTCTAGGATCTCAAGACCCATTGGACTATTGAAGTTTCCACTTCCAGGATCTCAAGATTCATTGGCAGCCTTTTCTTCTGGGACTTAATCCCATCAGCAAAAACAAAAGACTGTCTTCCTCCTCTTTGTTTTAAATTGTCTGTATTATGTGGCAGGGGACTGCCCCCTTCCTCCTCTGATTGGGTGAAAAACTGTATAAAAAGGGCTGTGTTTCGTTCTGTACTGGGCAGTCTGGCCTGGAAAGAGCTTGAAATCACAATAAAGAACCTCTGCTCTGAAGGCAGCCTGCCTCTGCATCCACTCACTGCTGCCAAAGCTGAAATCACTCTGAAATCACTGTCTAGTTACCCCTGGCTGTGGGTAACAAAAGTGCATTATCCAAGATGCATGAAAGCAACCCAAGGCTCACAGGCAGACATGTAGCGGCAATGGGGATATCTGAGGCAGCTTGTCCTTTGCGCCACCATTGCAGTCACATGTCGGGAGGGGGGCCAGGGGTGTTTTGGGGTGGGAGGGGGCTCATGGGCAGCTGTTGCCCCTGGCACAGTTCCCCCTCCCTTCATCACTGCTCACAAGTCTGATTTAAACACAAGAGCCACCAAACTGAAGTGGAGATTTCAGAGTCAAAACAGGGAATTGTGAGACTGGGGCCCCTTCTGCTTATAATGCAGAATAATGCACTTTCAATCCACTTTCACAATTGTTTGCAAGTGGATTTTGCTCTTTCGCACAGTAAAATCCAGCTTCAAAGTGGATTGAAAGTGCAGTACTCTGCATGTGTGGAAGGGGCCTAGGAAAAGTCTCTCTTCCTGTCCCCTAGTGAGTAGTCCCAAGTTTGCAGCTGGAAGTGAGAGAGAGGAAGGAAGGAAGGAAGGAAGGAAGGAAGGAAGGAAGGAAGGAAGGAAGGAAGGAAGGAAGGAAGGAAGGAAGGAGGAAGAGGAGGAGGAGGAGGAGGAGGAGTTTGGATTTATATTCCCCCTTTCTGTCCTGCAGGAGACTCAAAGGGGCTTACAATCTCCTTGCCTTTCCCCCCTCACAACAAACACCCTGTGAGGTGGGTGGGGCTGAGAGAGCTCCGAGAAGCTGTGACTATCCCAAGGTCACCCAGCTGGCGTGTGTGGGAGTGCACAGGCTAATCTGAATTCCCCAGATAAGCCTCCACAGCTCAGGCGGCAGAGGTGGGAATCAAACCCGGTTCCTCCAGATTAGATACACGAGCTCTTAACCTCCTATGCCACTGCTGCACCTCCTACGCCCCCTCGAGGAGGTGGATGCAGATAGCGGTCTTGACTTTTTAGTTTCTTCCCACTGTCAGTGCTCAAAAAAATCTGTTTTTCAGAACAGACACTATATTATTTAGAAGAGGTAGGTTAGGCTGAGAGTGAGCAGCCGGGCCAAGGTCACTCAGAAAACTTTCATGGCAGAGCCAGCATTCAAACCTGGGTCTTTCCCAGATCCCAGATGTTGTCTGAAACCTAGCATTTTTGTCTTGTAATTGACACCAAAACTTTACGGTACTTGGAACATGTGTACCAGTTTTGATCTACATAATCTATTCCAACAACCTATTTCTTCCTGATCTCCATGAAACAGGCACTTTCGAAGATCAGTTTTGCAAACGGCCTTTTCATTCCCAGCAGGACTTGTGGGGGTGGGGGGAGCGGCAGTCCTATTTTCTGTGCAGCAGGGTGGTAAGGAATGGAATGAGAACTGACATATGCCTGGACAATACCTGTTCACTGAGCAAATATCGGTTAGTCATTTCTTCCTCCGAGGAGGGGAAAGCTGCAGTGCCTTGACGGAGCAGGGTGTGCTATAAGTTCTGCAGTGTATATGGTCATTGCTTTCTTGCCCTCTTGCAGAGTATGTAATGTGTCTAAAAAGAATCAGCCTAAAGAGGGAATAAAATACGGACTAGGTGTAACCTCTATCTGTGGGTTCTGTGGGGCAGAACTTGGAATGAGTTTGCAACAACAAATTTTTAAAAAACAAAATGGTTTACTTTCTTAACATATAACATATAACATCAACATTTAACCTCACACTTCAAGGTCCTGTTCAGGTTGCATTTTCAAGTCCTTATATTTACAGTCTATTGATACTGCCCAGTCCAATTCTTCTTTGCAAGTGGGTTGGCTCCTGAAGACTCCAAGGGCTTGATGAACAGGATTCAACATGATGAAGGTTTCCAGGAGAACTCTCACCCATTACAAACATAAAAAACCCAAGGTCCAAGTCTGGTAGCCTTGTCTCCTCCAAACTACATGAGCTCTGCAGCCTTCTGCTGCTTTGAGTCTCCACCCCTTTTTGGGTCAACCCATTCTGGGCATGGGGGTTACATAGGCTCACTTGGGGAGGTCAGATTGAAGGCACCTTGAAGGCCTTGGACAAACAGAAGCGTAGTTCTAAAGGAATGTTTTGAGTTGAAACATAATATGAGCCAGCGTAGTCCAATGGTTAGCATGTTGGACTAAGATCCAGAAACACAGGTCTTAATCCCCACTCTGCCATGAAAGTTCTCTGGGTGTCCTTAAATCAGGCATTTTTAAACATCCTAATCTACCTAGATTGTGAGATAAAATGGAAGTTGGGAGCATGATGCTGTGAGCTGCTGTAATCCCCCATTGGGGAGAAGAACACAGTATAAATATTTACATGGTGATGATGGAAAGTATTGTCAGGTTGCAACCAACTTATGGTGACCCTGTAGAGTTTGCAAGGTGAGAGACTTTCAGGGGTGGTTTGTCGTTGCCTGCCTCTGTGTAACAACCCTGAATTTCCTTGGTGACCTGACTCAGAAACAGGTAATGGCAAACCAGGTCTGAATCTCTGGCAGGGGTCTGCAACCTGCGGCTCTCCAGATGTTCATGGACTGCAATTCCCATCAGTCCCTGCCAGCATGGCCAATTGCACTTTTCTACTACAATTCCCATCAGCCCCTGCCAGCATGGCCAATTGCACTTTTCTACTACAATTCCAATGGCCATGCTGGCAGGGGCTGATGGGACTTGTAGTCCATGAACACCTGGAGAGCCGCAGGTTTCAGACCCCTAATCTCTGGCCTGTTGCCTTGAGACAGGAAAAATATTTTATTTTTTATTTTTTTTAAGACTAGTGACATCTGACTGAAGATGGGCCCACATTGATGGATAACCTCACTTCTTCTTTTTTTTATAATGCTTTATTTAAATTCCATAAACATATAATAGATATAACATTACAATATTTTTCATTCATATATCTTAACTGAAGAAAAAAAGGGAGAGAGAAAAGAGATAGTTAGAAAGAAAAAAAGAGAGAAATCAACATCATGGAAAAGAGAGAGGAAAGAGGAAAAAAAAGAAAAAACAAGAATAATAATGACAATTTGTCAACTTCCACCCTTCATTTTTCAAAAAGTCTATTGTAATATTTAACATCTTTATATCTCAGATTCATCGGCTTCCGTCTGTACATACTTTATTGTTTTTCAAATAAAATTATTAAACAAAATGAATGTTTTGGACAGTATATTTTTGTTCTAGATATTTAATCCATTGATCAGGATAACCTCACTTCTGACAACCAATGAAACAGTGTCCAACCCCAGGAAACCAACCAAACCCTGCCCATTATTTCGTCCATTAGAAGGTATCTTTGAATCTGTGAAATCAACTGTGAGCTATCAGGTAGCCGGAAATGCCATGCTATATCCAGATCAGGAATAGTTGAAACTGAGCTTTTATTCTGGCCAACCCGCTTTCGTGCCTATTTTCTTTCAAAGCATGTTGCCATGGATGCTGTTAAAAACCCCATCTATTGAAGTGTAGGAAATGGAACAAGATGAAAGGAATGTCTTCATTACTATAAAAGTCACTCAATGGATGCCGAATGTGACTGTATATGTTTCAGCAAAGCCCCCTGCTGGACTCTTTGAAGCCAGTAGTCACTTTCAATTCCAGGATGTGATATAGTGAAAATAGATGGCGTTATGTAGTCTTAGTATGAGCAATAGTTGGCTTTGCTGATTCCACTTAATGAGATATTTATTTCCCCAGTTCTTCTTCTGAACATTTATCCCTGCATTAGGGCGTTCTGAATTGGTACAAACACAACCATGTGGGCCACGGGAAGGATCTGGACAACAACTATTACACTATGCCCGCTGGCCAAAACCCAACATAATTAAATAAACAATACAGGTGATTTTAATGGATTGGCAACTGGATCCACAGGCTGTGTTCCATGGCTTATAGACACGTTTCGCAGAGTAACTCCTTGATATTTATATTGTTAGCTGATGAAGACTCTGCGAAACATGTTTATAAGCCACAGAATTGGCGTCCTGTCGATCTCGTTGCCAATTAGATGGGAGTTTTGAATGGGAGAGATCCCAAGTCGTTAATCCTATCACAGAACAGTTGGAAGTCATCACATACGCATTGGCTGCCAAGAAAAGAGACTGAGGAAGCTGTAAACTTGAACTGTGAGTTTACATTATTTATCCTCTATCTTGATCCTTGGAACTTCAAATGGACAACATAGAACTATAAAGGAATTAATATTAGGTATTGTTCATAGGAATAGAAGATTGTCTCTCCCGTACTTGTTTTGTTCTGTTCTGTGTGTTGTTCTATGTTGGCGCTGCACTTTGCACTTTTCTACATTAAAATCACCTGTATTGTTTACTTAAATTGTTTTGGATTTTGGCCAGTGGGCATGGTTTTGAATTGGGGGCAGACACAGATCAGATCAGATTCTTTATTCAGTCATGGAGTCGCATGTATCTACAGGCCTTTCTTGTAGAAGAAATGTGTCATGCCCCCATACACATGATGCCAGATCGGCTGGCCATTTGTGATAGGGGAAGTACTTTTTAAAATTGGGTTTCTCTCCTTTCGACGGCAATCTGAATGTGAACAAAATGAACCTCGATAAATGCAAGTTTTACTCTTTTTTTGCAATATACTTCATGGAAGATTGATTTACTGCCTTCAACATCACGCTTCTAGGACTGGGCGGACTCTGATATATTAACCAAATATTCCAATACAGCTTCGGGGTAGAGCTGCTTGCCCAGTTTTATGTGTACTATGGCACCTTCCTGAATTTAGCCAGCAAAGGAATTGCACCCTTCATGGTCAGCTGACTGTAGAAGTCAAGGTCAGCTGACTGTAGAAGCCAATAAGGTCTAGCTCAGAGGTATAAAACTACTGTCTCCAGACTGCCCTCTTTATTCGAAATAGCTTTTCCAAAATATGAAGATTGGACTAATTTGGCTGTTTGGTTTTGTCTTTTTCCTGGGTGCCTTGTGGATTCTTGGCTTCTCTACTGATCCTGACCCATTCTTTTATTACATGGACATAAGAACATAAGAACAAGCCAGCTGGATCAGACCAGAGTCCATCTAGTCCAGCTCTCTGCTACTCGCAGTGGCCCACCAGGTGCCTTTGGGAGCTCATGTGCAGGATGTGAAAGCAATGGCCTTCTGCGGCTGTTGCTCCCGAGCACCTGGCTACTCATCTCTGACCCGTGGTTTGACTTCAGATTCTTCCATTCTCATTGGTTTGCTGCCTCCCTCTATGGCCCTTTCCGCATGGGCCAAATGAAGCATCCCAGGGATGGCAAAAACGCCGCCCCTGGGAGAGCGTTTGCATGGCCGATGTTGCTGCATTGCAGCAGCGCCGTCCTGCCTTTCCCCGGGCGGCGTGAAGCTGTCCCTGACAACCTTGCTCACTGAGCGAGGTTTTCCAAAAACTGTGTCTTCCCGGTGGCGCGGTGCGAACCACACCGCAGGGAAACCACCCCTTTCCCCATCGCTCCCACTCACCTGCCTCTCCATGTCGCTGTGGAGGACTGCAGGGACCCGCCCACGCTGTCCTCCGACCTCCAGGGGTCAGCAGGCAGCGTGGGCGGGTCCCTGCAGCCCTCCACAAGCGACGCTGGAGAGGCAGGTGAGTGGGGGAGGGCGACCGAGAGCCTCCTCTCCGGCTAGGGAGGGAGCCAGGACTGCTCGTGCGAGCAGTCCCCACACCTCCACCGGCATAAATTATGCCAGTGAAGAAGCGCTGCCGCCGCCATGCAGAAAGGGCCTATGTTTCTGAGAGCCGTGGCCCAGTTTGTAAGGGCAGGGGTTCTGGGGCACAAATAGGCTGCCTTGAAGAACACCCCCCCCTTCCCTTGACTTGCTCCTTAAAACCAAGTGGTTAAAAGGCCCTTGGAATCAGTTCAGAGCATCCTCTCCTTTGATGTTATTTCACATGCTCTGTAGCCAAGTTTTCACATTTCAAACAGACTGAAACATTGTTTGAGCCACAGTCTAGATGATGAGTAATTTCACACATTCATCTTTTATTGTGGTTAATAAATCATGTGTACCAATTCCTACTCTGAAGGGGTTGTTTCTTTAAATGGGCATGTTCTGATCTTTCCCCCTAGGGTTGCATTATCTTGTTCTTCCCCCCTGTTTCCTACAATGCTCTCTAGTTCTACTTCTTGTCTTTCAACAGTTTTCTTGATCCCCTCCCTCCCAATGTACACACTTGTTCCTCTCCTAAGTCTAATTTAAGGCTATTCCACTTTAAAGACAGAGAACTGAGGGAAGCAGTTTTCCCACACTTCTACAAAAGCTTTTCTGGCTAAAGAATATACCATTTTGAAACGCATCTGAACCCAGCTAGTCCCAGTAGTTCCATTGCAGAGAGTCTACTTCCTTTTAGAGACCGAGTGCCAGGGGTGGAGCAAGGGGAAACTCTGTCTGGGGTATGTGTGCACCCTGCGCCCCTGCCACGCCCCTATCTGCTCCTGCCCTGCCCTGGAACGTCCCTGGAACTCTCCAAAACACCCCCGTCACACCCCTGGAATGCCCTTGCCATGCCCCGCAGGGATGCGTGCCCAGTGTATCACGCACCCCTCACCCCCTTGGCACTATGCCACTGCCGAGTGTCCAAACTGGAATGACAGCATGCGTGCCCACAAAGAGGGCTCTAAGTGCCATCTCCGGCACTCATGCCATAGGTTCACCACCACTGGTCTGCTTTGAACATGTTTTAAGCACAGTGTTTAAAAATACACATGAGAAAATGTTTATACAAGTGTTGTTGGTGGGAATGGAGCATGCCATTAAGTTTCAGCCAGTAACGTTTTCGAGGCAAGAGACTCACAGAAGTGGTTTGCATTTTTCTGCATCTCTGTCCCATCCTTGAACTTATTTATTTATTTAGATTTCTATTCCGCTCTATCCCTGCTGGGCAGGATATAAATCAAATAAACCACCAACTTCCTTGGTGGTTTCCCATCCAAGTACTCAGGGCCAATTCTGCCTGGCTTCTGAGATCTGATGAGATTATGCTAACCTCAGCCATCCAGATCAGCGTCAAATGCCATTACTATTGTGAAAGTTAGCAGATCAACACATTAGGTTGAATGTACATTGGCTCAAAGACTTGGCCATTCTTTGTCTGTTTATGGAGTTAGGATCCACACATTTCTCTGTGTTACTTTGGATCCCCATCTTGATTCTAATTTAGTTGTTCTGCCTGTACCAAAGTCGGACTGGAGTGGAGATTCCCTGGTCGCAGGTTCCGGGGTCCAGCTATGCCTGTCCTCTGTGCTTTGTCTCAATATATTCAAACCGGATTCTAGAACAGACATCCCCTGTGGATACCATCTAAGAATCTTTAATATGTCTTGCAGGGGAACTGCCCACCTATACATTTTGTGATGACTCATCCCCAACTCTTCCTTCACTTTGCAACAGTAACCAAAATGGTTCTGACAATCGAAATCCCGTCAGGCGAGTTATGTCCCCTGATATATGGCATGCAATGTTTTTCTTGCATCAGCAGAAGGCTTCTTGCACAGGAGAAAAAAGCCACGGCTAGTGGAGCAGATTTGTCGGATCCACCCCATCAAAATTATCTTGGACAAAATCAAATGGAGGTTGATTTGAGGCCTGTCCAAAAAACCCCAAATTTATTTCTCTTCCATCACTAGTATAACTGAGCCACGTTATACAAACGTGAAATTCAAACATGATGAAAATTGCATGCGTATTTCTGAATCAGAAATACTTTTCACATAGGACAAGAATTGTATGTGATGAGGCTCAGAAAAAGGAAATTTGTGACATTTCATAGATCTGGTGATCCAAAAAGGATTCAGCCTCTGACATAATTGTCCTTAGAATACAGAGCCAGCAAGTGGAGCAGAGTTCAGTGTTTTTTCCCCCTGTATAGGGAATAAGCCAGATGTTGGAGCAGGAAATCCACATTCATTATTTCCAGGACAATGTTAGGGACTGGAGGAATCATACATTGCAAAAAAATATTAGCATCCGTACCTACTTTTATCCTTCCAAGGAAAGAAAGGTCAGTATTTTCCCCAGTGGGATTATAAGCAGCCATGGGGTAACAGTTCTTGACAGGAAAATGGCACACAGGGAAACAGCTAAGAGCCAACGTGGTGTAGTGGTGGTTTGATTCCCCACTCCTCCATATGAATGGTGGGCTCTTATCTGGTGAATCAGGCTTGTTTCCCCACTCCGACACATGAAGCTTGTGAGTGGCCGTGGGCTAGTCACAGTTCATTCAGAACTCTCTCAGCCCCACCTACCTCACAAGATGTCTGTTGTAGGGAGAGGAAGAGAATGGAGTTTGTACGCTATTTTGAGACTCCTTACAGTCCATCCTTCTTCTTCTAAACCTGTAACCCTCTCCCCCTTAACTGATGGTGGGAAGTATTTTTCTCTCTTTCTCACAATACTAGAACCAGGGGGCATTCATTGAAAATGCTGGGGGGAAGAATTAGGACTAATAAAAGGAAACACTTCTTCACGCAACGTGTGATTGGTGTTTGGAATATGCTGCCACAGGAGGTGGTGATGGCCACTCACCTGGATAGCTTTAAAAGGGGCTTGGACAGATTTATGGAGGAGAAGTCGATTTATGGCTACCAATCTTGAGCCTCCTTGATCTGAGATTGCAAATGCCTTAACAGACCAGGTGCTCGGGAGCAACAGCCGCAGAAGGCCATTGCTTTCACATCCTGCAGGTGAGCTCCCAAAGGCACCTGGTGGGCCACTGCGAGTAGCAGAGAGCTGGACTAGATGGACTCTGGTCTGATCCAGCTGGCTTGTTCTTATGTTCTTATGTTCTTAAGTACTGTCAAGTCGCAGCTTACTTAAGATGACTCCTAGTAGGGCAGTGATGGCGAACCTTTTCGAGACCGAGTGCCCAAACTGCAACCCAAAACCCACTTATTTATCGCAAAGTGCCAACACGGCAATTTAACCTGAATACTGAGGTTTTAGTATAGAAAAAACGGTTGGCTCCGAGGCGCGCGTTACTCAGGAGTAAGCCTGGTGGTAGTCGGTGGCTTTGCTTTGAAGCAACTGTGCAACGCTTCAAACGGGTGAATCACGACCCTAGGAGGGTTTACCCAGAAGCAAACCCCATTGCCAGCAACCGAGCTTACTCTCAGGTAAAGGATCACACTTTCGTTCTTCCCATGAAAATCAGTGGGGTTTAACAGCGCTTAACAGGGTTACCTACACTGCTTCCCCAAAACTAGGTCTTAGGTTTAATGCTAATAATCTCCCTGAAATAATTACACTATTATCACATGACGAACTCTGTGCATGCGTGCCCACAGAGAGGGCTCTGAGTGCCACCTCTGACACCCGCGCCATAGGTTCACCACCACTGTAGTAAAGTTTTCCAAGCAAGAGATTAACAGAGGTGGTTTGCCATTGCCTGCTTCTGGGCAGGGACTCTGGACTTCCTTGGTGGTTTCCCATTCAAGTATTAACCAAGACTGGCCCTGCTTAGTTTACATCATCTGATGAAATAGGGCCAGTCTGGCTCATCCAAGTCATGACCCCACTGCCCATGACCATGTGCTGCTAAAAAGTCACTAGGAAAATAACGGAAGAACAACTTTCTGCTCAAAATACAGGAGTAATTGAAGCAAAAAAAAAAGACCTGATTGGCAGTCAGTGTGATCTGAGCACAGGATACACAGCCAGCCTAAACAGAGTTATACCTTCCTAAGTTTATTGGCTTCAGAGGACTTCAAGGGTATAACTCTTTTTAGGATTGCATTGGCAATATGAAGGAGTTTCATGAGTGCAAGTTTTGTCCACTAGAATTTTTCTTCTTCTTTGCCCTGCTGAATATCAGTTGAAATCTGGAACTAAAGCAGGACTGAGAAACTGAAAACTCTTTTGCACAGAGAATGTGGCCCCTTCCGCACATGCAGAATAATGCACTTTCAATCCACTTCCAATGTACTTGGCAGCTGGTATTTTACTGTGCGGAATAGCAAAATCCACTTACAATTGTGAAAGTGGATTGAAAGCGCGTTATTCTACAAGTGTGGAAAAGGCCTGTGATTCCACATCCTATTTACTAGAAACCTATGTTCCTCATGAACTCCATCTCCAAACACAAGATTTGGTGTCTACTCAAAGCCCTATTCAAAAAATATTCTATTCCACTCTTTGATTTTCCTTTTGTTCTTCTGTTAACATTCTAATTCATATTTTCCTCAAGACTCAATTGTATTCTCGAAGCAGTCCCAAATCAATAGTTAATTAGCAGGCCTTGTTCCCTCGGACGGGAAGAGGGTTTCAATTTTGCTTTTCACTTTGTAGCTGGCCAAAACCACAGGGCCCAGTGATAAAATATTTATGACTGCAACAGCACAATTATTATGGAATAATAAATGCAATTTAAAAATTAGCAGTGACTTTGGCCCGCTATGAAATGAAAAAAAAAGAGAGAATTTCCATCTCTCCTCCCTTTGAAAGAGCTGATGGTTAACAGTTGATTCTTGAATTCTCTGCCTGTCACCAGACAACAGGAAATCATTAATTAAACTGAAGAGAAGGAATGAAAAAAAAATAAAGAGACAACACAGACAAATAATCTGATTGTATACACAGGACAACATTGTATTGTACTGTATTGTGCTTGTGTGTGTGTGTGTGTGTGTATATATATATTTATATGTATGTATGTATGTATGTATGTATGTATGTATGTATATGTATATGTATATGTATATGTATACATACCCTGTTTCCCTGAATATAAGACATCCCCTGAGAATAAGATGTCGTAGAGGTTTTGCTGAAGTGCTAAATATAAAACATCCCCCGAAAGTAAGATGTAGCAAAGTTTTTGTTTGGAAGCATGCCCGTCGAACAGAACACCAGAGCATGCAGCTGTGGAGTGGAAAAATAAGACATCCCCTGAAAATAAGACATAGCCCATCTTTGGGAGCAAAAATTAATATAAGACACTGTCTTATTTTCAGGGAACCACCGTGTACACACACACACACACACACACACACAAACCACACATAAATCAGGTTCAGGAAAAAATGTCAGAAGTAACACCAAGAGGCCAGGATTCAGAAGGCTGCAAATGATGTTGTTTGGACTTCATTAAAATTAGTAAATAAAACATGGCAATTCCGGAATAAATGACTAATGCTGAAACGTTCATAGGAAAGGTTCACAGAAGGCAGGAAAAATGAAAACTGCTAAGAGCTGTCAACTGCCTGGAGGGGAAATGCCCTGTTCTTTTCACAGAGGCATAACAGGATGTTATTTGTCATTACCTCCACAGAATGAAAAATTTAGCTGCCCGTTTCCTCACATTAAGATTCTGTTAAGCCAGAGGTTCCAGATCTTTTTGAGCCCATGATGGCCAAAAGATGGTCGCCACAGCTTGCCTTCTGTTGCTAGGCTCTTTCCTCACAAACCTTTTAAAATATTTTGAGGCAGGAAAAAAAACATTTTTTCCATGGAGTGCCACATTGTTTTTCCCCCTTAGGTTCAAGAAATGTTCTATTTCCAGCCTCAAAATGTTTTCAATGAATCCCCTTTTAAAACAGTTCTTTATTCCGAAATGTTTTCAAGCCGTCTCCCCTTGCTGTGTGATCATATTTACAATGTTTTATCCTTCCTGCTGCCATTTTTCCATACCTCCTGCCATCCCTGAACTTTTTCTTCAAAGCCTGAGCACATTCTGTTCGCCCATGCCTGTTTATTTTTGTGGATTCTTTTTTACTTTTGGAGGGGGTGGAAATCTTGGAATCATTGATTATACGTAGCTATGGAGAATCACAGCTTGGAAGCATTGAAGCCTCAATTCTACAAATAGCTCAAAAAAAGGGAGGGGAAACCCCTCAGGGCAGCCATCAATTGTTTTGAGGGGGTGAGTGCAAACAAACATCATGGTAAAGGGGGAGGATTGAAAACATTTAACAAACATTTTAGGAAATTTGTGCCAAAAAGGCCACAGTGAAGTTCCGAATGCTGTGGTGGCAGCAGCTACCTAAAAACATTTTAAAAACTTTGTACAGCCAATCAAATCTCCATTGACCAGTTCAAAGCTTTACTGGGCAAAAACCCCACCTGGCCCTACCCACTTTCTAAAAACATTTAGCAACCACCAGGAGAAATGAGCACCATCGCTAGGCCCCCTGTGCTAAAAGGGACAAAATGTATTTATCCAGGCCTGTTGGCAACCAAAAAAACTACTGGTTAAGGAATGTGTGGATAGAATATTCAGGAAGACAAAACACAATCGCCCCACAAAGAATGAAAATGCTAAGAAAGTAGAGATAATCAACAGAAAAGGAAATTCAACATTTTAAAATGCTTTTATTGAACTTCCTAATTAAAAGCATAATTGTCCAGCAGATGGGTGCAAAGGGCTTCCCGTTGCCATCTTGCATAACTAAAGGCATTATTATTTCAGTCTGGTTTTCCAGAAGATGCATATGCCTGCACACATGTTTTGGTTCACAATGTAATAAAATGCAGAGTAAGTCATGAAAATTTAAGAATCGATTTTAGACTTGGCATTTTAATGTAAATAAGAACAGTCAATGTGGCTGTCCTTTGAATTTGCTGTTCACTGCCTTCTAAATCAGATGGCTTTATAGGAAGACCAAGAAGGAGGCAAATTTGGACTGCCCAATGAAGGCAACCCTAAAAACTGCAGAAACGCCCTCAGGCCCCATAAGCCATGAGCTGGGCTGTTGCTGTGTTTATTGTATTTATTTCTACCCTGCCTTTCTCCCTGATGGGAACACAAAGTGGTTTCCATCATTCTCCTCTCTTCCATTTTATTCTCACAACCCTGCGAGGAAGGTTAGGCCAAGAGTGTATGAGGGGCTCAAGGCAGTGGTGGGATCCAAAAATTTTAGTAACAGGTTCCCATGGTGGTGGGATTCAAACTGTGGCGTAGCGCCAATGAGGCTGGGCGGGGCACGATAGGGGCGTGGCCAGGCATTCTGGGGGCGTGGCAGTCCTGGGCTTGGGCAGGAAACGAATGCACGCAGGCGCAGGCTGCCACACACGCCTGTGCACCTCCTGCTAGACTGCTTCAAGTTCTGCATGCTACTGCTGAAAGGAGGGGCATAACTAAGGCAAAAGTCACGTGGCAAAATCACCAATTAGTAACCTCCTCTCGGCACACACAAATAATTAGTCACCTACTCTCGGGAACCTGTGAGAACCTGCTGGATCCCACCTCTGGGTCAAGATCACTCAGCCAGCTTCCATGCCCAGTC
Organism: Sphaerodactylus townsendi; assembly: GCF_021028975.2. Classification (NCBI taxonomy): domain Eukaryota; kingdom Metazoa; phylum Chordata; class Lepidosauria; order Squamata; family Sphaerodactylidae; genus Sphaerodactylus; species Sphaerodactylus townsendi. Next base: position 123,029,675 of record NC_059429.1, on the reverse strand, counting down.
TCTCCCTAAGACCAAGCCAGGCCTGGCAGGGCATGGGTGATCAGCCACCCACCCTTCTAGACCCAGCACAAGCTTTCCCACTCCCCCACTTGCCTTCTTTGTGTGCCCCCCTCTCTCCTCACCAGTCTTAAACCCATTGTGGGGGAAAATGCTTCCTCGCCCCTTCCCTTTTCTAGAGCCCATGCTGTCACTTTAATTTTTTTTCATTCCTTCTCTTCAATTTAATTAATGATTTCCTGTTGTCTGGTGACAGGCAGAGAATTCAAGAATCAACTGAACTGGGTGTACCAGATCCTAGCATGACACTCTAACCACTAAACCACACTGGAAAAGAACCTTGCTTTAGCACAGTGTCACCAACCTTCGGCTCTGATTGCATCCACACCTCATTAGCTATTGTGTTCTTTTTTGTGCGATATCCATCATTCACCATCGGGACTCCTGGCCTAGATGGATTGCAAACAACAGCTCTGGACCCACGATAATGGAATAACCAAGAATGTGTGGATGAAGCTTTGGGAGCAGCAGTGACGTAGTGGTTAAGAGCAGGAGCATTCTAATCTGGAGGAACCGGGTTGGATTCCCTGCTCTGCTGCCTGAGCTGTGGAGGCTTATCTGGAGAACCAGATTAGCTTGTGCACTCCAACACATGCTAGCTGGGTGACCTTGGGCTAGTCGCAGCTTTTCGGAGCTCTCTCAGCCCCACCCACCTCACAGGGTGTTTGTTGTGAGGGGGGAAGGGAAAGGAGATTGAAAGCCCCTTTGAGTCTCCTTACAGGAGAGAAAAAGGGGATATAAATCCAAACTCCTCCTCCTCCTCCTCCTCCTCCTCCTCCTCCTCCTCCCCCTCCTCCTCCTCTTCTTGTTCTTGTTCTTGTTCTTGTTCTTGTTCTTGTTCTTGTTCTTGTTCTTCTTGTTCTTCTTCTTCTTCTTCTTCTTCTTCTTCTTCTTTCTCCTCCTCCTCCCCCACCCCCAAGAGAGAGGTTGTGGGGGATGCTGCAGTCTGGAAACCGTTTCAGCATAAATACCACAGCACCCCAGAAGAGGTCACTCTTGACTCACATCTTTTCTAGCAGTGGGTGTGTCAGCTGTGAAGGCTGGAAGCCAAACTTAAAAAGCTCAGTAAGTCTGGCATGAAGGCATATTGCCAATCCAGAAAGAATTTCCTTCAAACATCTTTCATTCTCAACACCAAAAATGTTACTTCTGGGGACAGCCCAGTCACCCAACAATCAAAGCATTATCTGAATCAAAGTGCTTTCCAAACTAGCTCCAAAAGATGTTTTTGAACTTTTTTTAAAAAAAAAACCCAAACTTTTCATGTTGTTAAGGCTGACACAAAGCCAGGCTTACCCATGTAAGAGCTATCTCATCAATGCCACTGGAAATCATTCAAGAGTTGTGATTTTTAAGGTTCGAAACACTACGTTCAGTTGTAATTGAAACCCCCTTTATTCACATCTAATGGGAAGTTATTTTTATTTACTTTATTTATATCCCACCAGTGGAGACCCAAAGCAGCTCACAATGTTCTTCTCTCTTCCATTTTATCCACACAACAATTCTGTGATGTAGGTTAGGTTGAGAGTGTGCGACTGGCCTTATATCACCCAGCACAGTTGGCCATGCTGGCAGGAGCTGATGGGAATTGTAGTCCATGAACATCTGGAGAGCCACAGGTTGCAGACCCCTGACCCAGCAAGCTTCCATGGCTCAAGAGAGCATTTGAACCTGGGTCTCTCAGATGCCCATCCGATACTTTAACCACTACTACACCGTGCTGACTCTACATGACCTCCATTTCATAAAAAGTTTCACTTGGGCCCCTTCCGCACATGCAGAATAATGCACTTTCAATCCATTTTCAATGTACTTTGCAGCTGGATTTTACTGTGCGGAATAGCCAAATCCACTTGCAAACAACTGTGAAATTATTCTGCATGTGCGGAAGGGGCCTTGCTGTTTCCTACATGCTGTTAAAGGTACAGGACGTTTTTCTCCTAGCCTGGTGTCAAATCTACCCATCTCACGGGCCATTTATGCACGCGCTACTTACTCTACCACTGTTAACTTTACAATGGTTTTTTTTTTTGTTTGCATGAGGATTCTCCTCTACTCTACTCCATGCATTTCCCTACTCTATTCTAAATAGAGTACTGTTACTTCTCAGGATCTAGACCAGGGGTAGGGAACCTGCGGCTCTCCAGATGTTCAGGAACTACAATTCCCATCAGCCCCAGTCAGCATGGCCAATTGGCCATGCTGGCAGGGGCTGATGGGAATTGTAGTTCTTGAACATCTGGAGAGCCGCAGGTTCCCTACCCCTGATCTAGACACTAAACCCCTATTGATACAGCCCAAAATCACACAGGCTTTCTTGGCCGCCACATCACACAGTTGAAGCAAGTTCAGCTTATGGTCTACAGAATTCATATATTTCAATAGACAATTATGAAGGTTTATTTATTTGGGATATTTTTATGGCACCTCTCCAGAGTCCTTGAGACAGTATAAAATTAAAATAATATACTGTTAATATAAAATATAAATACCAGTCTGTTTTTAAAAAGCTTAGGGACACAAGAACATCATAAAACTATCCTTAAAATGGACCTTAGACCAGAATTAGACCAAAGATAGTTGGAAAGGCAAACTCTTAATTGAAGATGTTTGTGGTGGGATCGTCCTCTCAGCCTTCATACTCATTATTGTCAGCATCTCTTCTTTTCAGTATTTCTATTTACATTTATTACCCACCCTTTACCACAGTGTTAGGGTGAGTTACAATAAAACATTTAACAAAAAATCATGACGCTAAAAAACACAATAAAACCCCATTCTAAAACCCCCATTCTAAAAACACCATAAAACTCCATTCTGAAAACCCACACACAGTCTAAAATATCCACCCCACCAAACCCACAAAATAGGAAGGGTGTATGGACATTGGGGAGGGGGGGCTCCCAACCTGGGGATGTGTTTCGGCCACACGCCCAGGTGAAGAGGATGGTCTTTGCCAGGTGGCGAAACCCCAAGAGAATAAGCACCTGACGAACCTTTGGAAGGAGGGCATTCCACAGGGTAGGGAAGGAGGGCGTTCCACAGGGAAGGAGGGCATTCCTCAGGGACAGCCAGGTGGGACAGCCCTCATGCACAAATATATGGGCAAATGAGCTCTAAGGTACCTGGGACCAAAGCCATAGCAGCTGATAGGATCAGGTTGTTAAGTCTTCTGGGTGCTATTCTATCATTTCTCACTTTGCCAATGGCTTACTTTGGCAAAGCCCAAGAGTTTTTGATTTTCAAATGCTACTTAAACGAACAGGAACTTTGCCGTTTACTTTTGTGTATGCCAACTTTAGCTCCATAGGCACCCTTCCACTGATTTGGGCACACATTCCAGGGAGCTTATTCTTTGTGTATTTATTTTATTGGCTTTATACTCCGCCCTATTCCCAGAGGGCTTAATCAGGTCTACACTCCTGGTTGAATACCAAAGTCCGCATGGTGTGCCCAGCATTTCCAAACGCTCCTATGGGAGGTCACGGAGCTTAGCAAAGCACATCTCTTTTGTCAATTGCTTCAGCTATGTTAGCATAGCTTTTCATCTGTACAACCTGAAGAAGCTGCCCTGCTCATTTACATTACAATTCATGATCGAAACTCCTTACACTCCAGTCATAGAGGAAATAGCTGTCTAATAGTTTTCAGCACAGTGAGGGGAAAAGGAAATGTGTAATCGTACCAGTCTGTGCTTTTCGACGGAGTTTATCAGCTTGGATTCTGTTTAGCATCAACACATTTAGTTCAAAACTACCTTTCCTGCATGAACGATTTTCATTCTTCATATTTCAAGACATTTATTTTATTTTTCCTATGAATGTTATATATTTTAAATCATTTGCATCCCCAGCAAAGGAGTTTTCGGAGGATAAATCATCCCAGTCATTGGTCAAATCACTAGTACAATTCCTGGTATCCCTGGAGGGTTGGGGAACCGGGCTCCTGAATCCAGTTTCTTGAAACATAAGATATCAAATCTGTGTGAAGATAATAATAATTCTTGGTCAAGGAGTTGGTTCTTCTAGCCACCCAGGTTCCAGAATACAAAAATTAATTGTCAATCGGTTTTTCGTATCCTGCACAAGTCACCCTCAGAGTCCAAGAAGATGCAACTGTCCGATCAGACCATTGTGCCAATTATTTGTACATTTTGTGCAATCCCAAACAACGCAGAGCATACACTTTGGCTCATTTTAACGCTCTGCCTATGACTCTTGGCAGGTATAATAACGCTCCATATGAGAACAGGTTATGCCAATGTAATATGGCCATTGTTGAGACTGTTAACATGTACTATTGGAATGTCCAATGTACGAGTTGTTACGCTCTATATACATCTGTCCATTGATAGAGAGCTCCAATGATGTCAGGCTACCATCTGTTATGAATTTTCTACTCAACGGTTCCTGTGATCTCATATGTGAGAATGTTGCAAGTTTTTTGAGGAACTCTTTGGTCAGGCGCAATCATTGCCTACATAGTAGTAACGGCTAAATTATTTTATGCGTGCGTGAATGTTGTGAACGTTCAACGTTGTTTTTAATGTATTTTAATATTTTAATGTCTCAGTTAGTAGATAAATACCCCTTTTTACTAACTCTGTAATTTATAATGCCAATAAAGGCTTTGGAATTGGAATTGGAGATATCAAATTTGTGTGAAGATAATAATAATTCTTGGTCAAGGACTTGGTTCTTCTAGCCACCCAGGTTCCAGAGTACAAAAATTAATTGTCAATTGGTTTTTGATATCCTGCACGAGTCACCCTCAGAGTCCAAGAAGATGCAACCATTTCTGGAGAAGGTTGGTTGAACAAGGGCATTCTGGTTGCATGTTGGAGTCCATGTAGCTGGGCAGCACTTTTCCATCTCAGAATATATCAAGAGGTGTTTTGGAAGTTCATCCTCATGCCTCTGGATATGATGATGTGAGCTTGCTATAGGAGATGATAAATCTCGTGAGGTAAATAGGTGGGTGTACAATGTCAAGCGAGGGTGAGGTATTCAACTCTGGCCCTCCAGATATTCATGGACTATGATTCCCATCAGCCCCTGCCAGCATGGGCATCTTAGTTCATGAACATCTGGAGGGTCATGGTTGGACTCCCCTGGGCTAAAGTTTCAGGTGAAGAGAACTTTCTAATTACCAAGAGTTTAAGTATCAGGCTTTTCAGTCTGTTTGTAAACACTAGTTGCTCCGTGGAAGGAAGAGCAGAAAAAGAACTAAGGTCCTCTTCAATGGCATTTTCAAGATGGAAGCACTCAGGATTAAAATGAGGACAATAAGCTTTACAGCCTTTGGCTATATGCAATAAACTCTGTGTGTGTAGTACTGATCAAATCTAAACAGTGTGTTTGTGTGTGGGGGGTGGGGAAGAGCCAAACCCACACTATCCTTGAAAGGGGGGTGGGGAAGAGCCAAAGCTAAACAGAAAACCAAGAAGGGAATGCAAAGGAGGAAAAGATCAGGTTTCACCATTCCTTTTTGCTAGAGAAAAAAAAAAGCCGTGCGTAAGAATCTGAAGGTGAGACGGTACAGACCAGTGAACTAGTACAAGGCGGTGGAAGTTTACATTGTGTGATTGATCGGGCTATCCTAATCCACCTGGGAGAGCTGTTCTTGGTAAGAGCTTTAGGCAGTTTGCGGTCCCATAGGAAAGGCAATTGACTGAGATCCCGAGGATGATTGAAAGACCCCCACCAAGTTCTAAACCTGGCAAGACGGCTCAGATGCTTCCTCCGCTGCTGTCCAACATTTTGGATAACTTTAGAGAGGGTAGCTTAATTTAGATCCACGGTCGTTTAAAAAGGCATTTTGTTCCTTTTACAAATATAGCTGCCAGGGGTCTTTCTGGAGGAAGAATTTAATGGGGGTGGACAGAGAAGAGGAATTCTTTAATTCTTTCTTTCCTGGTGATTTCCTGCTGAAAAAAAGCTTCCTCTGTTTTATTTTGGCTTTCTACTGAGTAAAGCTTGTACTCCTTCAGCAGGAATATTAACAGCCAATGGAGTACTTTTCAGCAGGGACATCAGAACCATACAAATGGTCCAGGTAACCCAGCATCCCTTTTTACACAGCAGCCAACCACCACTTGCCTTGGAGAATCACCAATTACAATTACAATAAACCTTTATTAGGCATAAATAATTCTGCATACAGTATGTTTGTATGATAAACAACAATACAACGAGGAATCCAGTACACAAAGTTAGGATGAATTATACACAAACTTTCTGGAGACCTATTGTGATATCCATATGTTAATTAAAACCGATTTGAATGACTTCTCATGTTTATTACAATGACTTGAGCCTCAGGCATTACATCAATGTAATTTAGATGGTTTGATACATCGAGGGACACATTTTAGTACCATCTTTGAGATATTACTTCTGTTAGATATGTAGCGACCCTAAAGGTTATCTCAGAAGATGCATCACTAAGTAAATACTTCACTACATAAGCTGAAGGCAAATTAGTTTTAGCTTTAATAATCGGGATTATATAGTGACTACGTAATGCAGAGTGAAGCTGACATTCTAGGAGTATATGCTGTATTGTATCCACGGCATTTACAGAGCATGGGCATAGTCTGTCAGCGAATAAAACACCTTAAAATCTCTTGGAGAATCACCAAACGGGACATCCCAACTGAGGACTTTAGTGAGTGCTTTGATTGTGTGTCCCTGCATGGCATGGGGTTGGACTGGATGGCCCTTGTGGTCTCTTCCAGCTCTGTGATTCTATGATGTTGTCTTCTAACACTAGTATTCAAAGGTTTGTTGCCTCTAAATATGGAGGCTCCCTTTAGCTAGTAGTTAGAATGGAAACAGCAGGGAGGAGAATGCTTAAAGAGTTCCTCCCTCCATACGTACTGTTCTTTCCTCTTGGAAAAGGCAGCAGCTGTAGCTGGTATTTGAAAAGAAAATGTTTTTAATTGACCGCAAAACGAAACGTAATGTGCAATTGCAGTTTGAGCAACAGAGAAATGTGAGGGAGATTCAGGTCTTTTGCTTGGCTGGGAAATCTGACAGGTCTCTTGCCTGGGGGGATACTTAACGGCTTAGTGAAAGACTATCCGGTTGAGTTTATTGTGGTATAATTTTGCAGGCAATGGTTTGAGAGTCCTGGCTTTAGACGGTCCCTCAGATGGTGGCACAGTGAAGGAACTTCTGTGCCATCAGTGGAATATTTACAAACTTGGGGTCTCCTTTGCATTGAGTATACATTCCCTTTCAGTTTGATTCTCGGTGACGCATACGCAGTGGTGGGATCCAAACATTTTAGTAACAGGTTCCCATGGTGGTGGGATTCAAACTGTGGCGTAGCGCCAATGTGGCTGGGCGGGGCACAACGGGGGCGGGGGCGGGCATTCTGGGGGCGGGGCATTCCTGGGTGGGGCCATGGCTGCGCCGGTCCTTGGGTGGGAAACGAATGCACGCAGGCGCAGGCTGCCACGCACGCCAGTGCACCTCCTGCTAGACTGCTTCAAGTTCTGCACACTACTGCTGAGAGGAGGGGCATAACTAAGGCAAAAAGCACGTGGCAAAATCACCCATTAGTAACCCCCTCTCGGCACACACAAATAATTAGAGTAGACTCTAATTAGAGTAGAGTAGAGTACAGTAGAGTAGAGTAGAGTAGAGTAGAGTAGAGTAGAGTAGAGTAGAGTAGAGTAGAGTAGAGTAGAGTAGAGTAGAGTAGAGTAGAGTAGAGTAGAGTAGAGTAGAGTAGAGTAGAGTAGGGGAATGCATGGAGATTTGGAGAGTGGAGCTGGGAAAGGCAGGGTTTGGGGAGGGGAGTGACCTCAGCAGGTATAATGTCATACATTCCGCTTTCCAAAGCATCTGTTTTCTCCAGGGAAGCTGTTTGGGGTCATCTGGAGATCCACTGTAATAGTGGGAGAACTCAAGGCCCCACCCGGAGGCTGGCTACCCAACTGGGAACCAGTGTAATCAAGAGATGGAAACTGGAATCGTTTTCAAAACATTGCTGCCATGTACTTAACGTTTGGGCGCTTCCGTGCTACTTCAAGCGTTCTGCTACAGTGACAAATTACCTTTTTCTAAATACACTGATGCTAATCTTGAGGACGTTTTTAGTTGTGCAGACAGAAGTGTGTTGTATAACTGAAGCAACAAGGCAGGAGCAGTCTGCCTCAGTAAAACCGCCAGGGGCCATGTGGGTGGGAAGGGAAATTAATTGTACCAACCTGAAATAAAGCAATAACATATATTTTATGGATGACAGCGCTGTCAACTCGCAGCCAAGTTTTCGTTGCTTTGGCAAGTTGCTTGCCTGGAAAACATGTATTCTCTGGGGAAAAGCTGTTTTCACACTCTTCATAATGCAGAACCTCCCTTAATTAGAAGAAAGGTGCAAAAAGTGCTTACTAATGAAGATAATAAGCACCCATTGCTCTTTTCTGTGATTTCCCAGTGGGATCATGGCAATGCAGTCTGGGGGTTGTCCTCAGTGTAAATCCCATAGTCAGATTTTTCTGAAACAGAGACAGATATTTTAAGATTGGCTGGTGCAAATCTGTGAGTCTTAGGGAGAGAGAGAGAGACCGAGAGAGACCGAGAGAGACCGAGAGAGAGAGAGAGAGACCGAGAGAGAGAGAGAGAGAGAGAGAGAGAGAGAGAGAGAGAGAGAGAGAGAGAGAGAGAGAGAGAGAGTAAACAAGTGTGATGGTTCACATGCACATCTATCTATACAGTAGATAAGAAAGTTCATGCTGGACTTATAAATGAGGTTTTTAATTGCCATCTTTCATTGTTTTGGTGTTTGCTGCTATAGTTTTAATCAATGTGGTTGTTGTATTGTTTTAATTGTTTTATATGATGTTTGCAGCCCTGAGCCCTATCGCAAATGGATGGATGGATGGATGGATGGATGGATGGATGGATGGATGGATGGATGGATGGATGGATGGATGGATGGATGGATGGATGGATGGATGGATGGATGGATGGATGGATGGATGGATGGATGGATGGATGGATGGATGGATGGATGGATGGATGGATGGATGGATGGATAGATAGATAGATAGATAGATAGATAGATAGATAGATAGATAGATAGATAGATAGATAGATAGATAGATAGATAGATAGATAGATAGATAGATAGATAGATAGATAGATAGATAAAGCATCACTGGGTGACCTAGGACCAGTTGCCTCACTCAGCCTTGCCTACCTCACAGGGCTGTTGTGAGGAAAATGGATGCAAACAGCTTTGGACCACCCCGGGAAGAAAAGAAAAGCCTAAATGTCCAAGTGAATCAACTTAAAGCAGGAGTCTCAGCCCTTTGGAGTCTGTGGGCACATTTGGATTTCCCACGCAGCCTGGTGGGCGCCACAAAATGGCAGGAGGCAGAGCTAGCCAAAAATAATTGCAACAACCTGACTTCAGCAAGACAGTATAGATCCCTGTGCTGTGGAGGCACCTGCTGCCAACACAACATTTTAAAAAGGCAGCGTAGCCAATCAAATCTCCATTTGTTAGAAACTTTGCTGGGCAAAAGCCCTACTCGGCCCCTCCCACTTTCTGTTCAACTGGGTGGGTGCCAGAAAAGGTGTTGGAGGGTGGCAAGACACACAGATTTTATTCTGCACCCAGATTTTGTGAACATTCATCCTGATTTTTATCACGTTTTCCACCCAGAGGAAACGGCTTCCAAAAAATGTCGAGTTCTAGCAACCCAGTTGTCAGGTTTCACTTGCGGAATGTGTGGCATGCTATGGCAGGTTGCAACCTAGTTTCTCTTTTCTCTGCGCCATCCCCTTTGGGCCTGAATATTAATTAGATCTTCTAAGAAGTGTTTGTTTACCATACAGCTCATTTGGGTCACTGCAGCTGCCTCCAGATCTGTTTGAATGACTCTCCCAGGTCTTCTCTGTCTTCTTCTTTGCCATTTCATGTGGTTGGGTAATTAAGAGTGATTCATCACCCAAGCGGGGAGATATTTGGACAGCTCAGCAGCACGTTACATTCCTTCGGGACGTTCCGCTGCCAAAGCAGCAGGGTTTTGTAAGGAACCAGCGCTCTTCTTCAAGAGCAGGGTACCTGGAACAGGGCCCTCTTACAGAAATCAAGGATTAGAAAACCTATTTAGATCAGTGGTTCTCAACCTGGGGGTCGGGACCCCTTTGGGGGTCTAACGACCCTTTCACAAGGGTCGCCTAAGACTCTCTGCATCAGTGTTCTCCATTTCTAAAATGGATAAATGTTAGGGTTGGGGGTCACCACAACATGAGGAACTGTATTAAAGGGTCGTGGCATTAGGAAGGTTGAGAACCACTGATTTAGATTGTAAGAAATAGTAACAAACCCTGAAATCACCATAAAAAGGGTTGCTAACCTCCAGGTAAGACCTGGATTCTCCTGCTTTACAACTGCTCTCCAGATGATGATGATGAAGAGTTTGGATTTATGTCTCCCCTTTCTCTCCTGAAAGGAGACAATTCTCCTTTCCCTTCCCCCTCTACCACAACAACTACCCTGTGAGGTGGGTGGGACTGAGAGAGCTCTGAAGAACTGTGACTAGCCCAAGGTCGCCCAGCTGGCATGTGCTGGAGTGCACAAGCTAATCTGGCTCACTAGATAAGCCCCCACAGCTCACATGGCAGAAAAGGGAATCAAACCCAGTTCTCCAGATTAGAGTGCACCTGCTTTTAAGCACTACACCACGCTGGTTAGTTCCTCTGGAGGAAATGGCTGCTTTGGAGGGTGGGCTCTATGGCATTGTATCCTCCTGAGGTTCCTCCCTTCTCCGAAGCCTGCTTTCCCCATTCCCAAAATCTCCAGGTATTTCACTGTCCAGAGCTGGTGATCCCATGTGACCTGAAGATCTCTTACAACTTAAACTGATTAGTCTGGAAATCAATTGTCTTTGAGAAAATGGCAGCTTTGGAGGGAGGACTGCATGGCATTATACCCTGGGAGCCAGGATGGGATAGTGGTTAAGAGCAAAGGACTCTAATCTGGTGAACTGGATTTGTTTCCACACTCCTACACATGAAGCCTGCTGGGCAACCAGTCACAGTTCTCTCTGAACTCTCTAGGGCCTTTTCCGCACAGCAAACGTATAGCAGGTTGCAGTTAGGATAAAGTAGCCTATTGTCCTGTTTTTGTGTTCATGTGCATCTATCCAGGCTGTGATTGGAGCCCACGGAAACAATCCGGGTTGCTGTCACGCCTTCGCGCAAGGATGCATCTATTTTTTTAAATTACTTCCCACCGATGCATAGCGGCACAATCATGCACAAGTGAACCCGCACAGCCATGATGGTGCCTCACAACACAACCATCTGCACTTGCATAGCTATGCAGATGTAAGCCATGATTTAAGGGGGGGGGGGGAAGGGAGGCTAATAAAGTGCCTCCTGCCCGGCCATTCACTCATGAGCAACTGCAACCCGGGATTTTTGAAAAGACTCGCTAGTTTAGCGATTTTTTTAAAAACCCAGTTTGCGGAAAATAACACGGGGCAGACTCATTTTGGGGCTGGATCTGTGCGAAGTTCCTTCCCAAAATGAGTTTTTTAGCATCGTACACCCATGTTTATTGGCCCACAGGGGTGGAGTGAGGGGGAATTTCACACCCTGCATCCCTGGTGTGGCACTGTCTGCTCCCGCCACACCCTGAAACGCCACATCCACGCCACGCTCCGGCCATGCCCCGTCCTGCCGCACACCTGGGGCATCGCGCCCCACCCAGCCCCACTGGCGCTTCAACTCTGTTGGCCCGTGTGGAACAGGCCTAAGTCCCACCTACCTCACAAAATCTGTTGTGAGGAGAGGAAGGGAAGGAGTTTGTAAGTCATTTTTTGACTCCTTATGGTTGAGAAAAGTGGGTTATAAATCCAAACTCTTCCACTGTTGCCACTGAGGTTCCTGCCCTTACCGTCCCTAGACTCCACCCCCCTCCCAAATGTCCAATAGCTTCCCAACCCACTATTAGCAACCCTACCGTAAAATAAGAGGAAGGTCTAGGGAGCAATCCTAAACAGATCGACTCAGAAATGTAATTCAGTGGAGCTTACTGCCAAGCAAGTACATTTATGACTGGTCCTACTCATTAGTTCTAGATGTTCTGGGATCTATTGCAACAGGATTCAATCCCATGAGAATCCTTGCTTTCCTTCTGCAAAATTTTGAAACCTATGTCCTTGGGACAGAGCCAGATCAAGGCATGCTGAGGCCCTGAACTAGTCAAATTTAAGAGCCTCAATGCATAATTATTGTGCCCCCCCCCCCCAATTTAATTCAGAGCCTACTTCTTGGTAGCGGAGAGTGCCGTCAAGTCTCTGCTGACTTACGAGAAGGAAACCAGGCAGCTTGCACCCAATGGCTAGCAGTACAAACGTACTGTATAATTAATGAGCTAAATAAAACTTATCCTTGACACAAGCCATGCCTTACAGTCTCAATTTTAATCCAAACAAAGCACGAAAACTATTACTCCAACCAATGCAATCTTGTCCTTGACGCTAACCGTGTCTTACAGTTTTAATGGAATCCAAACATATGGCATGGTTCATGTCAAGAATAAGTTTTATTTAGCTCATTAATTACACAGTATGTTTGTTCTGCTAGCCGTTGGGTTCAGAGGAGATGTTTCCCAAGTCTCTTGCTCCACCCTCTTTTTTGTTTATTTGTATAGACCAGGGATCTGCAACCTGTGGCTCTCCCGATGTTCATAGACTACAATGCCCGCCAGCCCCTGCCAGCATGGGAAGGGGCTGTGGCTCAGAGCAAGAGCCCTCGCTTTGCACGCAGAAGGTGCCATGTTCAATCCCCAGCGCCTCCAGTTAAAAGGACAAGGTTAGGTGAAAGATCTCTACCTTGAGATCCTGCAGAGCTGTTGCCAGTCTGAGAAGACCTTGATGCTCTGAGGGTCTGATGCCTTTTCATGTGTGTTCATGGAGACTCCCATGAAGTCAACAGATGAAGACGAACACCCCCACCCCAAGCGGAGTTAAGCACTTCTAAACCTGATTATTTCAATGGACATCAAAATGTGCAAGTGTGCTTAGAAGGGCACTGCCAGTCAGCATGGCAAACTACAAGGAAAATACCTTCTCCCTCAACCTCTCTGGAGAGCCAGCGTAGTGTAGTGGTTATGAGTGGTGGATCTAATCTGGAGAACCGGGTTCAATTCCCCACTCCTTCACATGAGCAGTGGACTCTCACATGGTGAACTGGATTTGTTTCCCTGCTCCTACATGTGAAGCCTGCTAGGTGACCTTTGGCCTAGTCACACTCCTCTCAGAACTCTCTCAGCCCCACCTACCTCACAAGATGCCTGTTGTGGGGAGGGGAAGGGATGGAGTTTGTAAGCCCCTTTGAGATTCCTTAAAGGGAGAGAAAAGCAGGTATAAATCCAAACTCTTCTACTGTTCGTTGATATTTTGCTGCTGTCCACATGGAAGCTGAAACATTTATAAAAACCCTTCTTGGTTAGAGCCGGTCACATTGAAGTAGGGGAGTACTTCATGCAGCGGCCTAACGAAGGGGCGATGATGCAAAACCAATCAGAGGAACAACCCCACACTTCTCAAGAGACAATTCTCATTAGCATTTTCTCATGACACCTTTTCTGGAAGAAAATGGAAGCCTAAGAAATGTGGAAGTCATCAGCTTTTCTGGAATGCAATGATTTGACTTGCATAGAGAAGATTTGGGGCGGGGGGGTGGGGGTGGATGGGTGATGTAATAAAAATATATACATGTTTGATGGAGTCCATGCTTTGATGTAGCACGTGATTTGTAAAGCTTTCTGGGGATGTCTGGTTTGATTGAGTTGAAGAGGGCATTTTTTGAATTAAAGGCTGACATTCTTTCTCCCTACCCCTCAAACTGTTATCTGATTTCGTTTTAAATAAATTCCTGCAATAGGATGAAGAAATAAGATCCGCTCACACAAAGAGTCCTCCTGTTGCCGGTGATCCTGGTCAGAAAATGGGAACATGCTCATAAGACCCGTCTTCCCCCTCTCCTTGCTTGGATCCCACCTCTGCTCACGATACATTTCACCTGATGAGTCAGGAAATAAACGACCCCCGAGAGTGTATACATTGACGTTGTCTTTTCTCTCCATGTCAATGTGTACCGGTTGTGCATTGCTCTCCACTCCTTGGTCTTCAGGACAGGCGATATATCACCCCAATCCAATCCCTTCTCTGTTTTAGGTTGCAATTTGGGCACTCGGTCTCGAAAAGGTTCACCATCACTGGAATAGGGTGATGCAAGGCAGGGGAGGGGAGGGGAGGGGAGGTGGCCCGGCATCTGGACATGACCCACCCACCCTAGCGGATGGAGGGGGAGGGGAGGGAGGGGTGGCATGCAAGGGAGGGGAGGGAAGGAGAGAGGGCCCGGCATCTGGACATGACCCACCCACCCTAGCGGAGGGAGGGGGAGGGGAGGGAGGGGTGGCATGCAAGGGAGGGGAGGGAAGGAGAGAGGGCCCGGCATCTGGACATGACCCACCCACCCTAGCGGAGGGAGGGGGAGGGGAGGGAGGGGTGGCATGCAAGGGAGGGGAGGGAAGGAGAGAGGGCCCGGCATCTGGACATGACCCACCCACCCTACCGGAGGGAGGGAGGGGGAGGGGAGGGAGGGGTGGCATGCAAGGGAGGGGAGGGAAGGAGAGAGGGCCCGGCATCTGGACATGACCCACCCACCCTAGCGGATGGAGGGGGAGGGGAGGGAGGGATGGCATGCAAGGGAGGGGAGGGAAGGAGAGAGGGCCCGGCATCTGGACATGACCCACCCACCCTAGCGGAGGGAGGGGGAGGGGAGGGAGGGGTGGCATGCAAGGGTGGGGGATCCATCTACCTAGAATAGAAGAAACCCCCCCCCCAAACTGAATTGGAGTGCCCACACAATTTATTGTCTTCCTGCGGCTTTCCCTTTCAAAGAGGTTTTTAGCAGACTTGAAGAACGAAAAGAGTTTGGATTGATGATACCCTGCCTTTCTCTCCTGTAAGGAGTTTCCTGGTAGCTTACAAACTCCTTCCCTTCCTCTCTCTACAACAGACACCTTGTGAGGTAGATGGGGCTGAGAGAGCTCTGAGAGAACTGTGACTAGCTTAAGGTCACCCAGCCGGATTCATATGTAGGCATGGGAGAACAAATCCAGTTCACCAGATTACGGTCCACCTGCTCTTAACCATTACACCACGCTGGCATCCCTGTAACCTTCACCATCCGGACATCCCCATAACTTTGATGTTAACGATGGCTTCTCCTGATAATACTGAACACATAGCATTTTGTTTTGTTTTTAAGTCTTTCTCTTGTTCTGAGTATTTTAACCTTTGGAATGTTATCTGCTGGAGAAAAGTTCAGTGGTTGAGTTTTGTTTAAGGCAGAGCTATTATGGTAGAATCTATCTCCCGATAGTTGTCCATACTTGCCTTATCTCACCAGCTCTCAAAAGCTTAGTAGGGTCGACTCTGGCTAGGACTTGGATGGGAGGTCACCACGGAAGTCAGAGTTTCTGTGGAGAGGAAGGCAATGACAAACTGTGTATGTTCATCTTGAGCCTTGAAACCCCTGTGGCATCACTAGAAGTCAGCTGAGTCTTGATGGCACTTCCCACCATCGTGCTACAAAGTCCACCAGGTACATCTTCTGCACTCTTGACAAGGCCCCTCATATGTTCTTACTTTATAAGCAGCAGTGGCATCGTGGTTAAGAGCAGGTGTACTCAAATCTGGAGGAACCGGGTTTGATTCCCCGCTCTGCCACTTGAGCTGTGGAGGCTTATCTGGGGAACCAGATTAGCTTGTGCACTCCAACACATGGCAGCTGGGTAACCTTGGGCTAGTCACAGTTCTTCGGAGCTCTCTCAGCCCCACCCACCTCACAGGGTGTTTGCTGTGAGGGGGAAGGGAAAGGAGTTTGTAAGGCCCTTTGAGTCTCCTTACAGGAGAGAAAGGGGGGATATCAGAGGTGGGATTCAGGGGTTCCGAAGGTTCTGTACAACCTGTCGTTAAAATTTAAAATATCATTTTTAAATACTTAAAATATTTTTATTAAGTATTAATATTTTTAATACTTAAGATAAAAAAGTGATATTACAAATATTTTTAAATACTTTTTAACAATCATTATTTGAATCCCACCGCCATCGGAACCTGTTGTTAAAATGTTTGAATCCCACCACTGGGGGATATAAATCCAACTCTTCTTCTTATACATATTTATAGTTTGTACTCTCTTTTTTAAAAAAAAGGAATGCTGGAAGAGGCTGGCAAATATAAAACCAACTTTGCCTGAGCAGCAACAATTTTTTTAAAACCTACTATTTAATGGCAACATTGCCTGGATCTCAAGGAATGGACGAATAAGCTCACCGAATATTCAGCAATGGCGAAACGAACATTCCTGGTGCATAGGAGACCCTCTAAAGAGTACAAGAAAAAGTGGAAAGTTTTCTGGGATCATACAAATCAAGGATCAATACATTGAATAATCTTATAAACCATGATTTGGGCAACTAAAGACATAAAGGGCAACACAGGTAAGAAATCATTAAACTTCACAATAATTATCAAGTGCTTAAAAAATTCGAACTAAAATGTAGTGAAGCTGGAAAACTGGATGAATAGTAGATACATGCAAGTTTTACAAGTTTAATTTTACTATAATACAATAAAAAAATTAAAAACGTGAATCGCTGGTGTTTTTGGCAGCCAATCATGCTGTTGGGTGACATAAACCGCTAGGGGATTGATTTGGATGTGAGGTATCAAGCTGACGCCAAGGTTTGGGGTGGAAACCACAGGGCTGAGTGAAATCTTTCAGAAGAATACTAAATTTCCTCTAAATTTCCACAACGCCACACTGGCCCTCAAGTGCAGGTTTTAGGTTTAAAGCCCTGAATATTTTGGGAGGAAGGCGTGGCTTCTGATTGGCCACTGAAGATCTGATTGACTGGGTTGATTAGAACATTGTTTCAGTGACAAACACCATCACGGTGTTGATTCCAGCTTCCAGAGCTCCCTCACACCCAGCAAATGATTCAAGTTTGCCCCAGAGTCCCCCTCACAATACAATAATCTCCAATAGTTCAATCACATACCTAACAGAGGTTATCAACCTCCTCTGAGTGTTGAGATCACAGGAGTTTTGAGTGTTGAGATCACAGGAGCCTTAGTGTTTTGTCCACTCCAGGATTGGTTTTACTTGCCCTCAGGCCTATGTGTACCAGACCATTCTCTTCAGGAAAAGTGATAGATAGCTTCTTTCTCTTTTTTCCTTTCTAGCTTCCCCCACAGGAATTAGGATGCTTCCAGGCAAGGGAAGCATCACTTCTTGGTTTGAAGACGTCGCAAAAGTTGTTTGTGGAATATACTCCTGGCTAAGTCAGTCCACAATTATTATTTTGCTTTTGCATCTGATTTCCTCCCACCCTTCTGTCCCATATTTCTTCCATCCTCCATTCCCTTCAGAAGTCAAAAATGAATGGGGAGGTGATGAAATGCCTTAAAAGCTAGCGTTTGTATTCCCCAAGTTATTTACAAGTTTTTCTGCATTGGGAGGTTTTTCTATTACAGCTGATCCCTAGAAGACCCAGTTCCTCTGGAGAAAATGGCTGCTTTGGGTGGATTCTAGGGTATTATTCCACACTGAGGTCCCCCCCCCCAAAAAAACCCCTACCTCCAAAATCTCCAGGTACTTCCTGGCAACTCTAATTGTGTCCTATGTCTCTGAATACTTCTGTGGTGCACTTTTTGTGTCATCAGACAAGGCCTTTAAACAACCATGTAATCTGAATGAATTCTTATAAGCATTAGTTTTGGACTAGTTTTGCAGACTGCCTTATCACGAGTGTTGTTGTATAGTGGTTAGAGTATCAGACTAAGACCAGGGGGGTCAGTGTTCAAATCCACACTCAGCCATAAAGCTTGTTGGTTGGTCTTGGTCCAGTCTCTGCCCATCCTACCTTTCAGGGTTGCTGAAGCAGCAGGAAAGAGCCAAGACCATCCTCCAGAACTCCTTGGTAAGAATGAAGACATGCAGACAGAACACCAGGTTGCACAGGACAACGCAGGTATCCTTTTTTGCCATCAAGTCACAGACCGCTTGTAGGATTTCCAAAGCAAGAGATGAGTAGAGGTGGTTTGCCATTGCCTGCCTCTCCATAGCAACCCTAGTATTCCTTGGTGGTCTCCCATCAAAATACTGACCAGAACTGACCCTGCTTATCTTCCTAGGTCTGGTGAGATTGGGGTCTCCTGGACCATCCAGATCAAGGCTCAAAAACTATAAGCATAAGCATAAGCATTTTTATTGTCATTGTGCACGCACAACGAAATTTACAGCAGCATTCCTCGATGCACACAATTTCAGACTCATACATCATCCTCACTTTCCCCTTCCTCTACCCATCCCTACACAGCCCCAAACACATCAACACGAAGCCGCGGAGTTTAGCATAGCCACAGTTCTAGAGTAGAAGCTGTCTCTAAGCCTCTTTGTCCTAGATTTGATAGACCTGTATCGTCTACCAGATGGTAACAATTCAAAAAGAAAGTGGGCTGGATGAGACGGGTCCCTCAGAATATTTTGGGCTTTTTTTAGGCTTCGGGAATTATAGATTTCTTCCAAGGAGGAGAGCGGGCAGCCGATAATCCTTTGTGCAGTAGTGATCACCCTTTGGAGCGCCTTCCTATCCGCCACTGTGCAACTGGAGAACCATACACAGATGCAGTAGGTTAAGACATTCTCTATAGCACAGCGGTAAGAGGACACCAGGAGTTTTCCATCCAGTTATTGCTTCCTTAAAAGTCTCAGCTAGTACAGTCTTTGCTGGGCCTTCTTAACCACCGCGGCAGTCTGTACGCCCCAAGTCAAGTCCTCTTTAATCATAATGCCCAGAAATTTAAAACTAGCCACCCGCTCTACTTGATCTCCATTTATATTCAAGGGCTGAATTCCTGAGCTATTCCTTCTATAGTCCACTATAAGCTCCTTTGTCTCTTGAAGGCTCTTGAAGCCTCCAAACTAACCCGGGTGACTCTCTGAACAAGTTACAAGGGTCCCAGGCTTGTAGAACACATTGGTTGTTTGAACGTTGACCTTGCAGTACCTCTTGGATCTGTGACTTTCCAACTAGTCCTGTTTATTTTCTAGTCCCCGTGTCCTCCTTAAGCAAAACAGGGAAGTGGTTCCTTTTAAGGCTGGGAAAGCTCTGAACTATTAATCTCCTTCTCCAGTATTTTGTTTGGTTGGCAATAGTCATCAGAGCTCCCATTGGAATGAGAGATTTATGCATTCAAAGTTCCTTCTTGGTCAAACAAATATGCGTAGAATGCATCTGGGCGGCCAGGAGTTTTCATAATATACCAGCAGCACCTGGGTGGGCTGCAGGCATGTGAGAAATTGATGGACTCAGCGAGATGCATAGCGGTAACCTCTGCCAGATAAGAAAAAGCAAAACAGTAGGAAAGCAAATATTGTATTCTGAAAAAAATAAACTTACATCATCTTGTTGGGCGAGTCGTTTTGAAAACCAGCCATGTTGGGTTCTGCCCAAGAGCCAGCAAAGTTTCACCCTCCACCTCACATTCCAGCAAACTGAAGCAGGACGCCACTCAATGATAGGGTTGCCAACTCTGTACTGGGAAATTCCTGTAGATTTTGGGGGTGGAGCCAGAAAAAGGGGCTCAGCTAGGATGTAATGCCATGCAGTCCACCTCCAAAGCAGCCATTTTGTCTAGAGGAACTGATCTCAGTTACCTGGAGATCACTTAGAACTCTGGGAAATCTCCAGACCCCTCCTGGAGATTAAATCAATGCCACACTACACCAAATGCAAAAAGATTTATCAAAGCTGTTAATACTTTTATGCTATAATAGCTTAGGAGCTGCGTGGCGTAGTGGTTAAGTGTTTGCACTTCCACTCACACGGTCAGGAGTTCGAGCCCCCTGTGGGTCAGATATCCTGGCAGCTGGTCAACTCAGCCATCCATCCATTGTTAGAACTTGACAATTAGATCAGCAAAATCTACAGCTTGGCTGATGCAATCCTCCACCTTTCACCTAGTTTCAGGTGGGTGATGCAACCATGACTAAGCACATCTAGTGTGATTGCATCACTACTCCCTGATTGGTTGTATGTCTGTATATAATGCACAGAACAGTTTGCTTTGGTTATCCAGTTGCTGCGCTGCACTCTGTCAGACTGTTTTGTGATTTTGGAAACAAGGAATAAAACCCTTCTGTTCTTTGAAGTGAACAACGCCTGGGTTCCTGCGTTTTCTTTTCCTTAACTGCTTCTGCTGTTACCACGACCGCTGCTGAGTGGATCCTTCTCATCCATTTCTTGGTTGGTAAATGAGTACCTAGCTCATAGCTAGGGGGTAAAGAATAGCCGGGAAAAGCAATGGCAAACTACCCCACAAAAGAGGCTTCCCGATGAAATCACTGCACGCAGTGGTACCCCAGGGACAACTGAAGGGGAAACTTTACCTTTATAATAGCTTAAAACACTCTTTTGTTCTTCTTTTTCAGGTACCAATAAACAGTTTGGCAACTCAGAATGTGTTTGAATAATATTTACAGCAAAACTCGTTGGTTGTATATTGTATTTGATGGCATTTTTTCTGTAAATACTATTTATTTAAGTACATAAAGATACCGTCTTCTGAGCTGCCAAACCATTTATTGATAATTGACAAAGAAAAACAAAAGAGCATTTTAAGCTACTATACCAAAAAAAAAAGTATTAACAGGTTTGATAGACTTTTACGCATTTGGGGCAGAGTGGTGTTGGTTTTGCCTTTAGTGCACTTACCCCAATAGTATTGTGGTCCCACCTGGAGGTTGGCAACCACGGGGCTCTTCAACACCTGCCTTCCCAGATTGTAGAGCAAAATGGACCAATAAAGCAAGGGAGACCAGATTCCCCACCTATCATAATTCTTCGACGAGATGTGGTCAAAGTGGTCCAGGGGCCACACCCAGTCTTTCAGAATTTATCCGCTGGTCTTCAAGCTGTTTCAGGAGCATCAGTCTGGTGGACTCTTGAAAGTTTTGCTTGAATCTCTGGAGGGTTGAGGACTATTAAGAGCAGTAGACTGGGGGTTGTGGGGGCAAGGAAAGGGGAATCTGCTGTGTTGGAAATAGGCATCTATCCTGTAATTATCAAAAGGAAGTGGAGACTCATGGATAGTCTTAAGTCATTTTGAGAGTCCAAGTGTTACCGCGAATTGCCAGGTAACAATAAGTGATTTCAGCTCAGCAACTTAATGAGGCGCAGGAAGCCGGCGTTTCTTCAAAGCAGGAAGGATTTTATTGCAAGTGATCTCTTGGCACAGCTCAGCAGAAAGGAACCCACATGGCTGTACCTCAGCCCCTTTTATACATTTCCCAGAAAAGGGGTGTAGGGCAGTCCCACCCCCACAGTGCAAAACCCAGGAAGGGGGCGGTCTCCTTCCATCTAATACAGAGAAAATATAACACCAAAGGGAGAAAACAGTCCCTTTGCACATGCTGATGAGATCAAATCCCAGAAGAAAAGCTAGCACCTTCTTGCCTGAGGTGGTTCCTTGGGAGTGTTAGACAGAGACAAGTTCAAATGATCCAATGAATTCTTGGATCCTGAAAGTAAGGATGTGAACAGTCCAATGAGCTTCTGGATCCTGAGAGTAAAACTTCAAACAGTCCAATAGCAAAACAGGGTGACATCTTCCAAGGCTGGGTGACCCTTGGGTGCTGGCAACAGATTCGATTAGCAAGTCCAAAGAGGGTCGTTGTTCTTGTCAAAGGGTCGGCTGGGCGTTGGTCTAAGCAGCATTCCAGAGTCAACTTCCTTGTTACTTAATATCAGACCTTAACTGGCTATTGCTTCTATTCTCAGACACAAATTTCAAAAATAACATTTCTAATGTAAACATTAGGAAAACCTTAAAGGATAAACACACATACTTATACTTATAGGCAGGACTGTACATCTACCTACTGGCAGGGCTCGCTTAAAACTAATAGAACCTTAACCTAACAGAAGAACCTTATTAAACTAAAATCCTAAACTACAGGCATAAACTTAACTAAGAGGAGCGTTTACAACATCCTAGAATGACACAAACACAAGGGAAATCATATAGCATTGGCACAAACATACATATGCGTTCTCTGTGAACCTTATGGAGGCTTCTGAACCACACAAGTCTCCGTGTCCAGGCAAGGAGCCAGTGTAGCCAGGCAACCTGACTTCAGGAAAATATTTTGTTTATTTTCCCATCGGTAACACAAGCGCACTCAAGGATGGAGCCAGTGGGGGAAAGGGCAATCACCTGTAGAGTGGCTGGGGGGCTCTGACTCCCCTGCATCTCTGTGTCCTCTCCATAGGATTCCCAACCTCCAGGTGGCACCTGGAGATTTCCCTCAATTACAATTCAACTTCAGATGACCAAATTCAGTCTCCTGGAGAAAATGGCTACTTTGGAAGGGGAATTCTATGGCATTATATCCTGCTGTGGTCCCTCTCCAAACCCTGCTCTTTTCAGGCTCCACTCCTAAAATCTACACTCAAAGCTGGCAATCCTACCACCCCACTAAGACCTGGCAACCTGACCACTCCACCCCACATTGTCTCAGTAACAGGCAGTGCAGGTGATCAATAGTTCAGGGGAGCAACTGACCCAGATGGCTAGGGGCAGTGGGAGGCTCCCAAGGCAGGGCCCAGGGCACTTGGCCAAGATGCCCACTGGCTAAGAAATGACCTGTATGGCAAAAATGTTTGTCCACTGTACTTCAGCTGCTGAGATGCTATTTGCAAACCAAGGCCTGGCACCCTGAGCAGTGGTGGGATCCAAAAATTTTAGTAACAGGTTCCCATGGTGGTGGGATTCAAACTGTGGCGTAGTGCCAATGGGACTGGACGTGGCATAACGGGGGCATGGTGGGGCATTCCGGGAGTGGGGTATTCCTGGGCGGGGCTGTGGGAAGGACGCAGCCGCTGCACCAGTCCTTGGGCGGGAAACGAATGCACGCAGGCGCAGGCTACCACGCATGCCGGTGCACCTCCTGCTAG
The DNA here is from genome assembly GCF_021028975.2 of Sphaerodactylus townsendi. NCBI lineage: Eukaryota > Metazoa > Chordata > Lepidosauria > Squamata > Sphaerodactylidae > Sphaerodactylus > Sphaerodactylus townsendi. The sequence goes on along the minus strand of NC_059429.1, from coordinate 123,006,557 downwards.
ACTGCTTCAAGTTCTGCGCGCTACTGCTGAGAGGAGGGGCGTAACTAAGGCAAAAATCATGTGGCAAAATCACCAATTAGTAACCCCCTCTCAGCACACACAAATAAGTAGTAACTTACTCTTGGGAACCTGTGAGAACCTGCTGGATCCCACCTCTGACCCTGAGGAGAAAACAAAAGGGTTGTTCAAGGGTTGTTGACAGGGTGTGGAAGAAAACAGTACAGGCACACAACAAGGGGCAGGATTTTGGAATTAGGATTCTTCACTCAGTGTCAGAAAATCCCAGTCCACATAGTTTATTTTTTTTAAAAAAAAGGCCTTGGCACTAGCTGATATAAATAAATCTTGCCTCGTTAGATGCATTAGTTAACTTGGGGGTTCTAACAAAATATTTTTAGCCACATTTTCATAACATATTTTCATTTGATTGACTGCAAAGAACACAGTCCAATTTCTAAACCTAATTGCTGAATTGGATACACAGTTGGGAATTCCCAAGATGGTTGCTATAAAAAAAACCCCAATATAAACATTCAATTTTTCAGGCAAGATGTAACTCACTGCCAACAGCTGAATACACTGGAAGGCACAAAGGTATTCCTTAGACCGAAACTGTTCTTGAGAACCTGGAGCTATTGAGACCATCTCATGTGTTGTTAAATGGTCCTCTACTTACAGAAGCTAGGCATAATATATTGGGATCTCTTATTACCTCCATTGTCTTGTGCTCCAGTAATTACATTATTTTGACATTGTTATTTTCAAGTGATGTTGGCTGGCTAAGAGCTGTAGCGAGATTTCTTGCATATGTTTTAAATTATCTTGATTTTCACTGTTTTATTGTATCCCCTTGTTTTCATTTTGTTTACAATCCCACCGACCTATGATTGAAGGGATTGAAAACGAAATAAAATGTAAAATTGTGTGGTGTTTTCAAAACAATCTCAAGGAAGACCAGTAAATTATCTCCGTGGGGGTGACAAAGAGAAATGGCACCTTGTTTGCTGATATAATGATGGGTTGGCTGAGACCACTAGCTCTCAATGAAACAAGAATGTTCATGTACAATTACGACTTCCCACTTCCTGCTAGTTCACTGTCTCCAAGTCTGAACAGCAGAGATGAGAAATCTGTCTCATTCATTGCTGGGATACTGTACATTTACATCCTTCTGTTCTTGTGAAAGTCTTAGGCTGCATTTGCTATGTGCGTTTACCTGAGAGTAACTGCCCCTGAACACAGTACTGTGTCCCTATAGAAACATTATTGCAAGGTATCATTAATCCAGTTTTTCTTTATAGGGCCACTGAATAATTCTTACCTTCCATTCAACACAGGAACAGCTGAATGTAAAATTTAAGCATCTGTATACATGTATGGGTCCCTGGTTTTATTTTTAAAGTTAACACACATTGGCTGTTTCTTACAGGTGTTTCTAAACCTGGGAATGTTTGGGGACAGGGGCTAGGAAGGAGCAGCAAGGATAATATGGCATCACTTCTAGTGATCACAAGGAAGTGTTGTGACATGCCCATGACAATCTAGGAATTTCCCCAATCTCTGTGGTAAGGATTGGGGAGATTCCTAAAATGTCTCGGAAGCTGTGATGTCATTCCACCCCATTCTTTTTCTCCAACCACTCCATTGCTTCAAGGCAAGGGAGGGCAGCGGTAGGAACTCGCTTGGCTAGGATAGGCAAATGTTGGATTACGCATGATGTATGCAATTTCACTATAATGTGTGCACAGGGCTCGTGGGACCTATTTCCAAGTAGACCTATATCCCACCCAGAGACTTTGGTGATGGACGGGGTAAATGTACACAGATAAATACATTAAAAAATAACATTCTGAGAGGCACCAACTAGAAGTCAATGGCACTGGTTGGTTTGGATTTTTACCATGTGCATAAAAATGCTGAGAAAAGGCATACAAGTTGGTTAATTTGAATGGACTAAACTCACCTTCAAAACATTTGAAAGTTTTTAACCAATTAAAAAGGGCAAAAAGAGATACTTTACGTATCCAAGAGACCCGTTTAAAATAGATCATGAAAGGGTATTAACTTGTAATAAGTTGGGAAAAGTCTTTGCAGTGTCTGCAAAGCCAAAAATGGTGTTGCAATCTATATTAACAACCCAAATTTAGAAGTTCTGGAAGATTTGAATGGAAGATATTTGATTCTTGAGATCAGATTATTAGGACAGCTATGAGCACTGACAACAATATATGCGCCAAATATTACTAAAATGGAATTTTTGAAAAATTGTATCAAATATTGTTAGATTTTTAAGAAGGTGAGACAATGATTCTAGAATATATAAATGTGGTGTTAGATATAAAAAAAGATTGGTCTAAAACCATTGGAGGAAAGCTGCCAAATAATTTCTTCAGATATATGAAAATCCTAGAGTTGAAAGATAAGTGGTAAAGCACTCCACATGCATAAAAGAGACTACACTTTTTTCTGAGGCATCAGTCCTATTTGAGAATTTACATATGTCAGATTGCTAATGGCAGATCACAATCCAATAGAAACTGAAAGAAAGAAAGAAAGAAAGAAAGAGAGAGAGAGAGAGAGAGAGAGAGAGAGAAAGAAAGAAAGAAAGAAAGAAAGAAAGAAAGAAAGAAAGAAAGAAAGAAAGAAAGAAAGAAAGAAAGAAAGAAAGAAAGAAAAATGCAAAGATTTGATAGAATTTGTCAATATTAACAACACAAAAAATTGCAACAGTCATCTGGGAAGCAAGCAAAGTTTTTCTTAAAGGAACATTACTAGAAATAGCAGCAAAAAAAGAAAAAGAAAAAACAGAAATTAATAAAGGCCGTTTCCACCACGACCCCCCAAGCGACTGAAGCCAGCAAAAAGAATTCTGCCCGGAGTGGGTCTCTGGAGGCATGTTCCAGCATGCAAGCATGCGAGGCTGACCTCAGGAGAGGCGCCCGGCGGATGACGAAAGAAGCTGACTCGCATGGAGGCTCCGCCTCTGCCTACCCTGTCCCACTCACCTTGTCCAGTACGTCGTCCGGCCTGCTGGCCTCTGAAGCCCGCCCATGCTGCCCTCCGACACTCCAGGGGTCGGAGGACAGTGAGCGAGGGCCATCGGAGGCCAGCAGGCCGACGACGGGGACAATTAACTGGGCAACGGCAGGGAAATGCGTAATTCCCGGCGGTGCTGTTCGCACAGCATCGCCGGGAAGAACACTGTTCCCCTCAAAAACAACCAGCAAAAGGAGGTTGCTTTAGAGGGCGGCCTGACGCCGCCCTGAGGGAGGGGAAGGGCAGCCAGGTCGGCGCTGCTGCGTTTCAGCAGCGCCGCCTGTGCGAACGGCAGCCTGGGGGCGGCGTTTTTACCGCCCCCAGGCCGCCGTTTTTGGCCCATGCGGAAACGGCCAAAGAGAATAACAGACCAACTAAAAATGGCAGAACAAGAACATACATTTACTAAAAGTAAAAAAGAAATTGAAAGAAATCTAGAAAACTAAAAAATCCATCGGAGTTTATAGAAGTTGAAGAAATATATATAAAGCAAAGGCATTTTTGAGGTGTAAATAAATATGGCAAATATTTGGCGTATTATCTGAGAAACAAAAGAGAAAAGGGATTTCTAGAAAGATATTGCATAGATTACAAAGGCTTGGACAACTATTTAGCCAAGGTACCTTTGGAAAGACTCACATCTGAACATAGAAAAAACTTGAACCAATTAATAACCATGTAAAAAATAACCTCTGCTACAAAACCTCTGCTACAAAAATGCTTACGATGAAAAAAGTACCTGGATCAGACAGATTTATGACAGCTTATTTTAAATGTTTTGAAGATATATTAGCCACGCCTCTTCATAGAGTAATGAATGAAATTCAAGAAAGACAAAACCTACCACCAAAATGGCAAGAGGCAAATATAGCCTTAATTTCAAAGAAAGAAACTATCCGTTATTACCACAAGCATATATACCGATTTCTTTGTTAAATGTAGGTTGTGACATTTTTACAATAATTATGGCTGAAAGATTAAGAAGATGCATTTCTGAATTAATTCACAAAGACCAGATGGGATTCATCCCACAAAGATACATGAAAGACAATATTAGGCATTTGTAAAAGGTATTTGTTAAATGCAATTGAATACTTTAAAAAGAAAGGAGAGAAAACCACATTTATGCTTTTATTCATTGAAAAAATATTTGATAATGTGTTTTGAAAATTTCTGATAAAAGTTTTGAAACACCTGAACTGTGGAGAGATTTTTTTTTAATTGGATGCAAAGCATATACACAGAATAATAAACAAGAATTTTCATAAGTGGGTCCTTAAGCAATATTGAAATAGAAAAAGGAACTCAGGAAGGGTGTCCAATTTCACTAGTATTGTTTATATAGCAATAGAAGAATTACCTTCAAGAATAAGATGAGACACAAGAATAAGGCAAGACAAAAAGATATTAAAGAAGAATATAAAATAAAAAGCCAAACAGATGTTGTGGTAATTTGAGTTACCAAACCTAACAGTCCTTTGCAACATGCAGTGGATCAAATTAATAGATTTAGAAATTATTCTGGCTACAAACTGAATAAAAACAAACCTAAGATAATATCATTGACAAAGACAAAGGCAGAGGAAGAAGCATTATAGAAAAGAACAGGATGTACTGTCACTAAAAAGACAATCAAATATTTAGGAATTAGCAAAATAGCTGGTTAACCATAAATAACGGCACTAGAGTCAACTAGGCCCGTAATCGTGACAGGGGGCAGGGCACGTGGTAAGCACTCCAAAACGAGCATGCGTGTCCTTGGGCAGCTGAACGGCCAACCTCACCACCCGGCAATTGCGCGCTGACGCGTGCGGGCATTAGGGTGGAGCAAGCCACCTATATAAGGCAGCACATTTTGGCCTCGGCCTCATTTTTGACGCATCGAGGCAAACTGACCCACACGCCCTCCCAAAAGGGATGGGATTCTTTTAGCTTATCCGTCACAGCCCTTCGGGGGGGGTGGTTTGGGCAGAGGAGCGCATCATTTTGGGGGAGGACCGAGCTTGCCGGCCAGACCTCCCCGCCTAGGGAGGCCTCCACAAGAGGCGGAAATGGGGAAGGGCTCAGGGAGCATGCCTATAAGGGACCTCTGCTGGTGAGCCTGATGCCCCATATGGCAGGGCCACAGGGAATGGGGCGGATGCCCCGTGGCCCAAAACCTCTGTCCTCCCCAAGTGATAGGGGGGAAGGCTGTATCAGCCAGGAAGGCTGATCAGCAGGAAGATGCACTCGTCTTGATCGCCCAGCTTCTTTAAGCATTGTTTTAATAAAAAGGGCTGCGGCCCTATTTCAATCCAAGCCATGTCTGTGCTTATTTCAGTAGCCTCTGCACATCTGGCCGCAAATGAAAATATACAGAGTTGGGAGAAGCTGAAAAGTTCATCTGCTAGGAAGAATATCAACAGTGACAATGAATATTTTACCAAGATCAAGTGATTATAAGATCTTGGCAGAGGACTTTTAAGTTTTTAAAGAATGGAAAGAAATCAAGAATAAGCCTCAAGTTGGTGCTAGTTAACAGATTTTGGAGATTTTGACTCAATGAGAGAATCTTTGGACCACAGAAATTAAATGTACAGAATGTCAATGTTGAGAAAATAGGTATAATTTTTTAAGAAGATACGTTACGCTCAAAGATAATGCTAAAGGTAACAATGATTATAATGGAAAAGGCTGGAAATGTCAAAAATAGATGTGGCGGACATGTAAAAAAGCAAGGCAATACTGAATTAAGTTTCATGATGAAATACAAAAGATAATGGAAGTTAAGTGGGGTGCTGTGTGGTTTCCGGGCTGTATGGCCGTGTTCTAGCAGCATTCTCTCCTGACATTTCGCCTGCATCTGTGGGTACAAAGGAGCCTCTGAAGATGCCAGCCACAGATGCAGGCAAAACGTCAGGAGAGAATGCTGCTAGAACATGGCCATACAGCCCGGAAACCACACAGCACCCCAGTGATTCCGGCCGTGGAAGCCTTCGACAATGGAAATTAAGTTTGCATTAGATTCTAAAAGTATGTTGTTAAATATTTGGCCAATTAATGTACCAAAAGCATATAACGAGCTGTCTAAGAATAAAGTGACTGGGGCTGGAATAGCATTTGCTGGAAGATGGAAAGGCAGAGCACTTTCAGATCTTACAGAATGAATGAACAAACCAAGAGAATACACAACAATGGTGAAGCTATCATCCTTGATATATTACAGATTGCCTGCAGACGTTAGAAAGAAAGGGAGTGTCTTTTTGGACTCCGCAGATGTAGGTTTAGGACTATAAATGACAAGAATGGTCCAACAGATATGACAGAAAAGACATTTGGATCTTTTTAGGTTTGAGATTTTAGGGAAATGGATGCCAAAAATGTACGGAAGTGAAGAGTTTGGAAACCATGGTTTTGGATGTTGACTGATATAAGAAAGCTCCACAGGTCACTTTTGTCTGTAACGATGCTAATTTTTAATTGTCTGTATTCTTTATAAAATTAAGAAAAGACGCACAAAAACAATCTGTGTGATTGATTGCTCACATTTGGACATACTTAAATCCTCCCCCCCATTGTTCGCCTTTGAGACTGATGAGAACTGAAAGCTTTAAAAAGCAAAACAAAAGCAAAGGAAAAGGTGTGTATAATTGGCAGCACAAATCATCTTTGAAGCTCTCCCTGGCACTTATTAAATGCTATAAATTCCTCCTGTTTGTTCTTTCTGGTAATGTGCTCTGTCTTTTTCTGCATCTGTCATAAGCTTTTCATTATCCGCTCTGACTGTCTAAAGTTCTCATTGCCTCCAAGTCCTTTCCCAATGTATCTGCTCACATCTCTTCCATTCAATGGATATTTCTTTTTAAAGAGAATTGAAGATGAAATGTTGATCAAAGTATGGTGCCAAATCACAGGACACACGGGAACGGCTGGCTGACACTCAGGAATGCCTCTGCTTTCAGATTTATACACTGCAATTTTGCTAGGGGAAATCCTCATAAACCATATGAATTAAAAAAAATCCCCAAACTAATAACAGAGACCCTTCAAACGCTGAATATGAGATCAGTGTTCATCTGGCAAAGAGAAAAGCAAATGTCAGTCGTTCAAAAAGGCTTCTAAAACCAGCCCAAAGGATGCCTACAGGCAGGCCCACTATAGATACTTGGTGAATGAGCAAGTTGCCAACTCTGTCTGGGAAGTTCTGGGAGATTTGGAGAGCAGTGCCTGGGGAATTTTGCATTCAGGTAGGCTAGGAAATTCAATGGGGATGTAATATAACTCTATGGCTCATTCCGCACATGCAGAATAATGCACTTTCAAACTGCTTTCAGTGCTCTTTGAAGCTGTGCGGAATAGCAAAATCCACTTGCAAACAGTTGTGAAAGTGGTTTGAAAATGCATTATTTTGCGTGTGTGGAAGGGGCCTATGACTTCCATTTCTCCATTTCTCTAACCCTCCCTCCAGGGGAATCGATCTCTGTAGTCTGTAGATCAGTTGTAAATCCAGAATTAAAGTGCCTGCTCACCTACCCCACCCCCCACTCCCCCACGGAAATTGGTAAACCTGGTGAATAACATAGTGTGTGTGTGATTCTTTTTCAGTTGCATGAAAGAATTGTCTTATTATTTTTGCATTTCTCCTTCCTTCAAAGGGCTTATGTACAGTGGTGGGATCCAAAAATTTTAGTAACAGGTTCCCTCGCCAGCCCCCCCTCAGCAAAGGGGGCAGAGGCGTACCTAGACAAACCTGAGCCCTGGGCAAAACCTGAGTTAGATGCCCCCCCCCACACCACAACCCCCCAAAAATTTTTTGCACCAGGTCATTTCTAAATCATCATCATCACATTATAGAAAATGCCCCACCTCACAAATCTGAACACAGCAATGGTGAAACACACAGGTTCTTTGATAGAGACTGGTGAGATAAAAGGTACGAAAGGCTGAGAATCAATGAATTGCAGTACCTGAAAGGGATTAACCCAGTTCAGGGAGTTACATTATTAGTCACAATTGCTATATGGAACCTTCACGTTCAAAGGCAGTATGCCTCGCGGGAAGGTGAGGGCATGGAGATGGAAAAGCGGACCCAATTAGTAACCCCCTCTCGGCACACACAAATAATTAGTAACCCACTCTCGGGAACTGGTGAGAACCTGCTGGATCCCACCTCTGCTTATGTGCTATTCATGAGGCTGAATCTGTCTCACTCCCTTCTAGATTTGCCAGCTTCAAGTTCGGAAATTCCTAGAGATTTGGAGATGGAGCTTGGGCATAAGGTCATACAATCCACTCTCCAAAGCAACTGTTTCCTCCAGGGGACTGATCTCTAGTCTGGAGGCCAGTTATAATTCTGGGAGCTCTTCAGGCCCCAACTAGATGTTGGCAACCCTATTTCCTTCTGCGGACTTGCTCCACTAACAGAGTTTCATTTCTTAGGTGCAAGGAGTCTTTAACAAGGGCAAAAAGCCTTTTGTACCCAGACAGCTCCACATGCTTGAGGAACACCAGCATTTAGCAAAAGAGATTTGCCCAATCCAATGTTCTCCCTTCTTCATTTTACTTGCACGACAACCCTAAGAGCAGTGGCGCACTGCCTATGGAGACACCGGGCGCACGCCTGCGGGGGGCACCCAGCAGGCTCCTGCCCACCCACCCACCAGCCAGCCCTACCCTTTCCTTTCCCCACAGGCTCTGAGGCTCGGCTTCAGGGAAGCTGCCGCACGGGCAGCCTGTCTTTATGACTTTATTAAAAGGGCAATGCTCCTAAGATTGCTAGAGCAATCAGGTATACTGGGGCACAACCATGTAAGCAATGACTATCAAACTGGCCAATAGCTAATCAATAAGTCAGCTCATTAGAATGTGACCTCTACATCCTGTTTACACTCAGATAGTTAACACTTTCATGACTGATTGTGACGGATACTTGCAAATATCAATTAAGATTCCTAGAGCAACCTTATGTCATTTCCAGGTTTTCCAGGAAGTTACACATCAAGGTCACTGACATTGGTGCCTTTTAAAAAAAAAAATTATCTCCACCACTCAGAGTGGCAGCGGACAAGAGGGCCACCATTGGGAGTTCTCCCCCCGCAGCGGGAGATCCAGCCGCCCTAGGTTAAGCACACTCTCCCCTCATACCGTTGTTCTGATAAAACGAGAGAACCCATTTACAACCAAAAACTCTCAGGGGACATTTCAGGAGTCTGCCACACCCCACTTGGCCTACAGTTCCAGAAGCGCTAGGAAAATATGTGGTATTTCTGTCACCAGCTATATTTCAGTAAAGACATTGAACATGTTTCAACTGGTGGAGCATGCTAGAAATCTATAAATATGCTGGAAAGGGGACATCAGAGTAGAAGTCTCCAGACAATTTTAGATGAAAGATTGGCATTTGGGCTGCCTTCGTTTTCTCCAGGATATTTTTTTCTTTACTGCAACATGCACACTCTTGATTTTCACCTCCTTATATCATCTATTGTCACCCTCCTGACAACCAAGGTGTGATCTATGATAAATCTATTCCAGCAAGTTTTTAGATATCTTAATATTCATCTTAAATCAGAAGTGTCAGCACAAACACTATGCCTGGCTTGTGTGCAAGACTATGACAGTGTTCTTATATGATCCCAGCATGTTTCAATGGAGCTTCTGCAAGAAGAATTCGTTCGTTCCTCATCACTGCCCTCTGGGAAAGACTGTGGCCCGTTCCCTCCCACTCGCCCTCAATGCCCTTCTATGGCAGTGGCACGATGGTTTCTCTATCAGCACATTTCCAAAACTTCTTAGCACAGTGCTTCAACAACATCATTGACAGTGTTAAGGACTATTTTCCCTGGTTCCAATGAAACTATAATCACCCCAGGAGTTTTTTGCCCCCTTGGATTTAGCAAAGTCTGGGGAAACCCAGAGGTGGTGTAAGGAATTCCATAGAAGCAGAAATAAAAGGCTTTTTGGGTGTAAAAGACCGTTTATTCAGACATCGTAGAAAGCTCACGTACACGCAGTGGCAGGAATAAGATCTCCCGCCAGAAACACAGGTTATAACTCCGTCCATCCCATCCCCCCTCCCGGATTCCCATGGGAACGGAGGTCTCATCGCCCTCGCAGAGATAAGGTCTCCGCCGGAGAAGCTGGCCCATCGCCCGGGCTGTGGAATGTAGTCAAGGCCAGGCGGCTGACCCGCTCATCAACACCATTGAATTCTTTACACTCTGCCTCCCTTAAAAAAGACCCCTCCCCCCCAGGTTTGTGCGGAAAGGCGCGGTGGAAAGCAGAAATGAGGGCGGGGGCGTCAATATTTTCGGAATAAATCCATTGATTATACCCAGAGGAATACCCCACCCAAGAGACTAAATATTGTAAGCGTTTGCGATTAAAGCGAGAGTCCAGGATGGCGTCAATTTCGTAATGCTTGTGGCCATCAATAATAGTCGGTGGGGGTCTCTCCGGCGGGTCGTGCCAGGCATCGGAAACGGGAGCCTCCTTGAGTAAACTGGAATGGAAGACAGGGTGAATGTTACTAAGAGAGTTAGGCAAATCCAATCGGGCAGTGACATCATTAATCACTTTAGTAATCTGAAAAGGTCCCACGAATCTTTTGCCTAGTTTTGAAAATTTATGCACGTCTCTGAGGTTTTTGGTAGACAAATACACCCAGGCGCCCACACGCAGAGGGAAATCCGAGCGGTGCTTATCCGCTTGCAGCTTTTGGGAGTCTTTAGCCTGTTGTAAGGCAGTCTGAACCATTTTCCACCCCTCAGCCAGAGATGAAATCCATTGCTGAAACTCCGGAGGATCCAATGCTCCCGCAGGTAGTTGCGGCAACGGCGGGAAGGAGCGACCGGATACAATTTCGAAGGGGGTTTTTTTTGTACTGCTATGAACCGCATTGTTATAGGCGTACTCCGCAAACGGAATTAGCTCGCACCAATTGTCTTGGTGGTAGTTAGTGTAACAACGTAAATACTGCTCTAGGGTTCTGTTCGTTCTCTCTGACTCACCGTCACTTTGAACGTGGTAGGGGGCGGCAACCGCCGGGGCGGCCCCTAACAACCCTAGAAAAGCTTTCCAGAACTTTGAAATGAATTGGGGGCCGCGGTCGGAGACCACCTTAACGGGGGCGGAGTGTAGACGGTAAACATGCTGAATGAACAGACGCGCTAACTTAGGAGCGGAGGGGATGGAAGCACATGGAATGAAATGGGCTTGTTTAGAAAATAAGTCCACCACCACCCACAAGACCATGTTGCCATGACTTACTGGCAAATCCGTAATAAAATCCATGGAGATGACTTCCCAGGGGCGGGAGGCCACCGGGAGAGGTTTCAACAGACCATGGGGTTTTCCCGGAACGTTCTTGGCTTCTGCACAAACAGAGCAACCTTTAATATACGTCTCAATGTCCTTGTGCATCGCGCGCCACCAGAACTGACGGCGGGCCAAATGCAGAGTTTTTAGAAAGCCAAAATGTCCAGCCGAACGGGCATCATGGCAGGCCTCGAGAACCTGCTTACGGAGGGGGGGAGGCACGTACCAACAATCCCCCCGCCGCCAAACGCCATTCTCCAAACGCAATTGGGAGTCACCTTCCTCCGCCGGAGGCTCGCGCAGCCCCGCCTCCTCGAGTTCCCGTAGGAAAGGAGAGACCAGGCTGGGAATGGGCGGAGCAGGAGGAGTGGATGTCTGAGATTGGGTGACAGCCAGCCCTAATTGGGAGGGGGAGAGAACAGTGCGCGGAATGTCCCGTAAGGCAGCTCCACCCCCCTCCCCAAGTAGGCGCGAGAGCGCATCAGCCAGTTTATTGGTTTTTCCGGGGAAAAAATGGACCGTGAAAGAGAAACGAGAAAAGAAATCGGCCCAACGAAGTTGTTTCGCGGACATCTTGAGGGGGGTGGAGAGGGCGGCCAAGTTCTTGTGGTCCGACCAAACTTGAAAGGGGTGTTTAGCCCCCTCCAGCCAGTGGCGCCAAGTGGAGAGTGCTACTTTGATGGCCGCAGTCTCTTTATCCCCTACAGTCCAGTTGAGTTCAGCACCGGAGAACTTCTTTGATAAATAAGCACACGGAACCAGCCTATCATCTTTATTTCTCTGTAACAGGGCTGCCCCAAGCGCTTTGTCCGAGGCATCCACGTGAACCACAAACGGGAGATCTGGGTCAGGGTGCTTTAGGATAGGTTCGGTGGTAAAAGCAGATTTTAAAAGCTGAAAGGCCGTCTGACATTCTTCAGACCAGGAAAGGGGGGCCCCGGGCTTGGCGGTCAGTGGATCTTTACCCTTAGTGCGTAAGAGGTCTGTGAGAGGGAGAGTTAGTTCAGCGAATTGGGGTATAAAGTCACGATAGAAATTAGCAAAACCTAGAAAAGATTGGAGTTCTTTTCGGCTGGTAGGGGCAGGCCATTGGAGGACTGCATCAATTTTAGCAGGATCCATTTTTAGGCCCTTGGGCGAGATCCGGTAACCTAAATAGTCAATAGAGGTTTGGTGGAAACAGCACTTGGAAAGTTTGGCAAAGAGGGAGTTGTCGAGCAAACGTTTCAATACTTCCCGAACCAATGCTTCATGCTCCTCCATGGTTTGTGAATAAATTAAAACGTCATCTAAGTACACCACTACTCCCTTGTACAATAAATCATGGAGAACTTCGTTGATAAGGGCCATAAAAGCTCCGGGGGCCCCACTTAACCCGAATGGCATTATTAAGTATTCAAACTGTCCAAACTTCGTGTTAAATGCAGTCAAGTGTTCATAGCCTTCAGCAATTCTGACCCTGTAGTAGGCTTCTCTCAAGTCCAACTTAGTAAAGATGCGTCCCTTGCCCAATGCGTCTAAAAGGTCCTTGATTAAAGGCAAAGAGTATTTGTTGGACAGGGAGACTGCATTGAGTCCTCGGTAATCTGTGCAGAGCCGTAAAGACCCATCTTTCTTTTTTACAAACAATACAGGAGCAGCATGTGTGTGTTTGGTAGCCCGCCGTATGAACCCGCGAGCGAGGTTCTTGTCTAAGAAGGCACGAAGTTCCTTCTCCTCATTGGGACTCATGCGGTAGATTCTACCTTTGGGCAGTTGCGCCCCTGGCTGTATTACGATTTTGCAGTCAGTGTCTCTATGGGGTGGCAACTGATCGCATTCCTGCTCCTGAAATACTCTGGCTAGATCTTGGTACGCCGGTGGAATGCCGGTAGAATCGGGAGCAATCGCTGATGAAGCCAGGGGGGGTGTGTGTCAGGAGAAGTCGAGTTTTCCCCCCAATTCATGTGTTCACCGCAGGGAGGGTCAGTGAATTCTAAGATCCTTTCCTTCCAAAGGAATTTTGGTTCATGCAACAACAACCATGGCATGCCCAGAACTATGGAATGTTTGGCCACTGGCGCCAGAATAAAACTAATTTTCTCCCAATGGTCGGCGCAGCGGAGGAGAACCGGTTGCGTTTTGAACTGGGCCGGTCCTTCGCTCCCGAGAGGACTGCCGTCCATTTGGGTGAATGGTATGGGCTTAGCCAGGGGGACTTGGTCTAGACCTAGCTCCTCCGCCACCTGGGGCCGCATTAAGCAATGGGAGCAGCCAGAATCCACAAGGGCTGAGGCTATAATACGAGTATGCTTAGCGGGGTTGGCCAGAAATGCTTGGATTGTAATGGGAGCGCTGCCTTCACTCACCGCGTCTGGAGTCGAACCCATGTCCATGGGGGCTGAAGAAAGGCAAACAGCTGCTTCCCCCTCCTCTGGGTCGCCTTCGATGACTGCCTTGGACGAGCCCGTTGGGGGCGGCCCGGATTTGCGTGGTGGCTTGGCAGATGGGGTGCGCGCGGCCGGAGCGGTTGGCTTCTGTTTTTTCGGGCAGTTGGCGGCTAGATGACCTGGTCCTCCGCAGTAAAGACACAATCCCAGTCGGCGACGGCGCTCGGAGGTGGTCTCGGTAGGGGCGGCTGGGCTTGGTTTGGTGGACGCAGTGGCAGGTTTCGGGCGTGGGCGGCCTCCGGCACGAGCGTACTCCAAGCGAGACGCCACCTGGGATCCCAATGCAACCCAATCAGCAATGGTGCGGGGGACCCGAATTAAAAACACCGTTTCACGCAGCTTGCCGTCGACAGCATCCGAGAAGTATTCACATTTCATGCGCTCAGGCCACTCAGGAGGGAGTCGAGCAGCCGCCGCACGAAATTCACGGGCAAATTCTGCAAACGAGCGGTTGCCTTGCTGAATAGTTTTGATGGTGCGGATAGCTTCATTTTCAGCACCCGGATCTTGGAAGCGAGCCCTTAAGGCTTGGAGGAATGCGGGCACCGTGCGAGTATCTTCATCTTGCAGGTTCAAAAGAGTCACAAACCAGTCGGCTGCCGCCCCATCCAGGACTGAGCCGATGTCCCGTATTTTTTCGCACTCAGAGCGGTATAAATCGTCATAGTCCTCCATGTGGGCATCGAGTTGCAAGATGAAGTAGGGAAGTTTGGAAGCGGTCCCATCGAAACGGGCAGGTATTGGAGGTCTGTAGTATCCCCTCTCCACGGCCCTTGGCGCCGGCAGGGGCGGCGGTTGCGCAGGTTGAGCAGGTTGAGGCAGCGGTTGCGCAGGGGGGGCCGGAATCGGTGGAGGTATCAACGCCGGTGCTGCTGGCGTTCCGGTGGGAGCCGGTCCTTGGAAGGTGGCAGGACCCAGCAGCGTCGCCCCTCTGGCGCCGGCTGTACCAGTGACAGCGTAGACTCCAACTTGGGTTGTCCTGGTCTGCTGCGTCTTCAGTTCCCTCTCCAAGGCAGCCAGCTCTCTCTCCTTGCGAGTCAATGCATCCTGGTGCGCATGCAAAGCTGCTTTCTCTCGTTCCAATTTAGCCAGTTCGTCCCGTTGAACAGCTGCAGTAATTTCACTTTGTGTACGCAAGGCCTGAACGCTTTCGCGTTGACGCTGTAAGTTCAGTTTGGAGTGTTCCAGGACTTTATCATGGACTGATAGATTCTGCGCATATTGCCGTTGTAGCGCATCTTTGGCACGGTCCAATTCGAGTTGGACTTCTTTGCGCTGCTGTTCCCGGTCTCTTTGCAGGTTTTCACGCTCTTGCTGCAGCTGTTCTCGTTCCTCTTCCCATAGCTGGCGTTCCCGGGCCCATGCTTCTTGGGCATCTCGCAGTCGGCCCACTTCCTCATCCCAGCTCTCTTTCGATGGGAGAGGGAACAGATCCGGCTGGGAGTGCAGGCTTTCTCCGGACTCCTCTTCATCTGGACGCGGGACGTCGTGCCCACCGGTGGCTCCACGGGGCATCTCAGGTGCAGCCGTTGGCCCGGGATCAGGGGGGTCCGATCGGAAGACGGTACGGATACCCCTCCCAATCCCTGGTATAGTCCCAGTGTCACCGGTGGTCTTCGGACGGGCCCCAGTGCTATGCCACGGTGGATCTTTGGGAGCATCACCAAAATACGAGTCCAGGAATCGTTCGATGGACTCCTGGGTTGCCGCATGAAAGGTGGTCAGGCCCGTCTCCTCCGTGACAGGTTGCATCTGAGGTTTGTAATCCATACGAAAACGGGTAGATACCCGATCCACAGGCGCTCGATCCATAGACAGCGCCCCAAACGACTCATGTAAGTCCCCATGGTCGTCTTCACGTCCCTCGTTCCAGCGGAGTAAGGGAAGACTCGTGCTGATACGAGGACGGGAAAGAGTCACCAGCGAGACCCGTTCTCCCGCCGGTTCGTCCAAATCCAGAAGGGAGAGCTCGGAGCCCTCTTTGGGGGCTACCGAACCTTCCACAGGAATATTCAACCTCTCCATGCCGAGGCACCAGAGGTCCACTGCACTAGGAAGATAGATGAACGATAGATTCCTGCCACAATGTAAGGAATTCCATAGAAGCAGAAATAAAAGGCTTTTTGGGTGTAAAAGACCGTTTATTCAGACATCGTAGAAAGCTCACGTACACGCAGTGGCAGGAATAAGATCTCCCGCCAGAAACACAGGTTATAACTCCGTCCATCCCATCCCCCCTCCCGGATTCCCATGGGAACGGAGGTCTCATCTCCCTCGCAGAGATAAGGTCTCCGCCGGAGAAGCTGGCCCATCGCCCGGGCTATGGAATGTAGTCAAGGCCAGGCGGCTGACCCGCTCATCAACACCATTGAATTCTTTACAGGTGGGATCCAGCAGGTTCTCACCAGTTCCCGAGAGTGGGTTACTAATTATTTGTGTGTGCTGAGAGGGGGTTACTAATTGGGTCTGCTTTTCCGTTAGAAATTCCATTAGGTCCAAAAATCATAAAGTCCTGTTGTTTCCTATGTGGCTGGTTAGCGAAGGTAGAAAACGGGATAATTCTCCCTGTTGGGCTGTTTTAAAAACATGTTTTAGAAATATGGTAAAGTTCCTTGTTTAAGGAAAGTATCCTTCTTTTGATTTCTAGAAACAAAATTAAGTATTTGAAAGTATTGAGTATTTGACAGGCAATCAATTAGAGGGGAAGTAGTTGTTTCTGTTGGCAGTAGACTGTAGGACTTGCTACAATGAGTTTAAATTATGGACAGAAAGATACCAGCTGGAAATTAGGAACTTTTTTTTACAGTAAGAGTTTTTTACAGTAACAGAGAAATTATTAATGCCCCGCCCCCGGAATGCCCGGCCGCGCCCCCGTCGTGCCCGGTCCAGCCCCAGTGGCGTTACGCCACTGTTTAAATCCCATCATCATGGGAACCTGTTACTAAAATGTTTGGATCCCACCACTGGGGAAACCTCTATATTTTGCACAAGCTTCAAACAAATGTTTTATATGGGAAATACAGCTGAAGAGTTCTGCTCCACTTTGTTGGAATAGGATGATGTTACAGTGCTGCAACTCTGAATACACTAGAACTCGTGACTCCCATCACTGGAGAAGGTTACCATCCTGGAATTTTATGGATCTCTAAACAACAGAGATCAGTTTCTCTGGAAGTAATACCTGCTTTGAAGGATGCACTGTATGGCATTATACCCTGCTGAAGACTTCCCTTCCCAAAGCACAGCCTCCCTAGTCTGCACCCAAATCTCCAGGCATTTCACAGCTCAGATTTGACAATCCGTTCATCTATCATGGTCAGTGTTGTTTATTCTGACTGGCCACAGTTCTCCAGGGTCTCAGGTAGGGCTCTTTCACACTGTTGCCGACCGTTCACCCTCCTAACTATTTGTGGCAGGCTGAGGCAACCTCCTAACTATGTTGGGCATGTTTTCCCACCATTTCTATGACTGAGCTGTTTTGATGTATGAGGTGTTTTGTGCAGGTCTGCTCAGGAATTCCAGAAAGGTGATGGGAACATTCTTCCCTATAGCAAATCCCCCTATTCAAGACACCAGAGAATTGAGGCAAGTTCAGTGAACAAAAGTAAAAATATTGAACAAATGAGATGGGATTAGGAGATATTTCAGAAGGTGGAAATCAGGTAGGTGTTAAGTATAAACTAATATCAGTTTTGGCACAGCTACAGTTCTTGATCAAGCTTTACACGTTTCAACATTGCTTAGATGTTATGAGAAATTCTTTACTTTAAGATGGTACAGTTAGATGTTACTGGCTAATGGATTCATAATGAATTTGGGTTCTAACAGGCTTTCACATAGTACGCATACAGTCTTGACACTATTAGCTACCTGCTTCACATAAATCTCCGTCCTGAGGTAACTATAGCAGAACATGAATACAGCAGACTAAAAATCCACCTGTGTGTATAATTCCCATTCTAACTGGCTTAGGAATTCTTCTTTGTCCAGAAGATATATTCCCTTCCCTTTTATTTGTGGACACCTGTGGAAAGTCTCACTACTGTTCCACCTTCAGCCCTGACCACTAAATGAAATTCCCAGTTCTCCTGTCTGTGTATTTGCTGCTTTCAGCCATGCTGACAGTATATTTCAAGCCAGATCACCCCCTGTCTGAAATCCCCTCAGAGCAGATGTTTAACACATGCATTTAAGAGACTTGATGTTGACTTGCAGGAATCTAAATCCAAAAACCCACAAAGATACCTATTCTCTCTCTGAGTCAGCTGATTGCTCCATCAATCAGAGCCCAGATCAGCTTATCCAATCAGGGCACTTTCCCATTTCTAGAAGGTTTTTCCCCACCCTGTTGTGATAGCACTTGTGCCACTGACTGACGTGCACTTTTAAACCTCTATTTTACTGTGAAGTCCATCACACACACCACTTACTACCTGAATCTTTGAACTAGAAATTTCAGGGATTGAACCTGGGCAGATGTTCTCCAAAGCTGTCTTATGCTGCAACTATTAGAATAAGTCACTTTTACCCTAATCTATTTCTATATGTCATAATTTACCTTGCTTGCCTAATACAAACTCATAAGGAGGTCCAGTTAACCCAGTGTTTAACCTTTACCCTATTAAAAGAGAGCCAGAGTGGAGTAGCACATGGGCCTTATATTGAGAAGACACATGTTCAAATCCCTAGACAGCTTCCTCTTTTCCCTCAGCCATGAAACTTCACTGGCTGATCTTGGGCCAGTTATTCTTTTTCAGGCCCCTTCCGCACACGCAAAATAATGCATTTTCAAACCACTTTCACAATTGTTTGCAAGTGGATTTTGCTATTCCGCACAGCTTTAAAGAGCACTGAAAGCAGTTTGAAAGTGCATTATTCTGCATGTGCGGAATGAGCCTCAGCCTGACCTACCTCACAGTGTTGTAGTGTCGGTAAAATGGAGAATAAAGGAATTATAAACTTTGTAAAGGAATTATAAACTCTAGACCTGGAGGAAGAGTAGGATAAAAATGTACTGAATGAATGAATAAAAGTACCACTGGAAGGAGTCCACAGAAATAAGCAATACAGAGAAATACATACATCCTTTGGTCTTCCTGTAAAAGTTCTCTCCAAGCCTTCATAATTTTATAAACCTCTTTCATGTCTCACCTTACTCATATTTTTCTAGGCTAAACAACCGTAAGCATTTTAAGTGATCCTAATAAGGCAGCTGCTGTAGCCCCTGGATCATTTTGGAATTATTTCCTGGCTTTAGCTAATAATGAGGGCTTGGATAGATTTATGGAGAAGTCGATCTATGGCTACCAATCTTGATCCTCTTTGATCTGAGATTGCAAATGCCTTAGCAGACCAGGTGCTCAGGAGCAGCAGCAGCAGCAGCAGAAGGCCATTGCTTTCACATCCTGCACGTGAGCTCCCAAAGGTACCTGGTGGGCCACTGTGAGTAACAGAGTGCTGGATTAGATGGACTTTGGTCTGATCCAGCAGGCTAGTTCTTATGTTCTTATGACATTTAAACAAGCAGACTGCTGTGAGCAAATAACTGCACTTGGGAACAAACCATGGTTTGCAATCCCAGTTCATGGAGCAAGCAGAAACCACCATTTTCTGATCTGGCTATAACAGCAAAGAATGGTTTCCAATTATCAGGAAGTAGCTTTAGGTTACAGCATGCAAAGCGGGAGGAAGTGAACCTATGAGTGGATTTATGCACCTTCCAGGTTTGTCTGCAAACCCCAAAACTCTACGTTGGCAACACATTCCATCCAAATCCTGCCTTAGGATGATTCCGCATGGGCCAAAAAATGGTGTGAAAACAGTATAAACACTTTTACACTGTTTTAAAGCCTTTTACACCATTTTCACACCGTTTTCACACCGCTGTTTTTGGCCCATGCGGAATGAGCCTTAGACATGTGGTTGGTTCTTCTACTGAAATCAGTGGGAAAGTTTCACCCAGGCTTGATTCTTGGCTGGACTGTAGCCTAAACCTTCAGGACACATGTTCATGAAATGATGTTACGTCTTAACTTTCCAAACTCAGCACTCTCACTCTGCTTTCAATGAACTTTTTGCCCTTCATCCCCCAGGGCAGGGTGGAATATATGTTGAAATATAACAAGGCAGTAACATAAATTATATTAAAACCAAAGAACAATTTCTTCAGATGACAGTGTGGAAATGTGACATTCTTGTTAGAACACAGCAATCATCCCAGCGACTGGTTATAAAAAGGAGGGAGAGGAAGATACATCAAAAGCATTGTTGGAGTTCATGTACTTGGTTACTTTCATTTGAAAGTAAAAGAGCTCAGTCTTGGCTGAATCCTACTGTTGATTTGGTGGACTAAAGAAATCTATGCGGATTTGTTCTTAACAAGCTGGGCAGTGGTCAAGAGAGATCAAAATGAGTGAGCCTAAAGGGCCTTCTGAGCTTCTGGGCTCACTTGCTTTCTTATGCCTGAGTGTGGAGATTCTTAGGCCATTTCCGCACGGCCAAAAAACAGCGCCCTAGGGATGGTAAAAACACCATCCCTGGGGCGCTGTTAGCACAGTTGGCATGCTCGCCCCCCCAACCAGAGCAAAAACACCGCTTTTGAAACTCGCTCAGGGAGCAAGGTTTTTCAAAAGTGGCATCCTCCCGCAGGCATGGTGCGAAGTGCACCAGCGTAAGGGCGCCGCTTTTGGCCCCTCTGGTGTTCCCATTCACCTACCTCTCCTCCCTGCACAGCTCTGGATGGCTGGAGAGAAATGCCCATGCTACCCACCAGCCCCTGGAGGTCAGAGGGCAGCATGGGTGTGCCCCTCCAGCCATCCAGAGCTGTGCAGGGAGGAGAGGTAGGTGAACGGGATGACCCGCAGGTGGCTCCATGCAGAGCTGCCTTTGCGGGTTGCAGCAGCCTCGACACTGCCCGCACGAGACTGTGCAAACGGTGTCGTGCAGTCCACCGCCATTAATTATGCCACCATGCAGAAACGGCCTTTGCCTCTATGAGTCACTCCAGACCTAGTGAAACTCTTCCTTTCCCTGACCATTTTCTTTCCCCCCCAAAAAATCCTGCTTTATATTGACTTCTCTATTGGCCCATCCATCGGCTTTGGTTTGGTTTGGGTTTGCTTTTTTGCCGTCAAGTCACAGCCAACTTATGGTGACCCAGAGCATTTTCAAATCAAGAGACTAACAAGGGTGGTTTGCCACTGCTTGCCTCTGCAGAGCAGCCCTGGATTTCATTGATCTCCCATCCAAATATTGACCAGGGAGGGCCCTGCTTAGTTTTTGAGATCCGACGATATTGGGCCAGCCTAGGCCTTTCAGATCAAGGTTTCTTATGTATACTCAATATAAAGCAAACGCTCAAATTGTTAAGCAAGAAGAAACAATACAATGAAAATATAAAGAACTTGCTGATGCAATCCCCGGAAGGAATTTCAATAATATACAGCACAGGGAATAATTACCGTATATACTCGCGTATAAGCCGAGTTTTTCAGCCCTGTTTTAAGGCTGAAAAATGCCCCCTCAGCTTATACACGAGTCACCACTTACCAGCAATCACAAGCGCTTGTTGCTGACCCCCCCCCCCAGGGCGAAGGGGAAACCCCCGCAGCCAGCGGGCTCTTCAGGCCTCTACCAAGGCTGGGGGCGTGGCCCAGGACAACCTCCCTGCAGCTGCACAAGCCACTTGTTGCTGCCCTCCTCGGAGGGTGAAGGGGAAACCCCGAGGCACCCTGGCTGGCTGGGCTTCCTTAAACCCCAGCCGGGAGGCAGAGGGAGCTCCTTATTTGGGCAGTGACATCAGGGGGAGTCACTGTCCAAATAAGGAGCTCCCTCTGCCTGCCAGCTGGCTAGGCTTCCTCAAACCCCAGCTTCCCACCTTCAGCTTATACGTGACTCAATAAGTTTTCCCAGGTTTGGGTAGTAAAATTTGGTGCCTCAGCTTATACACAGGTCAGCTTATACGCGAGTATATATGGTAAGCTCCATTCACAAGTTGTTATTATTTTTCCTCATGGATCACAGGGGCATGGACATAGTAGGCTTGCCCTGGGAAAATGAGTTCCTTTTCAAATATTTTTGAGTTGTTTTTCTTTTTAGGTGTACTCATCTATAAATCTCATGGGTTTTTTGTTTGTTTTGTTTTTTTGCCAGGTCAAACAAGAACTCCAGAATCAGTTTGTGAACTTTGTGCTGAAGCTTTCATATTGGAAGAAGAAGAACAATTTGGATTTATACCTTGTTTTTCTCAACTGTTGCGAGTCCCAAAGCGACTTACAAACTCCTTCCCTTCCTCTCCTCACAATAGACACTGGGAGAACTGTGACCCAAGGTCGCCCAGCAGGCTTCATGTGAAGGAGTGAAGAAACAAATTCAGTTCACCAAGTTAGAGTCTGCTGCTCATGTGGAGGAACGGAGAGTAAAATCTGATTTTCCAGATTAGGATTCACCGCTTGTAAACACTACGCTAAATCACTCCACCACACTTTTCTCTCATGTCACATAGAGAAACACATCTTGCTGTGACATGGCTCAGAAGAAGCCAGCCATAGATGAGGGCAAAACTTTAGGAGCTAAAACTACCCGATTATGGCCACAAAGCCTGGAAAAGCTACAACAGCCATTCTGGTTGTGAAAGCCTTTGACAATACTTTTGAGCATGCTTTTACAGAAGCAGCTGATGTTGTACCTGGGATCTAGAGATCCATTCACACTAGTCTTCTCCTATTTCTCCACACAAAGAAATCTAGCACTTCATCGTTAGGATAACAGCCTAATAGTCTAGGGTAGCCTGATCTCTTCAGAGCATAGGAGCTAAACAGGGTCAGCCACAATTAGGACTTGGACGCAGTGACGTAGGTATAGGTTTTTTATGGGGGGTGTTCGGGGGACCCGCCCCCACCTCCCCAAGCCCTGCTCCCAGCCTCAGTGCTTATAAAAGCAGGTCTCTAAGGGCAGGGATGGCAGACTCCCCTGCCCCCCCCCGCCCCCCCCCCTTCATCAATCTGCTTGCAAACAATTGCAAAAGTGGATTGAAAGTGCCTTGTTCTGCATGTGCAGAAGGGGCCAGAGTGTCTCTCCAGTCATTTGAATTAGCTCAAGATGTGGTGAAAAAACCCTTGCCCAACAACCGGGTTGTCTTTAGAATATCCAAGTCAATTGACTCCCAAACTGAATGAGACACTGAAGACAGAAGTATCTGTAGACACAGCGATCTCTGTGGCATCTTATGAATCAGAGAAAATGTGTTCATTTCCCCCTTGGTCATGCATTATGCTTCCTTAGAGTCATGCTATTAAATTCCTTTGAACTTTATCATTTTCCTTGCTAATTTCATATCTCTGAGCTCCTTGTCTCCCGTCTATTCTGATGTTATTACACATTCTGAATCAATCTGGGGGGGGGGGGGGGGGAAGTATTTTAATTTCCTGTCTGAACTGCCTCTGGTTTTAATCAGTTGAAAATGGCAGATTTTAAGTGCCTGCATCTTGAACACAGCTCTCTCCTGTTGGGATTCAACCAGCTTTCACACATCATCTGTAATCATTTGGACTGTTTATAGATTTGCAGCTCATGCATCAGTTCAAGTTGCTCTTTTCTGAGCATCAGAGTTAATGTTAGACTTGCATAAAATATGCATTTAACATGGGAAACATGCTAGGTTAGATCCCACAGAAACCTTCCGCTAATGGAAGGAGGTGATTTTTGCTGATTCGCCCTCCCATTACAAACTTTTGGCTTCCCTCCCCTCTATGATGTTCCTGGAGCAGCATTGGGGAGGGTATGCTTATTTTATTTATTTAAAACATTTTTATGTTGCCTTTCCACTCAATCAGGATCTCCAAGGTGGCATTAAAACAGATCAATTAAAAAATAATAATAATAAAATAAAATAATTCCATAAAAACACATAAACAAACAACATCAGAAACGAGGAAGGAGAGCCAGTAACTGTTATTGGGTGTATGCTGGTGAAAGACACACCGATTGATGGAGACTGACAAATCTTCCTGGGGAGGGAGTTCCAAAGTTTTGGGGTCATCACCAACGAGGACCTTCCGCGGGATGCCAGCTATCTGCTTCAGATGTCAGAGGCAACTGAAGCAGAGATACTGAAGATTATTGGTATGCATGGTGGGTTCTTATGCTGAGCAGCAGCAAGAAGAGAGAAGGGTGAAAGTCCTGTTCCGATGATGGAAATCACTTTCATTAGCAGAAAGTTACCACCAGATCCAAGCCATAGAATGAAATCACCAGCTTAAACTGTTAGTCTCCTTTCCCTAAGACTGGCTAATATGACATGGCGCAGAAACTCTTAAGAGGGAAATTTCCTGGAAATCACGTATACCTGGAAAAGCCTTTTTAAAAAATCCATATGAATCTCTCTGGGAAAAACCCCTTTGGGGAAAGGGGCAATTTTGAAAAGGTAAATCAGTAGGGAAAGTTTTATTTTTGTAAATATATTTTTAATTTTTCACGATAACATAATAACAATATAAAAGCAGTTAAACAACTAAAAGGAAAAAATGAAACAGAGAACAAAGCTTAGTTTAATGATAATTCTGAATATAAAAAGAGAGCGAGCACAGTTGTACAAGTAGTATTCTATGAGAGCATAAGTTGATCAGCCAAAAGTATTATCTGTTATACCAAGGGTAGGGAACCTGCGGCTCTCCAGATGTTCAGGAACTACAATTCCCATCAGCCTCTGTCAGCATGGCCAATTGGCCATGCTGGTAGGGGCTGATGGGAATTGTAGTTCCTGAACATCTGGAGAGCCGCAGGTTCCCTACCCCTGTGTTATACAGTCGCTACTATTATTATGTTTTCTTACAGGATTATGAATCCTATCAAGATATAAACTTCTTCTGTCCCCAACGCAATTATCATGATGCTACCACCTATGCATACTAAATAATTCCCTTTCTATATAAGAACATAAGAACATAAGAACAAGCCAGCTGGATCAGACCAAAGTCCATCTAGTCCAGCTCTCTGCTACTCGCAGTGGCCCACATATGCAACATTTCTACTATGTACATTTACTTTCATGGCTTCTTTTACATTTAAGAATAATGTGAGACGTACATTTTTCATTTATCTTGACATTCTTGATTGGGTCTTATATTAACCATTGTTGCATATTCAGTAGGGAAAGTTTTACATGCTCTCTTGCAATGTTACTTCTCTTCTCTGAGACATCTTCTCTTAATTTCTTTTCAGACAAAGATCATTGGTATATAATTACACATAGAGCCTTCATCTGATTCTTTTCAGCTACACTCTGCTTATATTAACATTGTACACATGTGTATTGAAAAGACAATGGGGGAAAAACCAATCTGTTACAGTCTCAAGAAGATTCCCATAAAATTCTCACTAGTAATCTGTGTGTGGGAAAATTAAAATAAATATAAGGGACTGAAATCCACAGCAAATGACATGTCTTCTGATTCTAGAATTAATTTTAGAAACTCTCCTAGTTAAAACAAAATTAAGGAAGAATGGAACACAGAACAGAAGAACATGTGGGCAATAAAAGAATGGAATGGGGGAAATCCAGTCATCTCTAACTATAGTAGGAATGATCTTTTCCATGTGGCTTCAATGCTGTAGCCTTAACCGATGCTTATTGAGTTAGAAATAAGTCTCCACCGAGTAAAGCGGTAGATATTCCTGCAGGCATCTCGAAAGAAATGCAGCCCCGTTCATACAGGAGCCGCACAAAGCAAATGTTATTTTCTACTCACAATTTTTGCCCAGAGTCACTGAGCTGCAAAATATGCTACGGTGGTCCCCTGATAGGTCAGTTGATTAGCTGGGATGCAGACAGAGAAAACGTGTGATAAACTTTGGAGTCAGTGTAACCCCTGTGTAAGAATGGGTTGACCCAGAAAGGGGTGGAGACTCAAAGCAGCAGAAGACTGCAGAGAGCTCATGTAGTTTGGAGGAGACAAGGCTACCAGACTCGGACCTTGATTTGTTTAAGCCCTTAACACCTTGTTAAGGTAACTGCAGTGTTGTTGGGAACTACTGGGACGATAGTTGTTTATTTTTGCTATGGTGTAAATGTTGGAGTTTATTGTTTCAGGGGGTTTTGTGTCTGTAATGGGTGAAAGTTCTCCTGGAAACCTTCATCATGTTGAATCCTGTTCGCCAAGCTCTTGGAGTCTTCAGGAGCCAACCCACTTGCAGGAAGAATTGGACTTGGCAATATCAGAAGACTGTAACTAGAAGGACTTGAAGTGAAACCTGGACAGGACCTTGAATTGTAATGTTAAATGTTGATGTTTGATGTTAATATGTTAAGAAAGTAAACCATTTTGTTTTGTTTTTTAAAAAAATTGTTGTTGCAAACTCATTCCAAGTTCTGCCCCACAGAACCCACAGATAGAGGTTGCACCAGCACAGCCTTGCACTGGTGTGAGTGCCCACCCTGCAGTTGCAAGGGTCAAATGGGCCAGCAAAGGGGCCGCAGCACCTGACCCCAAAAGCAGCCGCTATGTGTTAGTCCAGTTGGCATGAAACACTGTGCTGGTGTAACCCCTACGTTAAGAATGGGATGACCCAGGAAGGGGTGGAATCTGAAAGAAGCAGAAGTCTGCAGAAGTCATGAGGTTGGAGGAAGCAAGGTTTCCAGGCTGGAACCTGCATATATTATTATAAGCTCTTAACACCTTGTTTAAGGTAACTGCAATGTTGTTGGGAACTAGTGGGAAGGGAGTTGTTTATTTTTGCTATATTGTAAATGTTAGAATGTATTGTTTGAGGGCTTTTTGTGTGTGAATGGGGAGAGTTCTTGGGACCTTCATCATCTCGAATCCAGTACACCAAGCATCTGGAGTTTTCATAAGCCACCCACTTGCAGGAAGAAATGGACTTGGCATTCCCCGACTGTAATTAGAAGGACTTGAAATGAAACTTAACAGGACCTTGAAGTGTTATGCTAAATATTAATAGGTGTTATATGTTAAGAAAAGTAAACCATTTTGCTTAAAATTGAGTTGTTGCAAACTCCTTCCAAGTTCTGCCCCACAGAACCCACAAGCAGAGGTTACACTGGCATGGCTGGGGCATTCCAGAGAGTGGTCAAAGGTGGAGCTAAGAGCATTCGAGAGGGTGGTCAAAGGAATTAGCTTCCACCCAGCCTTTGCCTGCCAGAATGCCGGCACCTAGGGCTCGGACTTATGTCTCCAAGGGGGCTTTTCAGCGGTGGGGAGGCTTTTTCCTGTTTTTTGCCTCCCCATGCTACTGAGAAGCCATCTTTGAGGCAGTAGAAAGGTGCCGCAGTGGCACTGTGTCCCACTACCAGGTGACTCTGGATCCTAAGTTCAACCTGTAGCATCTGCTGTTAAAAGGATCTAGTAGTAAGTGGTGCAAAAAAAACCAGTCTATCAAAGACCCTGCAGACTCAGAATAAACAAGACTAACTTTCATGCAGTGGCGTAGTGCCAATGGGACAGGGAGTGCGACACCCCGGGCGGAGCCACAGCAGACGTGTGGCCCAGCTGTGGCGGGGGCATTCCGGGGGTGTTCCAGAGCAGGGTGGGAAGTGCAGCAGCAGGGGCACAGGGCATGTGCACGCACCGGGTGCAATTCCCTCTCGCTTCACCTCTGCTTTCATGTACAAGGTACATGTACATGTACTCAGTACTAAGCAGTTTCATGTATTCGTGTGTAGCCAGCAATAGCCATAACTTTTAGAGCCAACTATCTTCAACATATAAACTGAGCAGATTATTATAAACCTGGTACAAAAAAATCCATTTTAGCAGTCCCCAAATATCCTCCTAAATTGTTTGTTTGTTTTATTTGGCTTCTAGGCTGCCCTTCCCCATCTGGGCTCAAGGCAGTTTACAACAATCCATATAAAACGGTCAAACTATTTTGCAGACCCCCAGGGATCAGCCAGAAGGGAACTTTCCTCACCACTTCTGGAAGGCTGTTTCAAAGAGACAGAGCGGCTACTGAGTAGCTGGGTAGCAATTAGGGTCTTCAGCCTCCAGGTGATGGCCAGATATCTCTTAGGGATACAACTCATCTTCAGGTGACAGAGATCAGTTTACATGGAGAATATGGACTCTGTTGCATTATGCCCCATTTCCTCTCCTCCCCAAGTCCCACCCTCCTCAGGACCCACTCCCCAAACCTCCAAGGTATTTCCCAACCCAGAACTGACAATCGTAACAGAAATCAAAGGTATTTCAGAGAGGGAAGCAACAGAGAAAAACAGCCTTCGTGGATAATGAAGTCACCACACAGCTTCATACAGGGAGAAACATTTGAGATCCAGTATTGTATAGCACAGTGATGGTGAACCTTTTCGAGACCGAGTGCCCAAATTGCAACCCAAAACCCACTTATTTATCGCAAAGTGCCAACACAGCAATTTAACCTGAATACTGAGGTTCTAGTCCTGCATGTACCCGCCGCTCTGCCCTGCGCTGCTCCAGAACCTCCACCCCACCCCTCTGCCTCTGCCCCACCTTCTCGAGCAGGGGCCAGCCTGCTCTACCCTCCAGCAAGTCCTGCATGCACCGCTCTGCGCCTCTCTAGCATCTCCGCCTCCTCTGCCCCCTCTCAGGCAACTGAAGCACAGGCAGTAGGCCCGCCAGCCCTTCCTGCTCACCGCGGGGCATCTTGCCGAGCGGCCCAGGCCAGTCTAGGGGTGTGGGGGGTGTTTTTCTGCCCCCTCCCCACATGATGAACTCTGTGCGCGCATGCCCACAGAGAGGGCTTTGAGTGCCACCTCTGGCACTCGTGCCATAGGTTCGCCATCACTGGTATAGCACTTATGTTCTGCTAATTCATAGTGATATGGCAAAAGGTTAAGGACACAGTGAGTTACTCATACACAAGAAGCTCCTAAAGAAGCAAGATGTTGGATGAAGAAGCCGCAGTCAGCGCCTCTAACCCAGTGACGACTGTTTCAGCAAACGTGAGTGCAGTGCAAATCCAAAATCAATATACCCTGGCAAGCAGTCCCTCCCTACCTGCAGCCCCCTGGGTTGGAGGAGTGAAATTTTTTTGATCTGACAATATCATATGAAGCATGCTCTTGTATTTAGAATCTCTCTCATGCAATTGAGAAAGAAATGCCCGAAAATCCACATGAGTTGGAACTGTTCAAAATGACTGCTTCCAAAGCATGCTATCTCCTGGCTTCAACAACAGGGGATTAAGAGTGTGCCCTTATTATAAGATGCAAATGTGCCTGTGATTTTTGGAAAGGCATACAAGAAAAATACTGTGGAAAATCAGTTAAGAAAATAAGACTTCTAAAAAGCAAGTGCTACAGTGCAAGAATGAAAGAAGGGGTCAGTGTACTTAAAATGGATGGAGCTCTTAAAATGGATGGTTGATATGGTTATGCAAATCAGGACAGTTGGAAAATTTTTGAGGATGAACATGTGATTTCTGTAATCCAGGGGTCTTTGCCTAAAAGTTTGGAAAACCAAGTGTCTGTGCTTAAGGCCAGAGAGTCATTGGAACTGAATTCTGTTCTGAATTATCTGAGGGAAATTCCACACAGCCAATCTAAAATGGAATAAGAAGGCAAAAAAACTGTTTTGGGGGCAGAACACTCCCCCCAAACAGGTCAGACCTGTTTTAGAGAGCCCAGCCCAGGTTAAATGAAGATTGCTAAACAAGTGATCTTTTTCCTGTAACCCGGGTTTCACATGCTTCTTGCTTGCCCATGCAAACTACAGCAGCAGGAAGTGTCCAATTTCCCCCCTTCCATACACCATTTGTATGTCTAGAGAATCCACTCAATGGCAGCCACCATGTTCAAATGTGGGGAGATTCTTAGTTGGGGGAATCTCTGGCCCTCCACCGTTCCAGAGTCCCAAGCACCGGGGTGGAGGAGGGGGGATACTTTTTTTCTTGCATGGGTACTAGGGTTGAAAATTCTGATGTTTTGAATTTGGGGTTCGGACTGAAACCATGCTGATTCGGACGGATTCGGACGGATTCGGACGGATTCGGACAAGCAGGGTCCAAATCCAAGCCGTCCAAATCCCATCCTATCCGAATCCATGGGATGTTGTAACAATTGTAGGCATGAAGCCTTCCTTTCCAATAGACACAATGTATAACAGACTTCTTTGAAGATGCCAGCTACGATGTGGTGGTGATTTTGGGGTGACCAAGTGTTACAACTGTTACAACAGTGGAACCCAGCAGGTTTCACGAGGAGGAGTGGTGAAACACACAAACCAGCATTTTTAAAGCTAGTGACACCAAAATTTCAGGGTATCATCCGGTGACTGTCCTTATGATACCCCCCACGTTTGATGCAGGGGGAACCAAAGTTATGGACCCTCAAAAGGGTAGCCCCCATGGAAACAATGGGGGATGGGGCACCCTTTGTGGAGGTACATAACTTTGCCCCCCCTGAACCAAATGGCACCAAACTTGAAGGTATCATCAGAACAGTCACCAGATGATACCCTGACATTTTGGTGCTGATACTTCTAAAAATGCAGGTTGAAACATAAAAAAACACCAAAAAATAAAGCATCTGAAATTCTTGGACTTTCCCACAGATTCGGGGCAGTCCAAATCTGCAAGGTTCGGAATTTGGCCAATCCAAGCCCATTAATCCAAATCTAGCCCGAATCCGAATCGGAACAAATCTGGCTGGTATTGACCAACTCTAATGGGTATTGCGTGGCCACAGAGGTCCCCTGGAGGCCTCTGTAGCTACATATTCATCCTGCCGCCTGCTTCGTTTGGTCAAGCAAGAGTTCGGTCAAGCAAGAGTACTATGTAGATAAAGTACTGAAGTCACATGCCTGGAATCACATGAACTTCTGGAAAGATCTCTCTTTTTTGCTTCCAGCAAAAGAGGGCAGACCGACACAAAGGCATGTATAGACTACATAGACCCCCAGACTGAACATTTGCATCAACAGTGTTAGCTGTTCAATTCATTTGTAATCTAGTAAGACAACTCAGTCGCATCTCTGCCTTATTATTTGATCTGATAATTCATCGCAGTGCCACAGATTACCATGTCAGACCAGTATCTGGCAGACCAAGTTTAAAGTACCCACTTGCCACTCCCCCATAGAAGCTTGCTTGGCAGTCTTGAGTCAGTACTTTCTGTTAGCTTAACTTACCTCACAAAGTTGTTCTTGTGGAGGTAAAATGGAGGAAGGGAGAATGACTCTGTAAACTGCTTTGGGTTCCCACTGGGGAGAAAAGCAGGGCATCAGTACCCAGGCTGTGAAGGACTTGTGAACCCAGGGACAAGTGCAACTTCAGTAAAGGTACTGGGAGCCATATGCTTCCAGTATACCTGGGAAAAAAGAGTGCTACCTTTTATACCTAGCGGAGGGAGGGGGAGGGTGGCATGCAAGGGAAGGGGAGTGAGGGAGAGGAGGGAGTAAGGGGTGGCATGCAAGGGAGGGGGAGAGGTGGAGGGAGGGAGGGGTGGCATGCAGGGGAGGGATGGGAGGGGGAAAAGAGTGCTACCTTTTATACCAGCTGAAATGCCAGAATCATCTTCAGGGGAAGTCCTGCATAGAGCCTCTAAGTTACTGCAGAGTGGACCAGTCATCTATCTAAAAGAAAGGAGGAAGCTTTGGAGTACATGTTGCTAAGAGAATGCAATTTTAGTACCCGTATTCATCGGCTCATGCAGGGGAAGAACCTGATCTAACAGAACTCCCAAACTCTTCAGGGCATCTATCAAGAGAAGCCAGCTCCATTCACGGTGGGGGAAAGAAATGCCTAAAACCTCAGCCTTATTGACTCTCAGAAACATTACTATGATGCACAGAAGACCGCAATCTTGCAAGGCTGAACTGGAAAGATTTTGTTGGAATTAATGGCCGTTATCCATCTTCTGGTTAGGTCAGGGTAGTTCAATCTCATCAGATTTGGAAGGTAGGCAGGGTCAGCCCTGGACATATTTGGATGGGAAACCCCCAAGAAAGTCAAGGGTTTTGACACGGAGGCAGGCAATGGAAAACCTTTTAAATTCTCTTGCCTGCCTACATAATTGCCATGCATCATATGTGCCTTGATAGTTACCAAAAAAAATCCAGTTTCTTATTCTGGAGCAAGCATCCAGTGCTTCATGAAAGCTCCAATGTCCACAGGGGGGCTCCTGCTTATATAGGCTGTTCGATTCACTTTGATGTTGCAGAGTGTCATTTCTCAAAGGTCAGCCCTGCAGATAATAAGACTGTTAGGAGTCTTACCTGGATGTAGTTGGCAAGCCTCCCCTCTTTGATGGAAGGAAATAAAACCTTAATGAATAATCTTCTTGCAAACTACAAAGGAACTACTCTTTAATCTCACTCACAGACATAGGAAAGAAATTCTCCATGCCCCAGGCCGCAGCAAATGCAAAAACTGACTTTAAAATCGATACTTATGGCAGCCAAAACAGTTTAAGAGCACGTTCTTCCACAATGCTGTAGCTGGAGCATTCCATTTGATTGATTGATTTATGGTCATTGACCAGCAAGATACAAAAGGGTTAAATTTACAAAAATACAGATTAAAACAAATAATGAAATACAGATAAAAAGCATAAGAAAATTCAGAATATGAGCGCACAATAATAGAGACAGTATCCCATCTAATAATAATAATATTTATTTATTTATTCATTCATTTATTTATTCATTCGTTCATTCGTTCATTCATTCATTCTTTAGATTTTTATACCGCCCTATCCCCGAGGGGCTCCGGGCGGTGTACAACATACAATCACAATACAGTCATAAAATAACTAAAACCTTTAAAAACAGCGATAGGAACAATAAAACTAAGTATAATAAGTATGATAAATATAACGTGGCGTCAGACAACCCCATTTTTAAAATCCTCTCCCAAGAGGGAGGAACGGCAAGTCCCATTAGATGACAGAAGGCCCAGATGTAAGGAGCCAAGAAAGGGGGGCACCATCAGCGGCCAGACCTTCCAAAGGCCCGGCGGAACAGTCTTACAGGCCCTGCGGAACTCACCGAGATCCCGCAGGGCCTGGACAGCTGAAGGGAAAGCGTTCAACCAGGCCGGGACCAGAGCCGTAAAGGCCCTGGCCCGCGTGGAGGCCAGCCACATCATTGAGGGGCCAGGGACCACCAGTAAATTGGCCTCACCTGGGGAAATTATCTGCCACAACCGGTAGAGCTCTGTTGAACCTTCCTGATTTTATAGAGATCCAAGCAAACTTGGTAACAGAATGCGTTACGTGCTTATTTGTAACTGATAGCAATATTTTGATCTTTTCTTTCTTTGCCAAAGAGGAGTTTGTCTGGTCATAGGGAAGAAGCATCCTACGTATCTTATCATAATAAGGACATTCAAGTAGAATATGTTTTGTGTTTTCCATCCTCCTGTTTGACAACTGCAAGTTCTGCCCTCAATTGGTACTTTGTTATAAATCCCACCAGTATAGGTAGGCGAAAGGGCGTTATAGAACAGTCGGCTGAAGGCTCTACGATGGTTAGCATTAGACAGAGAAGTGGTTAGCATTAGTTAGCATTAGACAGAGAAGTGAGGTAAGGCAGTACTGAGAGTTTATTGAGAGTTATTTTACTGAAGATTGGATTTTTAAATTTATTGAGGTCATGTTGCCCCTCGACATCTATAATTCTGAGTTTAATAAGATCCCTAGCTCTGTCGTAATTCATACTTGAGATTAGTTGTTGGGAGAGTCCATAGTATGCTAGTACTGTTCTAGGCCACGGGGAAATAAATGTATCAAACAAGACATATCTAGCAAGACCCCTTCAGCAATAGCACAACCTATGCCAATATAGTATAGAGAGTGTTTTTCCTGTACTGATATCATTCCAGTCTCTATATGCAGTGCAGCGTTCGAAATGTTATTTGGGTGCTGTAGGATAGACCTCAAAAATTTAGTTTGGATAATGCTCAAGATTGCATGAGCCAAATACGGTTAATGGGGTACCATATGACAGTTGTGCCAACATTTAGCTTCCAACACTTCGATGGCAGCCGGGATGGCGACACCACCTTTATTCCAGTAGTAGTTTCCTAATAGTTTGTGACGCATTATCGATGGCTTATTATATCGCTTGACCGGTCTCTAAGTCCCGAATGACTGAAACAGGCACCTAGATGAGCTGCAGTGAGACCTGCTCCAGACTTTTCCCGTTTATTTTCCATGTGTGGTTTTTAGGTCTTGTAGCTGGAGTTTGATAGAGCATTCATTGGTAGCATATACCCTTACTAGCAGGATACCTGTGCTTCGCTACGCATATTTCATCACAGCCTCTCTATGAATTTCGGGGTGACATTCAGCATACTTCATTACAGCCTGTTTGTGAACTTTGGGGTGGCAGCATATTTCCTCACAGCCTGTCTGTGGACTGATAGGTTGGTTTTCGCATATTTTGCAGCAGCTTCCTGTAGTTATCTTTTTCTAATGCAATGTGTAAATCACTATCTGCGTTTAATTCCTCTTCTCCCTTTAGCGGTTTCAGCAGAAGGAACAGGTTTGTATGCGTCGAGGAGGGCGGTGTTAGAAAGCAGTTGGCGCACCATTGGATCAATTGTGCTTGTTGTTTGGAGGGCATTAGCAGAGCTTGTCGATGTGACAAATGGAGTTAGAGCTTCAAAGTGCCCTTCATTAAAAATTTCCTGTGAAACAAAGCTATATATATAAATGCGAAATACCACTCACTCACTCACTGACTCATCAAAAGAACTCAGAAACCATCGAAAATACCATGTTGAAGGACATGAAACTCATGGTGTTTAACTGTCACCCTTAGAATGTTCGTGCAGATGGCCAGAGTTGAATAGCAAATATCTAATAAGTCGAGTGGAAGTGAATATTTTGGAAAATCCTTTCTTAGCGAGCACCTGAAGCACATAACGAACCAGTGTGCCAAATTTCAACTTTGTAGTTTTGGTGGTTTTTAAGTTCTTTTGATGAGTCAATCAGTCAGTCAGTGAGTGGTATTTCACGGTTATAGATATAGATATCATGTTCAGGCATAATGAATGTCTGCTGAGCAGTTTGTACTTAGAATTCCTATGTGGGACTACTCAGAATCCCATTCAAGTCTATTCAATAGGGTTGACTCCCAGGAAAGTATTTTGGGGATGGCACTGACCAACTGGTCTACTTTGGTCAATTCTGCACAGCAAATGTATAACTGGTTGCAGTCATTATAAAGGAACCCATTTTCCTTTCTTCCATTCACATGCATGCCATGCAGGCAGTGAACAGAGCCCATGGGTTGCTTTCATGCCTTCACACAGAGATACTTCTCATTTTTCATTACCTGCAACACAGGCATAGCTACACAGGCATGCAGAAATGAACCCCACCATTAAAAGGCTGATTGTCCCTGGCCATCGGCTGCACAGACGCAGAAGGCATGCCTGCAGCATGCAAAATTTTAAAAAAGAAAAAGGGGCCTCCCTGCAACGGCAGGGCAATAATGAATGTTTTGCTGTGGCAGGTGGATTCTCCCTGACTGTGGACAGCAGGGTGGAAAGGAGAGAAATAAAGCGCCTCCTGCCTGGCCGTTCGTGCGGGAACGGCTCCAACCCAGGATTTTGCAGAAGGATCGCTGGTTTAGCGATTTTCGAAAATCCCAGAGTAAGGGAAATAAAACGGGGTAAACTCATTTTGAGGATGGTATTTATGTGAAATACTCCCCCCCAAAAAAAGCCAATTTGTATTGCCTCCTCCACCAGTTATATTTGTTCTGTGCAGAACCCATCTTTATGACGTAGAAGGTGATGGCTTTCTACCCTTGATCATAATGGAAAAGAAAAGACTATATATTTAAAAGATTTAACTGTTACCCCAGGCTGGCTCTCTGAGCACCATATACAACCCTTAAAAATTAATAGCATTTCTGCTATCATAAATTCACATATGTTGTAGAGTACATGTTGGCTTTTTGGAAAAATTCCATTCCAAAAACGCAATACGTTTTCCAGGTGAGAACCAAGTACCAGAGACAAAGACAAAAACAGCCCAGCCAAGGCCAAAAAATCCTGCAAGCGCAAGCAAGGAACAGGGAGGCACACAATATAAATGCAGTATATTATAACAATTGTATTAGTGTCTTTTAATTATCTCCAAACCGACAGGTGGTGTAATTAATGGAGGAATTCCGCAGCGTGGTACTGGATAATTAAGAGAGACTCTTGAGGAATTTGCTTCTCATTGAGGGTTTGACCATCATTATATACTACGGACTATCTTACATATTTATGAATGAACAGATTCGTGGATACTTAGTTGTTTGATATGTCTCTTAACAGAGCCACAGTGCAAAGTCACAGTGAGCATGCATGCCCTGTGCCGGCTGGGCGGCCGAGCCATGCCCAGTCTGATTGCGTGATACGCACGAGCTAAAGGGTGGAGCACGCTCCCTATATATTAGGCAGCACGCGGTTGCTCCAGCCTTCTTCGACTCCGGGAGAAAACTGACCCACCCTTCCTAATTTCAGAGGGTTGGGTTGGCTGCTTGACTTGTCGCAGTCCTGGTGGTTTGGGTAGAGGAGCGCATCCTTGTGTGGGGGCTAAGCTTGCGTGCTGGATCTCCTCACACTTGGGGGCCCCCTTAAGAGGCTTGGGATTGGGTGGGCTCATGGCGCATGCCCGGAGGCCTCTGTAATTCGAGCCTGACACCCCAGCAGTTAGGGGGCCACAAAGGGTGGGCATCCCAGTGGCCCAGTACCTCTCTGTCCTCCCCAATAGAGATTGGGGTTGTTGCCGGGGTCAGCCAGGGGTGCTGACCGGCTGTCGAACAGATGTGCTCCTCTCGCTTGCCCAGCTTCTGCCTTAACGATTAATAATAAAAAGGGCTGCGGCCCATTTTAATTCCAAGAAGTGTCCTGTGGTTATTCACCAGATGCACCTCTGCACATCTGGGTGCAATTATTATAAATACAACAATCAAATATCTAACATTATAGTGTGACGTTTGCAGCTCATTCAAGTCGCCAGCTTTGCTAAAACCAGTAACCCAAATAGATAGTATATTTCACACATTGTTTCCTACCACGGACAACCAGGTGCCAGTAAATAGGAATTAGATGTCAAGGTCTTCCCCTGATGTTACATCCTAGCAGAAGTATTCAGAGGCTATAAACCTCTGAAAGAGAGCCAGGATAGTATAATGCAGGGGTAGGGAACCTGCGGCTCGAGAGCCGCATGCGGCTCTTCTGCCCTTGCACTGCGGCTCCATGAGCCGAGCCG
Source organism: Sphaerodactylus townsendi (assembly GCF_021028975.2). Classification (NCBI taxonomy): domain Eukaryota; kingdom Metazoa; phylum Chordata; class Lepidosauria; order Squamata; family Sphaerodactylidae; genus Sphaerodactylus; species Sphaerodactylus townsendi. The sequence continues at coordinate 122,969,594 of NC_059429.1, read as the reverse complement.
CTGGCCCCATCCTTGCCCGCCCTGCAGGCAGCAGGGCGGACACATCCATGCGCTTCTCAGAATGAGCGGAGTAAAAGGTAAAAAACCCCAATATATACAGTGTTATCTTTATTTTAAATGTCAAAAATTATTTGCGGCTCCAAGTGTTTTCTTTTCCCTTGGAAAAGGGGTCCAAATGGCTCTTTGTGAGCAGCCAAAGGTTCCCTACCCCTCTGTACTTAAGGTAAGTTGACTGGTAACTGCAAACTCCTGGTACAAATCTATGGCATTGTACTCTATGGAAGTCATTCCCTTTCCCAAACCCATCGTTCTCAGGTTCCAGCCCCAAAATCCCAAGGTAATTCCCAACCCAGAGATGGCAGCCTTGTATTGCTTGCTGCCCCCAGCAGTGTTTTCCTCTTTGCATACTAGACAGCCCTATCCTCTACCAAGCTAGATCAAAATTAACAGAAAAGGGGCAGTGTAAAGGAAGACCTTACTGATCCTCCTTAAATGTGGGTTAGGATTTTGTATTAACACATAACTCAGAGGCAAATAGTCTTTTAAAAAATATTTTTAAGGTTTATTGAATCAAGCTTCCATTTAACAAACTATTATATACTGGCATAAAATGCATGCGAGTAATCATATAAGAGCCAGCATCAAAACAATTCAAATAAAACCACAGTATTTATTTATTTATGTATTTTATTGGTTGGTTGGATTTATAAACCGCCTCATCCCCAAAGGGGATGCTGCTATCGACTTGGCTAATACATACAAAATATAAGGCAAGCGTGATAAATTCTTCCCAAAGTGCTCTAACAGGCCATAAGCCTCTAGCCTGGTTGTTTGCAACTACCAATTAGGTACTTCAACTAATCAGGAGTCAGACTTATCAGGTGTGAAACTTAGCATTCTTTGAAGTTTCAACCAAGCTGGGCAGTGACCTTCAGCTAATTATTTAGTACCAGGACGGGCCAGCTGGAGAAAAGCCAGAGATGATTATGATTTTAAAAACACCATACCAAAACTTTGCCAGCTAAAGTTGCAACCTAACATGGCTATAGCTGGCACTGCCAATATAAGTTCTTTCTTGACAGGCAGGCAGCAAGTTACCAAACAAAGAAGACCTCGCCTGCTTCTCTCAGGTTTAAAATGAATGCATGAATGGATCCTAGCCTCTTTTTCCTCCTTCAGCTTCCACTTTTCCCTCCTGCTCTCGACCATCTTCTGTTTACAACCTTCCCTTCCATTGTTCAGAGAGTAGATTCCATCATAGCCAAGGCATTAGCCATAGCACAGGGGTACAGCATGTGCTTTGCATGTTTAATGTCCGATGGCCCTGCCACTCCAGAGCCAACTTGGTGTCGTAGTTAAAATCCTGGACTTTGAAATGGGGGAGCCAGATTCAAATCCCCATAGTTCCTTGGGCCAGTCATTCTCTTTCACCCTAATCTACCTCACCAGGGCGTCATAGCAGTAAAATAGAGGAGACAAGACCAGCGTATTTTGTCCTGAGCTCCTTGAAAGAAGAGCTCGTGTTAAGAGCTCATGTATCTAATCTGGAGGAACCGGGTTTGATTCCCAGCTCTGCCACCTGAGCTGTGGAGGCTTATCTGGGGAATTCAGATTAGCCTGTGCACTCCCACGCACACCAGCTGGGTGACCTTGGGCTAGTCGCAGCTTCTTGGAGCTCTCTCAGCCCCATCCACCTCACAGGGTGTATGTTGTGAGGGAGGAAGGGCAAGGAGATTGTAAGCCCCTTGGAGTCTCCTGCAGGAGAGAAAGGGGGGAATATAAATCCAAACTCTTCCTCCTCCTCCTCCTCCTCCTCCTCCTCCTCTTCTTCTTCTTCTTCTTCTTCTATATAAACATATTATAATACAATAAGATAGCGAGAAGTTACAAATGTGAACCATGAGCCAAGGTGCCCAGCAACCTATGCAATATGAAAATATCAACAATGGTCTACATTAATGGATTGCTGCAAAAACTGATACAGTACAGTGTAAGAATGTTTGTTTACATATTTTAAAGACTGCATAGATGTGCCAATTATAATTAAAAGGTCATGGCTAGAAAGGCTGTGAAAAGTCTCCTCCCAGGTCTCTGGACAGCAGCTTCTAATCAAAGAAGACAAATATGGTCCGTGGGCCTGATGCCACATATGTCCGTTCCTTACCTCTCTTGCTAATTTGACAAGACAGCTCTGCTCGCACATCTGCTAAAGCTTTACAACTGTTATTCATGTTGCTGTGTCCCCCTCTCCCCCCCCCCCACTGATTTTATCAAGGGGTCAAGGGAGAAAAAACACTTTGACCTTCCCTCACAAGACTAAAGACATGTCCAGGTTTCAGGTACCACGAGTAACGTTTTGGCATTTCTTCTAGTTCCCCCTTCAAATTGAGTGGAATCCATGATTCTTTAGCCTTTCCTGGCTCCTTTTTGGATTTCAAAGCAGTTGTAGACTGATACAGGCTTCATTCGGATGGCAGTTAATTCCCAATGCTTCTCCTGCCTCTTTGTGTCTTAAAAAGAAAACCACTCAGGGAGTCCTGGGCGTTCATAGACCAACGGTCTTACAGCTTCATGTGTTAAAGGTGAAGATCAAAGAAAACCCTCACTATCTACAAAGGTGGAGGCAGAGGAGGTTTCCAAATGCTATAATGGGATGTGGATTCATCTGAAAATGTTTTGTGGTGCAGAGGTCAAAAGCAAAAGGTCAGCAGCATAGAGCAAGGGTAGTGTGACCAGATGTCCCGCTTTTGGAGGGACAGTCTCGCTTTTAACCAATTTGTCCCACGTCCCATGGGGTTTTTTAAATGTCCCGATGAGAAAGCAGCCGGTGACTGCCTTCTGGCGCTCTTCACTCTTTCTGGCTGGAAATAGGGAGCGCCTCTGCAGCAGTGCGGCAGTTCTCAAGACTAAGTCGCGACTGCCGCGACTGCTTCAAGAGACTGCCGTATTCGCCGCACGTCACCAAAGTCAAGATTGTGCCTTTCACGCTTTCCCGCCCTGTGACAGGACAGGAAACCAGGGAGCGCCCCAGAAGGCAGTGCACTCCTGCAGCCGCATGCGCGTGCATCCCGCTTTAAAAAGGTGAAAATCTGATCACCTTAAGCAAGGGTCACTGGTAGAGCAGGAGGGGGGTAGCTGTGAATTTCCTGAATTGTTTAGAACGTTAGACTAGATGACCTTCGGGTACCTTCCAGCTACACGTTTCTATGTAAAAGGGTTACCTTTTCTTAAGAACACTGTGTTCTTGCTTTTCACTCACGGACTCATCTTCTTGTATGGTCATCCTCACTTCCTTGGCCTAAATTTGGGTTTTTAAGAGTGGTGGATTCTACTCTGGACAACAGGGTTTGATTCCTCCACATGAGCAACAAAATCTAATCAAATGAACTAGTTTGTTTTCCCCTCTCCTCCACAAGAAGCCTGCTGGGTGACCTTGGGCTAGTCACCGTTGCATGGATCACTGTGGCCAAATCGGCTGGAGACAGGCGGCTAATTGCTGAGCACAGCAAAAGTGATTAAAAAGCCATCCTGGTAACAGTGGAGGCCTGACAATGGAAGCTTTGGGTCTTGGATCGTCTTGCTCCATAGGAGATAAGATACAAAACCATGTCCAGCTGAAGCAGCAGATGCAAACAATCTGTTCTTTCCCTCCCCAACATGCTTTTCTAGGCTTCCCATGGAGAAAGGCGAGCAGAACAGATGAGCAAGGCCACTCACAAACTTTCCATTGCTCCTTCCCAAAGACTTTCTAGTTCTTGCCAGAAACCGCACACAAAACAACTGGTAGAAAAAAAGGCCCAAATAAATATATTATTTTTAGAAAACAATGTGTAATTCGCTTGAACAAATTGGAGTTATGGCAACCCTTAGCAATGACAGAGAATGACAAACTTGTCTATTCACTAGAGCATGGAATTGCAAGGTCATTTCTAAAAAAATCTGGTTTCTAGGTTGGCACGCTACGTAACTTATGTGTGCAGAGTGCTCTGGGGTATTTACATTTTTCTTCTCCTTCCCTCTCTGGTAATGGGAGCCCACAAATGGTCGCTTTCCCAAAGGCCTCCCAAAGCATGATGCCACCCCCAAGAGATCAAGCCAACCCTTGAGGGAGGTGGAGCAATTAGTAGGCACTGGATAACCTAGCACAGGGGTCCCAGTTTTTTTAAGCCTATGGGCAGTGGTGGGATAGGGTTGGTAGATGGGAAAAAATTTGCCCCAGTTTGGATTTGGGCCCAGTTCAGGTGTGTGGGGTCGGATCTCCCACCTGAAATTTTATTTTTTTGGTGTTTTTTGCGTTTCGGCCTTCAGGGGGCGCATTTTAGAGGTATTAGCACAAAATTTTCAGGGTATCTTAAGGAGACTCTTTTGATGATACTCCCCAAGTTTGGTGAAGTTTGGTTGAGGGGGGCCAAAGTTATGGACCCACAAAATGAGTGCCCCTATCCCCCATTGTTTCCAATGGGAGCTAAGCAGATGGGGGCTACCCCTTTTAAGGGTCTATAACTTTGGCTCCCCTCAACCGAACTTCCCCAAACGTGGGGTGTGCCATCAGGACAGTCTCTCTATGATACCCTGAAATTTTGGTGTGGATAGGTCAAAAAATGAATTTCCTGGGTGGCATCCCTGTATCAATAGCAGCTCTCCAGACAAAAGAGATCTAGAGAAAATGGCAGCTTTGGAAGGCAGACTTTTTTGGGTGTACCAAAGTGTGTAGGGGAACCTATGGTCGGTGGTGGGATTCAAATAATTTAACAACCGGTTCCGGTGGTGGGATTCAAATAATTTAACAACTGATTGTTTACAAGCACCATTTTAACAACCGGTTCTGCCGAAGTGGTGCGAACCGGCTGGATCCCGCCACTGCCTACAGGTGCATTTTGAATTCTGGCAGCTTAAGAACATAAGAACATAAGAACAAGCCAGCTGGATCAGACCAAAGTCCATCTAGTCCAGCTCTCTGCTACTCGCAGTGGCCCACCAGGTGCCTTTGGGAGCTCACATGTAGGATGTGAACGCAATGGCCTTCTGCGGCTGTTGCTCCCGATCACCTGGTCTGTTAAGGCATTTGCAATCTCAGATCAAGGAGGATCCAGATTGGTAGCCAATTTAGCTTGGTGTATGTAGCAACAAAATGGCTGCCACAAAATGGCGGAAGGTGGAGCCAGTCACAAAATGAATGCGACAGCTTAATTTCAAGAGCAGTGTAGATTCTTGCGCTGCGGTGGCAGCTTCTGCCAGAGCAACATTTTGAAAAAACTATACCCCCAATCAAATCTCCAACAGTAAAAAAAGCCTTACCGGCCTCAACCACTTCCTAAAAATGCTCGGTGGGCACCACAAAAGGTGTTGGTGGGCAGGCAGATGCATGGGGACTTCTTTAGGAATGTAAACACAATACAGTGTTTAAGAAGAAGAAGAAGAGTTTGGATTTATATCCCCCCTTTCTCTCCTTGTAGGAGACTCAAAGGGGCTGACAATCTCCTTGCCCTTCCCCCCTCACAACAAACACCCTGTGAGGTGGGTGGGGCTGAGAGAGCTCCGAGAAGCTGTGACTAGCCCCAGGTCACCCAGCTGGCGTGTGTGGCAGTGCCCAGGCTAATCTGAATTCCCCAGAGAAGCCTCCACAGCTCAGGCGGCAGAGCTGGGAATCAAACCCGGTTCCTCCAGATTAGATACACGAGCTCTTCGCCTCCGACGCCACTGCTGCTCTCATTAAAACACAATACAGCGTCCATGAGAATTTTGGAGGTGGAAATAGGTATTAGGGGTTATGGTTTGGAATGATTTCCATCAGCGTTTCCCAAACTTTTTTTCCCCATGGGACGGTTATTTTAATACCTCCCCTCCAGACCCACCAAATTTTTATGGTCTATTTATTATTAAAATAAAACAAATGTGAACGTCACCTTGCCACGTGTCTGCCCCTGCTGGCTTGGCAGGGGCGGGCCTAGCCCCTGCGCTGGGCCTCATCTGCACATGGCAGCATCAGAGAGGCTCCCTGGTGTGCCATTTCCGCCCCCACCTCCCTCACGACGCCAGCATCTGCTGTGAGCTACGGCTCCATCCCCAGCCCCTTTCTGGGTGGTCGGCTGGCTGGTGAGGAGCCCAAAAGCTGCTGTATCGTCCCGGCTGGTCCGGCTCCAGGTGGGTGGTGCCCTCCGAGCAAGGACGTGGGTGCAGTGGTCATCCCCATCCTCATTAGGTGACCCAGCATTTTGGAAACGCTGGTTTAAATGATTCCTTACAGATCAGATTCACCGGGTTGCTGTTGGGAGACAAAGTGTCATCTGTGTGGGATTTGTCCTATGGGCTTCTGCAAGGCTCAGTTCTGTCCTCATTCTCTATGTCCTGTCCTCGTTCTCTAGGAGCAGCAGTGGCGTAGTGGTTCAGAGCAGGTGCATTCTAATCTGGGTGGCTTACAGAAAAAACGGTTAAAAACCCCATACAATTAAAAACTTCAGTGGCTCCATAAAATAATTCTAACTGAAGGGAATGAAGGCAATGGGGGGAGAAATGGGGGGGGGGGTAATCAAAACAGGGACAGGGAGGCCAGTTCTGATTCAAGTTGGGACCCCATTCTGCAAATAACAGTGGAATGACACAGTGATGGATCCATCAGCCATCTCATCTATTTATCCCCTAAGGTAGTGGTGGCAAACCAATGGCACGGGTGCCAGAGGTGGCTCTCGAAGCCCTCTTTGTGGGCACGTGTGCCCTCTTTGTGGGCACGTGCACCAGTTTGGGCACTCGGCAGTGGCACAGTGTCAAGGGGGCGAGAGGGGTGCAATACACTGGGTGCGTGACCCTCCGGGGACATGGCAAGGGTGTTCCAGGGGTGTGACAGGGGGTTTTCGGGGCGTTCCACGGCAGGGCAGGGGCAGGCAGGGGCACAGGGCACACACGTGCCCTGGACACAGTTTTCCCTTGCTCCGCCCCTGGCACTCGGTCTCTAAAAGGTTCGTCATCACTGCCCTAAGGCATCAACGTGACAAGGCAAGGAAACAAGAAGAAGTTGTTCTAATGGAGACTCCTGGCAAATCGGGTCTAGGAAAAGCTCTGGACTCATGACATGTGATTACCTAACCTCTCCTCTGAACCAGAAATTGTGTGAGCCCTGGAATCCGCGTGTCAAAGGAAATAAACCTGTTACCCTAATGAGTTTACTGTACATCAGATTCAGCAGATTATTGGCTCTGATAAGGGAAAGCTACTTAGGTGGACAGATGAGCTGGAATTTAGCCTGCCAGAATAACTAGAGAGGGGATAATGCACAGCAAAAATCAACATCATGGAATAAACCAGATTATTTCCCACACAGATGCCAGAGCCCCTGGGAATGACTGAAATGGGAAAGGGGGCGTTTTGTATATTACAGAATAAACGTTCACACAGAACAGCTTTCAACCGCTTTCTCTTCTTTGTGTATTTTGAAAATCTTGGGCTGGCTTGCCGGCAGCATAGAAAATCAAATAGTAATGATATAGATATGTGAAATAATAATGAAGGCCATGCCTGGGAGATATGAAACTTGCCTTTTGATTTCCACAAATATTATTGCTATTCCACATGTCAGCACCTCATGTTTCTAGTGGGAAACTGGAGTCTTCTCTGCCAGTAGACCTAAAGACCAGTAGTGTGCTTTATTCAGGAGTGGAGTTGCCTGCAGGAAGCCATTTTCTCCAGGGCTACTGACCTCTGTAGTCTGGATATCAGTTGTAATTCTGGGGTGTTTCCCCACTTGCCACGACCCCCCTATGCCACGACCCCCCTGAGAGCAGCCTGCGTCCTTTCTGGCGCGCGCCCGGGCTTCCCCACAAAAGGCGCCGTTTGGAAGAGCGCCAGGAATGACACATGCTGAGGGGGCGTGACAGCAGTAGCATTGGGGCGGCTGTGTTCGCCGCCCCTGTAGTGGGGAGTGCCGGGGGACCCCGCGCTACTTGCCTACAGTAGCGCAGGGCAGAAGGTAAGTGGGAAAACGCCCCTGGATTCTCTCAAGGGGAGGGAGGCAACCTTAAAGAACACAAAATTTTCTAGGATACATATCTTGAGGAGGCAGGTAACAGATACCAGGGCATACCAGGGCATATACTCGAAGGGACAGGTAGTGGATACACAAATTAACTCTTAGTCAGGTGGTCCAGTGAAGTCACTTGAGGTAGCATGATAAGGTAAGGATTGACACTTGAGGTATTATAATAAGGTGGAAATTGAAACAAGGGGTCCCAAACGTGGAGTCCTGGGCTGGCTGCATAGCATTCACCAACACTTTTGGGGGGCACATACCAAATGTTTTTAGAAAATGACAGGGGCTTGCACAGCAGAGCTTCTGATTGGCTATTGGAGATCAGATAGGATGTTCAATTTTTTTTAAAAAAAATTGTTTTGGTAACAACTGCCTCCACAACAGAAGGATCTTTGACACATGTATATAAGCGGTGTATAGGGGTTAAGAGCAGTTGACTCTAATCTGAAGAACTGGGTTTGATTCCCCACTCTTCCTCATGAAGCCTGCTGGGTGACATTGGGCCAGTCACAGCAGTGGCGTAGTGGTTAAGAGCAGGTGCATTCTAATCTGGAGGAACCGGGTTTGATTCCCAGCTCTGCCGCCTGAGCTGTGGAGGCTTATCTGTGGAATTCAGATTAGCCTGTGCACTCCCACACATACCAGCTGGGTGACCTTGGGCTAGTCACAGCTTTTCGGAGCTCTCTCAGCCCCACCCACCTCACAGGGTGTTTGTTCTGAGGGGGGAAGGGCAGGGAGATTGTAAGCCCCTTTGCGTTTCTTACAGGAGAGAAAGGGGGGATATAACTCCAAACTCCTACTCCTACCCTACTCTTCTTCTTCTTCTTCTTCTTCTTCTTCTTCTTCTTCTTCTTCTTCTTCTTCTTCTTCTTCTTCTTCTTCTTCTTCTTCTTCTTCTTCTCAGAACACTATCAGACACACACACCCCTTACCTCACAAGGTGCGTTTTGTGGGGAGGGGAAGGAATGGCAAATGGTAAGCCACTTTGAGATTCCTTTAGGAAGAGAAAAGTAGAGTTCAAAAACCAACTCTCCTTCTAAGAAAATGTTATGGAAGACTGTGTTCATTTTTAAAGCATCCAGACAGCTTCTGCCCGAAACCAACAACACTGTTAATCATGTATCATTTCATTCCCTGGCATTCTGTAGTTGGCCCTGCCTTCTGTGGTGGTTGTTTCATGGTTGGGTTCACCACTTTGTGTCAGCTTCCAAATTTGCCCACAGAGTCAAAAAGGTTAGGGATGATGGACGATATAAGATCTTGGCTCACTCCTGGTTATCAACTACTTGGGAAACAACATGTCTTGCCTCTGGAACCTGCATTTCCATCAGCCAGGTCAGAGCCAGCCCCCTGAAGCATTTATTTCTTTGCTTTATTTATACTTTGGCTCATTCCGCACGTGCAGAATAGTGCACTCTCAAACTGCTTTCAGTGCTCTTTGAAGCTGTGTGGAATAGCAAAATCCACTAGCAAACAGTTGTGAAAGTGGTTTGAAAACACATTATTTTGCGTGTGCAGAAGGGGCCTTAGATTTCTTTGCTTTATTTATATTTCACCTTTCTCTTCACAGGAACATCACTCTCCTCTACTCCACTGAGGACATCATTTTCCTCTAATTTTTCCCTCTCAGAACAGCTCTGTGAACTATATGTGTTTGAGAGTGAGTGATTGGCCCAAGGTCATGAAGCAAGATTTTCATAAAGCTATAGCTTGGACCTGACCAGTAATAAAGGCATAAATGTGTGTGCCTTGCTTGGGTGACTGACAAAATATCTTAAACTATCCTCATTTTTAGGCTTCATAAAAATCCCTAAGGTGGGACAGGTTGAGCTAGAACATTTTGCCCTAATCTATATAAAGAATTTTAGAGCATGAATTTGAACCCAGGGTCCCGACATCCAAGCCCAATTCCCTCATTAATTATGCATAACAAAACTCACCTTGGGGCAAATGAAAAGGGGTATGTGGGTTAAATATATTCCCCCCTTTTCCTCTGCACAACCTTACATAAGGATATTTTTAATTGGGAAAGAACTCAACTATAGAGTTGCTTCTAATTCTCCTTAGGAAAAGAGTGGAATGTTTTGACTGGATTCTCTCTTTCTCAAAAGCACGGGAGCAAGACTGTTATCTTTTCAACCCATATTTTATCCTTGTCAGTAGAAATTAGGCAGTAGGAACAAAGAGGCATTAATATGTACACTCTGAAGCCTGCAGACTTTAAAAGGTTAGCAAAACAAACCACTAGAAGGGAATATGAGAAGGGAAGAGGGTATAGATTTAGGAAAAGCCACACTTCGGGTGGGTCTCTCCTCACACTTTGTTTTCAATGGCCCCAGGAATGTTTGTTCCTTTTTTGTAAATTAAAGAGATTAATGTCCCTTGTATAACAGCAATGATTTAAGTCCAGAAGATCTTTTTTTTTCCCCTGTGAATTTCATTCACATTGCTGACTCCAGACAATGAGAGGAAGGGCAGTTTACCAGAGGACTTTCTAACTGGAAAGCCTCATGGTTGGAATCCTGTGGAAAACAGCCTCTGCAAGTTGGTGTCCTGTTTTACCAGGTCAATGGGAAGCTTACCTAGCTGGGCAAAGCCCCAAGTTGCCAGACCTCAGGGGTCTCCCTGCAATGGCAGGGGAATGTCAGGTGAATTCTTCCTGACCGTGGACAGCACGGGGCAGTGGTGGTGAACCTTTGGCACTCCAGATGTTATGGACTACAATTCCCATCAGCCCCTGCCAGCATGGCCATCTCCTACCTGTCTGTTCTATGTGTGAGCAGCTCCACCAACCCAGGACTTTTCAAAAGGATTGCTGGTTTAGTCATTTTTTAAAATCCCGGAGTGAGGGAAACAAAGGGGGGCAGGCTTGTTTTGGGGACAGGATCTGTGTGGAGCCCCCCCCCCAAAAAAACAGGTTATTTAGCATCCTGAATCAATTCAGGAGCAGCAGTGGCATAGGAGGTTAACAGCCCATGTATCTAATCTGGAGGAACTGGGTTTGATTCCCAGCTCTGCCGCCTGAGCTGTGGAGGCTTGTCTGGGGAAGTCAGATTAGCCTGTACACTCCCACACATGCCAGCTGGGTGACCTTGGGCTGGTCACAGTTCTTCTGAGCTCTCTCAGCCCCACCTACCTCACAGGGTGTTTGTTGTGAGGGGGGAAGGGCAAGGAGATTGTAAGCCCCTTTGAGTCTCCTGCAGGAGAGAAAGGGGGGATATAAATCCAAACTCTTCTTCTTATATTTGCCCTGTGTAGAATCAACCATATTCAAATTCTAATATATTTCATGATAGAAAAGTTCCCACACAAAAAAGTTGACAAAAGTAACTGAATCTTACAATACCCGAACAATCAGAGCCAGAATTTCTTTTTTTACAGCGGCAGAATGTTTCTTTTGAGTAGATTCAACTTTTTCCTTTCACATGTAGTTGTTTCCCCACTGAGAAATTCAAGCCGGGAACAACCAGGTTTCAAAAGAAACAGCACCTTTTCATCGCATTCTTTCCCCACTGCAGCATGTGTCGAGTGAAGACCTCGACGTCTATCACGGTTTCAAGCAATGCGGCACTTCCCACGAATGTACGATCTGCTAGAGGCTCTGTTCTTCCTCATCCTGATTGGCTGTTGTGTTGGGGCGGGGTGGGAATTTAAAAAAAACTTTTTTGTGTGTGCAGCTACATCACCATGTAGATGCATAGATGGAATTTCCCCGCCTATGCAGGGAGCAGCTTTCTTCTGATTGGCTATTGTGTTGGCGCAGGAACGATAGCTATTTTTTCTGCCCAGCTACGTTTATGCGCGTCTTCGACATTTTCTAAACTCTTTACCCACGCAGCTTCATTGGCATGAAAGTCTAATTTATGTTTACAATTTTACAGTTGGCAGACAAGTCAAAACATGTTTCCACATAGCCACATTTCAACATAGCCGCCACTGACGTGAAACAAAAAAATAGGAGCTGTGCGCACTTCGTGCACAGCCCACTGAGCTCTGATTGGCTGGAAGACTCCATGTCTCTCCCTACAGCGGGAAAATAAATCTAGATTCTGTCCCCTGAACCTCCCCACCAATCTGGCTTCAGCGCGTGTTTTTTAAAAAGGTGCACTGCCATGCAGGTTTCTAAAAAACATGTGATAAGGGGGAAAGCTCGCGCCAGAACTGGGATGAATCCATGTTTGGCAGTGGGGAGTTCTTGCTGAAACCTTGATATTTCGCGTGAGTATCACGTGATTAATTTACCATGGGGAATTGACCGTCGAAACACTTACATGAGTACTGTTCGCTAACAGGAGGTTTATCGAAATGACACAATTGATGTTTTCAACCCAGGTTATTTGGAGGGGAAAAACCCAAAAATGTTCATGAAGGAAAACATTTAAAATCAATAATTTCTAACATAGTTGGTATCGTGGGTATTTTTCTACCCCCAAGAATATATCCCTGTCATGAGGTAAATGTTCTCCGGATTATCAGGAAGAGCCATCAAGAGGGGTCTTTACGTTATTCAAGGACTGTCCAAAGCACCCATTAGCTGTTGAACTCTACCACTACTGATATTGCTTCTCAAGACTAAGGGGCACTAGAACTTTAGCATGGATTTTCAGAACTACTGAAAAATATTTTTACCACAGCTTCCATAATGCATCAACTGATATCTAAAAGGCGAGGTAATCAGGACTGAAGCCAGAAGAGAGGATCTTGGCTTAGCATAAAGCTTGGGGGGGGGGGGGGCAGGAAATGAGTTTTAGATTCTACTATCTGGGCTCCACATGAGCACTGTCTCTTCTCCAAAACAATATCTGTAAATCTATTGTGAAGTTCCACATAAGGGCTTGCCAGAGAGAACCGTCTATGGTAAGATGGAACCATAAGATGAAATGTATTGCTATATTTGGAACCAAATTACTATGTTTGGAACCAAATGGCAGATTTAAAAAAATCTGAAAGGGATTTTTCCTGGACTGACCTATCCGCTCTGGTTTTACATAAAGTATCCCCCTCCATGCTAGGGAAAATGATCAACTTTACTCATAGGATGAAGAAAAAAAAACCCAAACTAGACCAGACCCCCTTAACATTAGCTACTAAGAGCTACGAGTAAAGTTGATCATTTTCCCTATCATGGAGGGGATACTTTATGTAAAACCAGAGCGGATAGGTCAGTCCAGGAAAAATCCCTTTCAGAATTTTTTTAATCTGCCATTTGGTTCCAAACACTACTAAAAGTATCCAAATGAAGCCACAACAATAGGGTTGAAAAGGAATCCAAAAGCACAAGAATTACCCTAACTTTAATCACTGATGCCCATGATAACATGAAGGGTAGAATCTGTGGCAGGATATTTCACTGAGAAGAAAAGTTTGAATTGAAACCCCTCTTTTTTCATCCGTAAGGAGCCTCAAGGCAGCTTACAAACTCCTTCACTTCTTCTCCCCACAACGGACACCTTGTGAGGAAGGTGAGGCTGAGAGAGTTCTGAGAGAACTGGGATGAGCCCAAGGTCACCCATCAGGCTTCATGTGGAGGAGTGTGGGGGAGGGGAGAAACTGGATCTCCAGATTAAAGTCCTCCAGTCCTAACCACTATACCATGCTGGTCCCTCCCCAAACTCCACCCTTCTCAGACTCCACCCCCAAATATCTACAAATTTCCCAATGTAGAGTTGGCAAACCTCAGAGGTAGAGCGAGGGGAAACTGTGCCTGGAGTGTGCGCGTGCCCAGTGCCCTGCCCCAGGGCATACAACGTCACCCCTCGCCTTGGAATGCCACTGCCACGCCCCCACCCCTGCTCCACCCGGGGCATCGCCCCCACCCCCCACCCCGTGAGCACTATGCCACTGGCAAACCTGAAGGAAGGGTAGAACAGAAATTTATTAGCTATATAGTTTGGCAGGTGAATGGCAAGTGTAATGATATACCATCTTCAGGATGGAAGTGCCTCCATTCCAAACCACCACTAATTTCACTTCTCCCTGCCATGCCCTTCAACACTGCCTCGTTTTCTTTCCCCAGGCTCTCAAATCATCACATAAGCAGTGCACAAAGTTATTTGCTAAAGTGGTATGACGATATTTTTTTCTGTAGTACTGTGTGCTCTGAAGTGGAGATTAGGACTTATGCAAAGGGTAAAACTCAATAATGGGATTCGTCTGTTAGTGCTTTTCATAAACACCTGCTCATTTTTTCAGGTGATGAAAGAAATTATACTGTCATGAGCCAGCTCATGGGTACTTACCAGGACGCAGAGGACTCTGAAGGAGAAACTGAGGACACAGTGCAGCCAGAGCTGGCTGCTCCTGGGGAAGACCAGGCAGCAGAGCCAATGCCCAGCCCTGCCCTTCCCTGCCTGATGGCATACAGGAGGAGGAGCCTGCAGATCCTCCTAGGGACCCCAGTGATGAGCCAGTTGTGCATAGGGGGCAGAAGTAGAGGCTGCTACTGCAGAAGCAAAAAAAATGCTCGTTTGGCAGCAAAATATGAGAGATTGGAAGTGTCTGCATCTGATGAGGATTAACTCCTTGCAGAATCCCAACCCCTTGAACAAGGCTCTCTATATAAGCCTTGCTGCAAGCTTGCTTCTGCCTGGGTGCAATAAGTGTCGCCATATGCCTGGTTCTTCATTGATTTCCTTGCCTGCCGCCTGCCTTGACCCATTGGACTGTGACCTGACCACACTTGTGCTTGCTGCATGTTTGGCTCTGCAGGGTCAGACCCAGCCACACCCCTGCCTGTTGCCAGCACATATACTCAGTAAAATATACTCAACAAAATAAGTACACATATTGAGCTAGCTAAGAAACCCTCATCTGGTAGTATCCATCTTCATTTTGCAGGAATCCAATAAGCTAATGCATAAGCCTAGCTGTTTTCTTGTAACAGCTCTCTATGGTAGTTCTTTGCACATGTGATAAGAGATAGGCCCTTTCTGCATGGGCCAAATACAGCGCCCTGGGGATGGCAAAAACGCCATCCCCAGGGAGCTGTTCGCATGGGGGGGTGCAGCTGCTTCGCAGCCGAGCCGCCCTCGTTCCTCCCTAGTGGCGCAAAGCCGCCATTTTCCCACCTTGCTCCCCGAGTGAGGTTTTTGGGAAACGGCGGCTTCCAGCCACCGCCGTGCAAACAGCAGCGGCTGGAAGGCACCATCCCTCCCCCCCCCTTGCCCGATCAACCTACCTTCTCTGCGACCATCCGGCGCGTCGCCGAGGCCTGGGGACACGCCCCCCCTGCCTTGCGACTTCAGAGCGGTCGCGCAGGGCAGGGGGGCTTGTCCCCTGGCCTCAATGACGATCTGGACAGTCACTAGAAGGCTCGTCAATTGAACAATGACTCCAGCGGAACCTTCTTCCCGTTCGTTACTGGGACCATTTGTGCGAATGGTCCCGGGGGGGTTGGGTCGGCGTCATGTATGCAGACCCAACCCCCAGCATGGTGGTGTGGAAACGGCCATAGATTCTGCCGAGGTTTTGATAGAAATACAAATGATTTTTGAAAAGTTACCAAAATTTGTTGCAAAGAGGCAGTTAGAAGTCATGAGTCTGGGTAATCCTAAGCAGAGTTACACTAAGGTAACCTATCTCAGTGTTGCACAGTTACTTGGGGGTGTGCATGGCTGAGGGACTAATTCATGCTTTTTTAGATACAGTTACCCTCATGCGTTTCTCAGAATACTGTAAATGCACTGGCATTTCCCAAATGCGTTCCTTTCAAGCCTTGCCAGCAATGTTCTCTTATTTCTCCCCTTAGGTCGATTATAATGGTGTGTGTGGATTTCAGGTTGCTATGGGCATCTGTGAAGCTTCGTTTGTGGTCACTATCGGACAGAACTGCTGCATGCAAAGGCCACAAGCCAAATGGAGTGCACTGGGGGTGGGAGGTGAGTGACTTTGTTGGGGCCTGGTGCAAGAGGTTGCAAGGACATGGGAACTCAGAGGAGTTAGTGGACTGGAGAATTTGTGTGGACTTGGTTGTGTGTCTTCTTGTTCATAGGCAAAGCATGGGGGCAGGAAAGGATCTATTTTTAACTTATTCCCCAACAGATGAATATGGAGCTAAATCCTGCCCCTCCCTTTCCTTATCTCCTTGCAGTTTCTTGCTTCGTGTGTTTTTTTCTTGCTGCCCCGATTGTTTTGACAAGCAGACTTGTGAGTCAGATCTACAGAAAAATGCTGCGTGTGCTACAGTGTAGCAAGGGAAGGGGGGAGGAGGGGCATGGCTTCATTCCCCTCACCCCTATTTTTAGTGAACTTCACCCCCATTTTACACATAAGCGCACAGACAATCACTTATCTCGCCCTTCCTCTAAGGAGCTCAGGACTAGTATACAGTGTTCTTCTTTACATCACTCTGTTATCACAGCAATCACTGGAAGTAGATTTTTGGTTTCTCTGCACCATATAGGCACTTGCCCCCACAGAAGCCTTTGTTATTTTCATTGTTAAGTAACAGTTTCCCATAGATAGCATGGGTTTAGTCCTCTGTATAGTCCCATAGATATTTATTTATTTATTTGTTTGTTGTTGTTTGTTGCTGTTGTTTGGCTGTTTTGATTTGGCAGGCAGCTTCTCACCAGGATTAGTGTCCTGTACAACATCCACCACCACAAATGATTAAATGAATAACAACAATCCTGTCATTAAAATCCATTAAAAACGTGTTTGACAGACGTTGTGTCAGCCAAGAAGGTGCCTTTAATCCAGTTCAATTGGGATCACCCAAGTGAATGAAAAGGGAGGGACTAGGGTTCTCTCTGGGACAGATGATAAGGTGGTAAAGGGATATCAGATGGTATGTTTGCTTGCGACAGAAGGAGAGGGGGAGGGGAGGGGGCGCCACTCAGCGCCTGGACACTCCAAAGGACTGAAGAACAACTTCAGTCTTACAGGGCCTAGAATTCTGCAAGATTCCATAGGGCCCGAACAGCTGGACAAACAGTGTTCCACCTGAGCTGGGGCCAGGGCCGTATGGGTCCTAGCCCATGTGGGAGGCTCATGCATCATAGAGAACTTAGGAACCTGACAAGCAAATGAAACTCCTACTGGATCGCTAGCAGGCCGAGTAGGTTCATATGGAGTAATGCGGTCTCTCAGATATGAGGGTTTAGTGCATGAGAAAGGCCTTAAAGGTTAGAACCCACACCTTGAAACTAATTGGGAATTTCTGGGAGCCATTGGGACAGCTGGCTGTTAGGCTATGATCACGGAAGGCGCCCCCTGTGAGGAAACGTGCCACATCATGTGGGACCAGACAGTTTCAGAATCATGCGCAAGGGTAGGCCTGCATAGAGCAGGTTACAATAGTCAGCCCTGGAGGTGACCGTTGCCATGTATCACCGTGTAGGTCTGCCTGAGAGAGGAAGGGGGATGGAAAACGAGATGGAAAAACGCAGTAGAGTTACAAGGGACACCTAGGAACCTACGTTGAAAAAGACGAATCCAGGTGGAACCCCTAGACTGCGGACTTAGAAATGGCCAGTGCCAAAATGACCCTCCCACTCAGGAAGCTGGAAGTCCCCCGCCTCCCACCTGCGGCCAAGCCAAAGGGATCCTCATCTTCGGTGGATTTAGTTTCCAGCCTGGTCCTGCTGTATGCTCCAGCAACCGCCTCCAAGCAATGCTGTAGAGGCACAGAGGCCATGACAGCTCCCCACCTCCATCAGCAGAAGGCCAGGCTAGGTGTCATCAGCGTACTGGAAACCAAAACTCAGCCCATTGACTCTCGTACCAGCTGAGCTTAAGTGGTCGCATGTAGATGTTGAATGACAGCTCCTAGCAACTCTGACAGAGGCACCCCACATTGAAGTGGGCACCTCAGGGAGGCTTGATCCCCGCACCACACTTATAGCAACGGTCCCCTAGGAGAAAGCAGGCTTACGTCATTTGAAAGGACCATTTCCCTGTATTCAGGACATTGGTGGCGGTGGGTCAAAAGGTCGTGATAGACAGACCATATCCAGCACTGCATAGAGTACAAGATCTAATAAAGCCAGCGGCGCCGATCAGTCATAGTCCGGCTGCTTACGGAGCATGTCAGTGTGAGAACTGTCTCAATCCCATTTGCTGTGGAGGCTTGAATGGAAGAGATCAGAGGCCGATCAAATAGCCAGGAAGCCCTGAAGCTTTATCAACACCACTCTATGTTACATTTAGAGCAGAAAGATTCGGGACCAGGGACAGTAATTGGCCAGATGGCCTGGATCTAACGATGGTCACTGGGAGTGCAGGCGGACCCACCTGCCTCCTTCAACCCATCCAGAAAAACTCCTTGCTCAAGGGAGCTATTGATGATATTCAATAGATGGGAGTGCATTAGCTCCGCCCAACCAGGTTTTAATAAACCAGGAGAACCACCGAGGATCCAGAAGGGCAGGTAGTAGGTCTAACAACAGCCAGAGACCCATATCCAGCAGCTGACCTCGGAGAGCAGGGAGAACTGGGCCAAACAAGGGCCGGAAGACGGCAAGGGAGCCTCCAGTTCACTCATTGTAGTCAAAGTGGAGGGAAGATCCTGGCTGAGCGACGAGATTTTATCTGCAAAAAAGCTCATAAATGCCTCACAGCTAATAGCTAATAGCATGGGTTTAGTCCTCTGCATGGGTTTAGTCCTCTGTATAGTCTTCAAAGGGAGGGAATTTTAGTTAGCCCCTGTCCCTGTAAGAAGTTTCCCAAGAGGCAGTCTTTTTTTTATTACCCAGTAATCCCCCTGTTTATTACCCAGTAATCCCCCTGTTCAGTCAGTTCAGTTCAGTACAAGGTGCCTAAGGAGTCAGGAGGCAGCAGTATTTTGTCATGTCAAAGGTGAAAAGAGAGCATGAAGTTGAGGTTTACAGAGAATAGTAGCCAGATAACTTCACACTGGATCATAAGTTCAGTTCGCAAACCTCAGCCCGAAACTTTGCCACTGCGAGGCAACAGTCAAGGTCATTACAGTTTAAGAGCATATTTACTTTATCAAGCTCTGTCAGGGTTTTCATAGAGTCAATGATTTGTAATAATAAGCTGGATCTTGGATTCTGGTAAAGTGGGCAGTGGAGGAGAATGTGCGCAATGGAATCCAACTGCCCTGGACTGCAGGGGCAAAGCCTCTTATCATTTAGTGAAGACCCTTGAGTCTTCCTCTATGGAGGCGAGGGATAGCATAATGTTAAATCTAACCAGCAATAATATATATATGGGGTTGAGTAAAGCTGCAATATAGTAGGCTGGGTTTCCCTGCACAAATGGAATTGCCACGTTCATTGGCGAGCAGGATTTGTTGGCCAAGCTCTGCAGTTGTTGATAATCCATTGCTAGTAGCTGCTCTTTGATGAGGGCAAATGCCTCAATAAGGGTTAGCATGTTCAGAGAGTCACTATCATAGCCCAATTCCCCAATCTTTGTTATAACTGTTGTGCACCATTTAGAGTGATGGAGTTCTCTCAAGGTGAGTTGCGTCAGTGAGTTGTCGGAAACAGTCAAAGAAAGAACAAAAGTCTACAGCTTCTACTGTCCAGTCAAGCAAGTGCTTTATTTTAGGCAGACCCTGGGAGGAGTTAGGGTCTCCACTCTTCTAAATATTAAACCTTGTGTTTGAACTGTTAAACTTTGCTTGTGACTCTCCCACTCTGTTCTGGCCAGACACAGGGCACCAGAAACACTTTTGCTTGGGGAACAAAATACTGTTATTTACTCCTGATTTTCTTGAGAGTCAATCCACAAACACTAGAATCAGTTTGAGCACAGTTCTTATGCACATCTGCCCTACTTTTGCATTTTACGCTTGTGGAGTCGGTTTCTTTTCTTTCATGTGCCTTTTTCCTAATATACCGGTAAGAAATGGGCATATCTTTACAAAGGAAGGGACTGAAACTTACTCTTTGGGCCTTTCCCCACTTTTCCTTCTACCACCTTCTCTGCGCGCTACTCACTGCGTGTGTCATTTCTGGCGCGCGCCCGGGCTTCCCCACGATCCTGCGCTCTGCGCGGGGTCATCAAAAGGCACCGTTTTGAGGAGCGCCAGGAATGACGCACGCTGAGGGGGCGTGAGAGCGGCAGCGTCGGGGCGGCTGCATTGTCACCGCCCCTGTAGTGGGGAGTGCCGTGGGATCCCGCGCTACTTGGCCCGAGTAGCACGCAGCAGAAGGTAAGTGGGGAAAGGCCCTTTGTTGAATGAGGGCTGGGACTCAGGGGACCTGATTGACCTGTCAACACAACAGTGTATCAGCATATAAATATTTTAAAACAAAATAAACTATGATTAATACAGTGGCTCATTCCGCACATGCAGAATAATGCACTTTCAAACTGCTTTCAGTGCTCTTTGAACCTGTGCAGAATGGCAAAATCCACTTGCAAACAGTTGTGAAAGCGGTTTGAAAACGCATTATTTTGCATGGGCAGAAGGGGCCACAGTCCAAACACCAAAAGTGGAATGGAGATGGTTGGAAATAGGTGGCAGCTGGGTGGGGTGGGGTGGGGTGGGGTGGAGGAATAAACTGGCAAAACATTACACACAAGGGAAAGTCTGCCAAATCAGCTTCCAGAAAAAGATCTGGGTGAAACTGGGTTTCAAAAGTAATGCCAAACAGGGGGGAGGGGAATCAAAGCCAAAAAAAGGCCAAAGATGACCCAAAACCACAATAACTATGTAAAAAAGCCCTCACTGGCCAAGTGAGTTTCATGGATAAATCAGCATTTGAACCTGAGATCTCCAGATTCCAGTCGATCCCTCTAACCACTGCCCTACAATGGCTCTATAAATTATTTAGCAAGACAGCTGTGTCACTAAACTTCATGCAAGTATTTCGATTTCCACGAGGAAATACTCTTTCACATAACTTATGACAGCGATGGTGAACCTATGGCACGGGTGCCAGAGGTGGCACTCAGAGCCCTCTCTGTGAGCACGCACAAACAGAGTCGCCCCCCAACACATTTAGGCTGGCCTGGGCCGCTGGGCTCATTAGCATTAAACCTAAGACCTAGTTTTGGGGAAGCAGTGTAGGTAACCCTGTTAAGCGCTGTTAAACCCCACTGATTTTCATGGGAAGAACTAAAGCGCGATCCTTTACCTGGGAGTAAGCTTGGTTGCTGGCAATGGGGCTTGCTTCTGAGTAAACCCTCCTAGGGTTGTGATTCACCCATTCAAAGCGTTGCATGGTTGCTTCAAAGCAAAGCCACCGACTACCACCAAGCTTACTCCCGAGTAACGCACGCCTCGGAGCCAACCATTTTTTCTAAACCGAAACCTCAGTATTCAGGTTAAATTACCGCGTTGGCACTTTGTGATAAATAAGTCGGTTTTGGATTGCAATTTGGGCACTCGGTCTCAAAAAGGTTCGCCATCACTGACTTATGAGGAGAGGCTGCAGCGTTTGGGACTCTTTAGTTTGGAGAGGAGACGTCTGAGGGGGGATATGATTGAAGTCTATACAATTATGCATGGGGTAGAAAATGTCGACAGAGAGAAATCTTTCTCTCTTTCTCACAATACTAGAACCAGGGGGCATTCATTGAAAATGCTGGGGGGAAGAATAAGGACTAATAAAAGGAAACACTTCTTCACACAACGTGTGATTAATGTTTGGAATATGCTGCCACAGGAAGTGGTGATGGCCATGTAACCCCCATGCCCAGAATGGGTTAAACCAGTAAGGGGGTGGAGACTCAGAGCAGCAGAAAGGCTGCAGAGCTCTTTGGAGAAGACAAGGCTACCAGACTCGGACCTTGGTTCTATAAGCCCTTAACACCTTGTTAAGGTAAACTGCAATATTATTGGGAACTACTGGGAAGGTAGTTGTTTGTTTTTGCTATGTTGTAAATGTTGGAGTTTACTGTTTCAGGGTTTCTTTTTGTGGTTGTAATGGGTGAGAGTTCTCCTGGAAACCTTCATCATGTTGCATCCTGTTCATCAAGCCCTTGGAGTCTTCAGGAGCCAACCCACTTGCAAAGAAGAATTGGACTTGGCAGTATCAGTAGACTGTAACTAGAAGGACTTGAAATGCAACCTGAACAGGACCTTGAATTGTAATGTTAAATGTTGATGTTTAATGTTATTTGTAAAGAGAAATAAACTGTTTTGTTTAAATTTGGTTCTTTGCAACTCCTTCAAAGTACTGCCCCACAGAACCCACAAGCTGAGGTTACAGCCACTCACCTGGATAGCTTTAAAAAAGGCTTGGACAGATTTATGGAGAAGTTGATCTATGGCTACCAATCTTGATCCTCCTTGATCTGAGTTTGCAAATGCCTTAGCAGACCAGGTGCTTGGGAGCAGCAGAAGTAGAAGACCATTGCTTTCACATGCTGCATTGGAGCTCCCAAAGGCACCTGGTGGGCCACTGCGAGTAGCAGAGAGCTGGACTAGATGGACTCTGGTCTGATCCAGCAGGCTCTTTCTTATGTTCTTAACTCAAAGCAACTTCATTTTAATTTCAGCCAGAAGATTTTATTTGATTGCATTTTACTGCTTTGATGGCATTTAACACCAGAAATTATGAAAAGACTGAAATGGTAGGGAACAACGACCGACCGACCGACCGACCGACCGACCGACCGACCGACCGACCGCACGCACGCACGCACGCACGCACGCACGCACGCACGCACGCACGCACGCACGCAAGCAAGCAAGCAAGCAAGCTAGCTAGCTATTATCTGGGATTATGGACTGCTAATACGGACAGATGCAATAACATATCCCATACCAAGTGCAATTATAAATTGAATAATCAGACATATAAAAATTATGGGTATCAAGGAAAGACAGACACTTTTTGCCCTTTTGAAAAACTTAGAAACGAAGCTCTAATGCATATAGCACTGATTTTTTAAAAAATCAGGGCGTTACCTGGCTGGAACTTTTCCAGACTAAAAGAAGCAGATAACCAATTATTCACACCTCCTCCATAAAAAAAAAAAACCTCAACTGGAACACACCCAGTTGAAATTGGAACTGGTTACGTAGCTTTTCTGAGAATTGTTTTATGTTGGGAATGGATCCAGGCAACTATCAGCAAAGGAGAGCTACTGAAGAAATCGTTACCACGTTCTTATTTCAGCTGCCTACAGGGTCCCCTGAAATGTTGCTATTGAGAGTCAAAAGACTTTTGAGGATTATGTGGGATCTACTAGAATGGAGGATGCGCCAAGAAGGGGAAATTGACAGAAATCATATGGATACTGGTATAAACAGAGGAATTGTCAACCGATTTCTTTCTTGCAGCCCTATACGCTGCACCTGATTCTGCTCCTCAGATTCCCCCAACCTTTAGGAATACCTCTGGAGATGCTGTAAAACAGGGGTCCCAAATATGATGTCATTGGGTGTCATGGCATATACCAAAACCTTTTCTGGTGTCTGTCATGTTTTTAGGATGTAGACAAGGCCAAGTAGGGCTTTTGCCCACCAAGGCTTCTGATTGACTACTAGAGATCTGAGTGGCTGTGCAGACTCTTTACAACGCTGCTTCGGGAGCAGCTGCCACCACGTGGATCTGTACTGTGTTGCTGAAGTTAAGCTAGGACAATTATTTTATGAATGGCTCCGCCTCCTGCAGCAGCCATTTTGTTGCTGTGCCCACTATACTGTGTCAGAATTCCAAATGTGTTGCAGGCTCAAAAAGGTTGGGGACCCCAGTTATAGAAGATGGTAGAACAAAGTGTGGCACAACATAGCAATGATCCTTTTTGTGTGTTCTGCTTTGCTTGGGCCAAAGAACACAGCAAGCCGCTGCAAAACCTTGGAGGTGAAATATTTAAATGAAGAGATTTATTCGCCTTGGCTATGTTAAATCAGAACTTTAATCCTGGCCTGTCTAAGTGTTATCTTTGTTTAGATTTGCACAAATATTTTGTGCAATCTACGGCCCATTGCTAAAAGTAGCAAAAAGGGGGTTGGATCCTACAGAGTCATCCCATGAATAGCAGAACTTTTATTTGGTACAAGAAGCACTTCTGCTAGCAGAAGAGCTTCTGATACTGATAGAAGGTTCATTGTGCAAAGACAGTGATGGTGAACCTATTTGAGACCGAGTGCCCAAATTGCAACCCAAAACCCACTTATTTATCGCAAAGTGCCAACACGGCAATTTAACCTGAATACTGCGGTTTTAGTTTAGAAAAAACATTTGGCTCCAAGGTGTGTGTTACTCAGGAGTAAGCTTTGTGGTAGTTGGTGGCTCTGCTTTGAAGCAAAAGTACAACTCTTCCAATGGGTAAATCACGACCCTAGGTGGGTTTACTCAGAAGCAAGCCCCATTGCCAGCAACCAAGCTTACTCCCAGGTAAAGGATTGTGCTTTGGTTCTTCGCATGAATATCAGTGGGGTTTAACTGCGCTGATCAGGGTTACCTACACTGCTTCCCCAAAACTAGGTCTTAGGTTTAATGCTAATAATCGAGCCCAGCGGCCCAGGCCAGCCTAGATGTGGGGGGGGGGGGACTCTGTTTGCATGTGCCCACAGAGAGGGCTCTGCGTGTCACCTCTGGTCTGTTTCTGACGCCTCTTTAAGATTTATCTGAAATGGGACAAGACATTGTCATTAAACAAGTTGCAGACACGGCTTGCAACAGCTTTGTCCAGTTGATTTTTCTCCACAAACCCCTGCACCTTACTGCAAACCGATGAAAACTGAGGCAAATCGATGAAAACCGAGACAAATTTTTCACTGAAAAAATAGATGAAAACCATAACCGATGACAACCGAAGGCAATAAAAACCGAGGTTCCACTGTAAATAAAATGATGGGTACACGCAAGCAAAAAATATATTTAGCCATTCATTTATGTATCCAATTAAGACCCTTCAGGCAGCAAATAGTTTTAAAAGGAAATATAAATCAGTTTTTAAAAATGGGTGTGTGTGGCTGTGTGGCTCTGTGTGTGTGTGTGTGTGTGTGTGTGTGTGTGTGTGTGTGTGTGTGTGTGTGTGTGTGTGTGTGTGTGTGTGTGTGTGTGTGTGTGTGTGTGTGTGTGTGTGTGTGTGTGTGTGTAAAAAACAAAGAGTTGGATTGAGATATTTGTTGGAAAATTACATTTGTTGAACCAAAGATGTAACTTTATTGAAATATTGTATTGCTGTTGTGCTGTTGGTCCTCTTGTACGCCACCCTGAGCCCTTCGAGGGAGGGTGGGTTATAAATATAATAAATAAATAAATAAAATAACTCTTGGTTTGAAAACTTAATGATGCATTTCTCAGTATTGAAAATAAGGTTTTCTTCTTTATGGCTCATGTAAACCTTTGACACAGTGTGGAGTGATAAAACTAATTTTCCATCATTCTACCAGACGGTTCCAAATGGTAATCTTCAATATGTTGGGACTGTTGGGCTGCTTAAGAATTTTGGATGGACACGCGTTGGCCTCCTCACTTCCTGTGATGAGAGTGGAGAAACTTTTCGGCAGACCTTCAGACTGGGGCTCCTCCAGAACCATATTTGTATGACGCCATTCTCCTGAGGCGATGAGCTTTTGGCGGGAACAGAGGGGGAGCACAATAACAGACGACAGAATCACCAAACAGACGATTCCCTGACAAAGGACAACAAACGTCGACAAACGCAGGAATCCACTGCAAAAAGAACGAAAAGGACAAAACGGAGCGACGGCTACAGAGCTCGGCAAAAACCCTGCTTCCTCGACTAGGCAGGAAAGATACTGGACTAAAATGGCCGCAAACTGGTGGCAGGAAGTGGCCGAGAGAGATTTCCTGCCTCTTCGACAGTGGGTAGAAGGAACCCAACAAGATGGCCTTACACCATCCAGGAGAATCATGGTAGGTATACTTGCCCTCTTTGGTTTTATATAAAGTGATAAGAGGTGAAGAAGAAAACAACAGTTGTGTATGATTTCCTTTTAACAAAGAAAGCAAACAGAAATAGAAAAGGGAGGGGTTACAGAAGGAGGGAAATGAAGGGATGTGGTTAGAGGAGAAAGTGGACTGGGTTGCAATCTGTCACCCAGGGGCTATGGAAACCTGGAAGGAGCCCTGAGGGATGCTTCGCCTTATGTCCCTCAGGTTTTCCATGATCCCCTCAGGTGCTGAAGACCTGCATTTCTCTTGCCTGCAGCGTGTTTGCAAGAAGACGTTGTATTTAGCTGTTATCTTATGTAAGTATTTTTCATTTGCTTCCAGAACCAATCTATGTATTGATACTGACATTGGACTCCATTTTGTGCAAGTTGAATGTAAAGGCTGTTAGCAGTAGCAGGCCTTCAGCAGAATCTCCAGTCCGCAGCATCATCAAACCACTCCACAAACTCAGCTAATGAGACTAGCTCTCCTGTGTTTGGCAGCTCCAATCGAGTTGCTTACTCCACGGTTACATTCATTCTGGGAAACAAACATTTTTTCTCTTCCCAAGGTAATATATAAAACTGAATTTGACTATATGACAGCTCTTTTTAAAAAAGCCAGGCTCTTAAGTGCAAGTCAAACCCGTTCTGAGGTAAAGCCTTCGGTCAGAAAATCAACCAGAAGCCTGAAGATGTTGGCTAATGATAAAAGTGTCAGGTGATGCTTACATCGTACCTGTCGGGACTGTGCCTGCCTGCTTTTCGTTAATGCAGTTAATAACTCCCTTTTCTAAACAAAGGGATTCCTAGAAGTTCCTGTTCAGTGTGAGCCTTTCCGTGAGCTGTCAGTTCCTGAAGAAAGATGTTCTCAGGCAGAGGAAAGGCTGTGGAAGGCAATACCTGCTTATGAAACCAAGAGGTCTAGACAGACACAAAGTGGAAGTCAACTGTGAAATGTGGTTGAAAGGCAATCCTGCATTTTTAAATCCTCAGGCAATGCTGGTTTGTAGTGAGCAAGAACTAACTTCTCGGAAGATCTGGGGAACATCAGAATGACCTTGGGAATGATTTGGGCATGCACTCAGCTAACTCTTACTAAACAGGTGAGCATTTGGAACAATAACAGTTATCATTTATCTGCCCGGTATGCAAACTAGGTACAAAAGTGGTTTAAATGAAAATCAGCTGGAAAGAACAACTTCCCTGGTTGTGTTAGAAAAAAGTAAGATTGTCACAGATTCCTCCGAACAGTCACACCTGTCTATCAAGTCTTTTGCATACTACCCAAGCATTCTGAGATAAAACTGTTTTTTGCTGTCAAGTCACAGCTAATTTACAGTGATCCCGTAGGGTTTTCGAGGCAAGAGACTATTCAGAGGTGGTTTGCCATTGGCTGCCTCTGCATCACGCCCCTGGTATTACTTGGAGGCCTGGAGGAACCGGGTTTGATTCCCAGCTCTGCCGCTGAGCTGTGGAGGCTTATCTGCGGAATTCAGATTAGCCTGTACACTCCCACACACACCAGCTGGGTGACCTTGGGCGAGTCACAGCTTCTTGGAGTTCTCTCAGCCCCACCTACCTCACAGGGTGTTTGTTGTGAGGGGGGAAGGGCAAGGAGATTGTAAGCCCCTTTGAGTCTCCTGCAGGAGAGAAAGGGGGGATATAAATCCAAACTCTTCTTCTTCTTCTTCTTGTCCAAATACTAGCCAGGGTCAGGGCTGGATCTACATTTTTTGAAGGTGGGGGAGTACATAATGATGCTACCCCTACATTATATACCTATTTTTATTTATACAAAAATATACCTATTTTTATTTATATGATCAAAGTATTTACTTATGAATATTTTAACCCAGCCTTATACAGAGATCTCTGGGCAGCTCAAAGTTAAAATAATAAAAACATCATAAATAAAACAGTAACAATAAAGCATGACAATAAAACATCATAAAATTAACCCCAACCGCCACTCCCTCACCCCCACCCACCCCCCAGATCAGCAGCTGTAGAGGGACTTCCAGGGAGGCTAGCCAAATGCCCGGGTGAAGAGAAAATTCTTCACCTGGTGCCAAACTCGTAAATGGTAGTGCCTGGTGAATCTCCAAGGAAGACTATTCCAGAGCCTGGGGGCAATCATAGAGATAGCCCTTTGACCCCATGCACCTATGCGAGGGGGATGCCAGCAAGAGGGCCTCCCCCTGTGACCTCAGTGCCCAGACATGTCTTTGTCCTTGAATATCAAAAACTGAAATTGATCCAATGAAACCAGACAGTGCTTCAGACAACTCCACAGGAGTTCAGTGGTGAAATCCAATCTTGTGTGGATTTGAGCAACATTATACTGACAGCGCACAGCAGATACTCCAGCCACAGAATAAAGGACAGCAAGCTGTTAATCACTCTAAATAACAGAATACATTGTATTGATCTCTATGGATTGTTAGTGAATAATTACACTTTTACATTTTATCATCTATCTATATTTATTTTATTAAATTTAATACCCCACCCCTTCCTGGCTAACGTCAGGCTTCTGATGGCTTACACACATTATGATTAAAATATTCAATGTATACACTTTTAATAAAATAGTCAAAACATTAACTAATTAAATACAATAAAACACAATAAAGCAGTAAAGATGGCGACTGATTGGGTATCCAAAACCCCCAATTTATCCTGAAATCCTTTATCATGACATCCTCTCATATATCTAATATTTGACCATGGGGACCTGGAAAAGGAGGTGGAGAACAAATTGGGAGGCCACCTTAAGAAATAAATGTTTCTCCTCCGCATTCTCATTTCTGCCAAATTTGACCTTCACTAGAGATGTCGGGGTGTGCTGGCTAGGCAGGGCTGATGTGCTGCCACAGCAACATACAGTACTGAGGAGGCTCAGGGCTGGGCTGCTAGCAGCTCAACAAAGAATAAAGTCCATGGTTAGCAAGTCCATGGAAGTCTAAAGAGAAGTCAATCACACCAGGAGTCAATTGCCAGGAATATATGCAGCAACCAGGAGAATCCAGAAATCAAGGTTAGAAGCTGGTCCGTTGTCAATCAGGTCTGAAAACAGCAGCGGTGTGCAGACAAGGGCAGGTATAATCCACTAATGCCCAGTCCATTCTTCCTGCTGGTGGTTGGCTCATGGAGACACCCGAGGCTTGGTGAACTGGATTCAAGATGCTGAAGGTCCCAAGAAAAACTCTCACCATTTACATACACAAAAAACGTGAAACAATAAATTCTAACATTTACAATGTAGCAAAAATAAACAACTCCCTTCCCACTAGTTCCCAACAACATTGCAGTTACCTTAAACAAGGTGTTAAGGGCTTATAAAAATAAATCAAGGTCCCAGCCTGGTAGCCTTGCTTCCTCCAACCTCATGAGTTCTGCAGCCTTCTGCTTCTTTTCAGACTCCACCCCTTTCTGGTTCATCCCATTCTTAGCATAGGGGTTACACTAGCATCCGCTTCAGCCCTGCTGATTAGTTCTGAGCCAGAAGCCCATGTGCTTTCAGGCTCTACCAGTTCAGCTGGCTTCTGTTTGCAAGACTCCATTAACCCTTTTTCAGATGAGCTGTCAGTTACAGCGGGGGGGGGGGGGGGCTATGACATGGGGATTGAATTTGGGGCTTTCTGCAGGCCAAGCAGATGCTCCAATGCACAACCCGCCCCTCCTTTCAAGTAACATTTGTTGTGATCTGAATGGGGGTGCGGGAGGAGGTGGAAGGGTGTTGCATAATGTGCAGTATGCCAAAAGTGATTAGGACAGGTAGCATGCCAAATGCAAGCTGCCAAAAATTTTGCTAAAACCATTTGAAAAAGAGAACATCAGGTTTGTTCCAGGCGCTGGCGAAGGGATGCTACTGCTCAGCATCTCCCTAGTTCCAGGACGACCCCTTTCTCTCTGCGTCCCTAAAGGTGCTCACTCCTCCCCCAGCCTGCCTGCCATTACCTGCCCTGGCCCAGGGAAGTTCACACAGCAAGAGGGCCAGGAAGGAAGTAGATCAAGTGGCTCGGGGATCTCCATGGCTTCACCAGTCTTGTCATTCTCACCACCAGCAGTCCAGAAGGAGAACTCCGGTTGCCACTTGCAAACACTTTGGAGCGGCTGCAAGCCAGTGCTAAACCTATGGAGCCATCTGGCCCCATCCTTCTTCTTCTCCCCATCACAAAACAAGTTCCAGACTTGGGGAGGGGAATGCCAAAGAAGGTACCCCTGTATCGGAGCTGAGGAGGAGGCTGGGCAGGCCCCCTGATGGGGGGTTGAATGGGTAGAGAATCCCTGCACCAATCTGGAGCCAGCAAAATAGAGAGGAAGCTAGGCACACCCAGGGTGGCTGCCCCCCCCCCTTGCCTCCCCAGATACAGTCTTGGTCATCCAATGTCATCCAGAAAGCCTTCATAGAGGAAGTCAGAATTCAAACCTGGGTTTTCCAAGTCCTAGTCCAACTCCATAACCACTACACTGCACTGGCTCTCTTCCTACAGTTTAATAAATGAATGGATAAAACAAGCAATTGCTGTTACAACAGATCGCCATCTCAAATATTCTCATTCCCCGTTACAGAGCAAAAGGATGCTAATTAAAACAAAAAGGGAGTTCTTAAGCACGTCAAAATTAACTCTCACTGGTTATAACTGGCCAACAGTTAGTGTTCTAAAGCTTACTTGATTGACCTACCTATTAAATAATTAGAACTTGCAGGCCTAGGAAAATAACCATTTGCCATAATAATCACAGAAGGACAGGATTCACCTTTAAAAACAACAACCAGAAATCAAAATTATAGATACTTTTGAGATCCACAAAAAAGTTACCACCCTGGACTGTAAGGGAGGAATGTAGCAGGATATAAGGTCATTGGATGCACATGGATCCTGCCTTCGTCTTGCCATGTCTTCAGGTAGGACGGAAGGATGAGGCATCCTGCCGTTGTTTGTAGTATTATTCAGAGAGATGCTATGTAGACATGTGTGGGCTAATTGTACTAGCTTATCCAATGAGTTTTCACCTGGGTCCTCATCTCAGAGTATGGCTCTAAAGAGCTATGCCCTTGGGAATCAATGGTAAGAAGAAGAAAGGAGAAGGTTGCCTAGCAACAGAGTGAAGGGAAGGTGTGTGAAGAGGGGGCTAATGGGAAAGCCAAGTTTGGAAACCTTGAGTTTTGGCAAAGATTCTTGAAGTGTATCCAATCAATAACTCCAATCAATACAACGATTTTATATTCACTGAGTCTGTTTATTTGGGTGGTCTGCAGGACACGGCACCACCCTTCCACGTAGTCATTTTCTCCAGGAGAACTCATCTCTGTTGACCGGCTAAGAGCTAAGTTTTCTCACAAGAAACCGACCTCACAACGGAAGCCTGAGCTGTTTACAAGCATCACTTTGTTTAGCTGATGCTGGCCAGATATCATTACAGCTGGTTTGTTTGGCCTTGAACTCCCATGAAGGGGAAAGCCTGAGATACAAACACCTTCCAGTGATTATGGCAATCTGACCGAATCCAGCTGCCACATTAAAAACAAGGAATACACTTTGGCAACTGCTCAGCCACTGTGTAAGACATGACACAGAACTAGATGAACCACTGATCTGATCCATCAGAGTTCTTCTAATTGTCCATATGTTCGAGGGTGGGCATAATGAACATACAAAGCGGATGGCCACTTAATCAGGCAATCGGTCTATTTCACAGTACAGTCAAACCTGAAAAGCAGCTCTTCTCTTGCATCTCAGGTAGAGAAGGGCCTCTGCTAGCTAAAGTCCTTTATCTGGAGATGCCAGATATTGAACCTGTGAAACTCTGCATGCAAACTTCCATTGAGTTTCCACTGGGATAAGGTCCATAGATGAGCTCCCATTGAGCTTTTATTGAGCTTCCATTGAGATAAGATCTCTAGAGGGCCACTTCCCCCGTGGTGTAGTTAACATCCATGAAAAGTTGTCAGACGTGACCATCTTTACTGAAGACCAATGGAAAGAATTCATTTGACTTCTCTACAATCATCTGGTCACTTCATAAGAACATAAGAACATAAGAACTAGCCTGCTGGATCAGACCAGAGTCCATCTAGTCCAGCACTCTGCTACTCGCAGTGGCCCACCAGGTGCCTTTGGGAGCTCACATGCAGGATGTGAAAGCAATGGCCTTCTGCAGCTGTTGCTCCCGATTACCTGGTGGGCCACTGCGAGTAGCAGAGTGCCGGACTAGATGGACTCCAGTCTGATCCAGCTGGCTCTTTCTTACGTTCTTATGTTCCCTTGTCACTGTTCTAAATGTTTTGATGTGGCTCAGCACAGTCTGCTTTGTTTCTGAGAGAACCCTGGAAGTGGAAATCCCCCCACACACAAATAAACGCATACACGCTGCTCAAACTTCTTCAGCCCAATTCTTTTTCTTCATGTGACATTGCCAAATATTTCCACATAACAATTCGTTCTCGTTCATAATTCACCCGCATTTGTTGTGAACTTTAACAGCACAAGCTGCATTTAGGATCCCTCAAAGTGCTGGCATCCAAATCAGCTTGGCACAACGTTTCCCATGTCAGCTAGAATGACAGCTTCATCACCCTCCAGGATTTTAATGCACAGTAGACTTTTCATGATCTCGAGTAGCATTTCCTTATTATTATGCTGACAATGACCCCACCATTTTTGTTTGTCTGTGGAGAAGAGGATTATGTGTACTCCAGTATATGCCTTCAGATGGCCCTATAACCATGGTGGCGAACCTATGGCACTCCAGATGTTCATGGACTACAATTCCCATCAGCCCCTGCCAGCATAGCCAATTGGGGCTGATGGGAATTGTAGTCCATGAACATCTGCAGTGCCATAGGTTCGCCACCACTGCCCTATAATATAAAGGCTATGGGGACTGAACCCAGACTAATTTCCATAGAAACACAAAAAGCAAAACAAAAACAAAAAGAAGTATACTGTCAGCATGGCAGACTCAAACAGAAAATAAACAAACTATATACCTAGACTACTCAGAAACACAATTAGGAATAAATGCTTAAAAACTGTGTACACTTAATACATAAGTCTGTGTGTCAGCATGCACAGTGAAAACAAAAAAACAGATACAATGGAGTGTTGTGTGGTTTCCGGGCTGTATGGCCGTGTTCTAGTAGCATTTTCTCCTCACGTTTCACCTGCATCTGTGGCTGGCATCTTCCAGCCACAGATGCAGTCGAAATGTCAGGAGAAAATGCTACTAGGACATGGCCATACAGCCTGGAAACCACACAACACCCCAGTGATTCTGGCCGTGACAGCCTTCAACAATACATAGATACAGTGGGCATAGAAATAGTCACAATATCATCTGCAGATCCACAATAAGTAAATAACTTACACTAGTCTCTGGAAGTAACTTGCAAGCAAGTAGAACTCTAGAAAGAGTCCATAAAAAATCCAAATACCAAGACGAGTTGCCCGGTGTATGCCCGTTTCATAGAATTCAACCTACTTCCTTGCCCGCTTTACTCTGGGATCACTATCACCATTTATCCTCCTTGGGGACTTAACATGGAAACAGATTTCTCTAGTTTTCTGTAACTGTTAATTGTTTCTGGTTTTTTTAATCTCATCACTTTGAGAACTGGCAGCAAGCTGTGCTTTCATTTACATTCTTATTGACATTCCACTTTTACTAGCATTCTGTAAGTCCTTACACAATTAAAAAAACAAGGCCATAAGGCTTGCCCTTGGGAAAATCATGTCATCTAGCAATATAAGCGTCCAGCTATTATCAATTAACTTGTTGAAGATCTCTAATTTATAAAGAATACATGACTTTTATGAACTAAAGGCAGTGGTGGGATCCAAAAATTTTAGTAACAGGTTCCCTCGCCAGCCCCCCCACAGCAAAGGGGGCAGAGGCGTACCTAAGCAAACCTGAACCCACCACGACCCCCCAAAATTTTTTTGCACCAGGTCATTTCTAAATCATCATCACATTATAGAAAATGCCCCAACTCACAAATCTGAACACAGCAATGGTGAAACACACAGGTTCTTTGATAGAGACTGGTGAGATAAAAGGTACGAAAGGCTGAAAATCAATGAATTGCAGTACCTGAAAGGGATTAACCCAGTTCAGGGAGTGACATTATTAGTCACAATTGCTATATGGAACCTTCACGTTCAAAGGCAGTATGCCTCTCTGGGAGGTGAGGGCTGGAGATGCAAAAGTGGACCCAATTAGTAACCCCCTCTCAGCACACACAAATAATTAGTAGCCCACTCTCGGGAACTGGTGAGAACCTGCTGGATCCCACCTCTGACTAAAGATCTCATACTGATTGAACAAAATGGCTAATGACATTTGCTTGCTGAGGACATGAAGCTACTGAGTCATCAGATGACTGACTATCAATATCGGCAATGTCTATTCCCATGGTGGTGAACCTTTGGCACTCCAGATGTTATGGACTAAAATTCCCATCAGCCCCTTTTTGCCCCAATTGGCCATGCTGGCAGGGGCTGATGGGAATTATAGTCCATAATATCTGGAGTGCCAAAGGTTCGCCACCACTGGACTCTATTCCAATTGGTAGCTGCTGTCCATTATGTCAAGAAGAGATGTTTCACATCATCTACGACCCAGTACTTTAACTGGAGGTGCTGGGGACGGAACCTGTGCCTTTGGGATGAAAGTAAATGTTCTACCAACAAACCACAAATCCTATCCAAATCCCTGTCAGAATGGTCATATGACCTCCAAAGTTAAGGGCTACATGAAATTCAATTGGGCAATTAAATCACCAGTATTTATCTTTGTTCACATTCTCAAATAATTCCAAAAAATGGGTGAGGCATGACTTCCCTCTGCAGAAGCCATGTTGATTTTCTTCAGCAGGCTTTGTTATTGTTTTGGATTGTACAGGTAACTCAAGATTGACATGAATGGGGAACTTAATAGAATTGTGCTCACTGTTCCCAAACGGCCCAACTGCATCTACGTCTTGCACTAGGCCTCAAGCCCCATTCTGAACCAAGTCCAGACT
Organism: Sphaerodactylus townsendi; assembly: GCF_021028975.2. Taxonomy (NCBI): domain Eukaryota; kingdom Metazoa; phylum Chordata; class Lepidosauria; order Squamata; family Sphaerodactylidae; genus Sphaerodactylus; species Sphaerodactylus townsendi. Next base: position 122,934,770 of record NC_059429.1, on the reverse strand, counting down.
CACTACCCCTCTGTTTTATTTTGATTCAACCAACTCATGACCAAACTAGATGTGGCAGTGTTCTCATAGCAACCGCAAGGACACCACTGTTTTAAGGTCATTTAAAAATGCCCTCAAGACCCAATCCTGATCTGACCCAAGCACAGTTGTCTGAGATGCTCTCCCCACACACACTTATCAAGTGCCAAAATGACCACTCATACCTCATGGTTGTTTCAGCACCAGAAAAAAATATGCACTGAAGGACCAATCAGTTTCAGGCCCTCGAGGAAATTTTCAATGACTTTAAAATGGTTTCGTTTCCATAGCTGCCACAAGGACGCCATCATGTCAAATTAGGCCTTACAGTGCAATTTTAAGCAGAGTTCCACACGTCTAAATCCACTGAAATCCATGTTCTTAAAAGGGTTAACTCTGCTTATGATTGCATTGTAACACCACTGCCCCTCTGAAATCATTTTCCATAGCCAAAGGGTCTAATTTTTAACGATGTATTTTCTTTTAGCTCTAAAATAATTTTTGTTTGTGAATCGGATGTTTAGCAAACAACTCTGGATATACGCTACTAGATGGCCAGATGGTCCTTGTTTCAAAGGGCTTCCAGCCTGTGTTAAAATGGTGTTTCTTATTCTAAGGAATCTCAGATTTATAGAACTCAGTGGATGTCAGTTTCAGACACATGCTTCTGGTTAGGGGGATTTGGGGTTTAGAAAAGCCAGATGTGTTGGGGTGATCTAGGGTCACGATGCTGAAATTATTTGCAAGTATCAAAAAATTCCATTTATGTGCAGAAATATTGTGTGTAAAAGGTCATCAAGTTGCAGCTCATAGTGACCCATCATGGGTTTTCAAGACAAACAGAGGGGATTGTTGTAGCCTTCCTCTTTGTAGAGGCTTTAGAATTCCTTGATGATCTTCCACACAAGTACTAACCAGGGCTTCACTCCGGAGATCTGAGAAGATGCAGCTGACCTGGGCTATCCAGGTATGGACAAAAATGTTATGAAATATTAACACAGCCATATTAAATGTTCCCTCTAAATTTGCCCCACCACTGTGCGGAACTTCCCAACTACTGAGCGGAACTTCCCAACCACTGAGTGGAACTTTTGATGGTTTGAGCAAAAATATTGTAAATTCAGAGCGATTGTGCGGCATTCAACCTTGCATGCAGCTTATCCAGCACATATTTACAACGTTAAAAGCACCTTTCTATTGGGTTATTGATGCATGGCATGCATCTGGGTTAGACATATTGAGCTTTTAAGGGATATCTCTCAATTGGAGGTGGGGGAGGAAAGTGTCCTCAGGTTGCAGCTGGTTTTCACGGCAAAAGATGTTCAGGGGTGATTTGCCATTTCCGGCCTCTTCATAGCAACCCTAGACTTTCGTCAATTCCAATTTAAATACTAATTAGGAGAGACCCTTAGCTTCTGAGCTTGGGCTATCCTGGGCCACCTGGGTCCAAGCCAATGAGATTTCCCCCTGTGCTGAGGATCGCGCCACAAATGTATGCGAGTCCTCCTTGCCACTACAAGGCTCACCCTTTTCTGTTTTTCCACTTTTGCCCCGGGGGGGGGGGGCGCAGTGGTGGGATTCAGCAGGTTCGCACCACTTTGGCAGAACCGGTTGTTAAAATGGTGCTTGTAAACAATCAGTTGTTAAATTATTTAAATTCCCACCACCAGAACCGGTTGTTAAATTATTTGAATCCCACCACTGGGGGGGGTTGGGTTGCTTTTGAGAATATCTGACCTGAATGTTAGCAACAGTTTTCAGAAAATTGACATAAACTATGCATTGGGGACACTAAAACCGCCCATTATGTTAAAAAGTCATTGGTGCTGGTGTGTAGAAAACTTGCAGGAAGGTCATATAAGAACATAAGAACAAGCCAGCTGGATCAGACCAGAGTCCATCTAGTCCAGCTCTCTGCTACTCGCAGTGGCCCACCAGGTGCCTTTGGGAGCTCACATGCAGGATGTGAAAGCAATGGCCTTCTGTGGCTGTTGCTCCCAAGCACCTGGACTGTTAAAGCATTTGCAATCTCAGATCAAAGAGGATCAAGATTGGTAGCCATAAATCGACTTCTCCATAAATATGTCCAAGCTCCTTTTAAAGCTATCCAGATTAGTGGCTCTGGAACTTATTTTTGGAGGCTCTGGAACTTATTTTTGTCGTTCTGCTGCTATTGGGAGCAATCTGAGACAGAAATATTTAGGGCAACTTTTATCCTATCAATCTTATCTTTCTTTGCGAAGTTTAATTCAGTAGCTACCATCTGACCAGAAAATAATAGAATTACGTTATTAGTAGCTAAATATTTGCGAGGGGTAATTAATTGTGAAAGGGGCTAATTTGGGGGATTATATCAGTGTGGTGCTGCTTGTGACCTTTCGGCTGTTTAAGCAATAACATTTACATAAGTATAGCATGACAAATATAAAGTCAATTGCCCCATGGCTGCTCTCCTACAAGAACTGTGCCCAACAGTACCACCAGGGAATTCAATTGATGCTGTTGGAAGTGATGCAGCTGTAAAATCTCTGTGTGAAACCTTGCGGCTTTGTCTGCAAGCCCTTGTGGGGTCTCTAATGTGCAACTGACTTCTGACAGATTTTTGAGACAGATGGCTTCCTACAGCCCTTTGGGGTCGACAGCCAAGCCTGATCATCAGCCAAAATAAAAAAATATTCTACTCAAAGCCTTTTTGCGTATAGAAATTTACAGCCCCTGCTAGGCCGATGTTCCTGGTCCATCTCTGATGAACATTTTGGTCATGATGGCCTCGCTTGCGATGCCGGGACGACTCAAAGCGCTATAAGTCAGTGTTTCATGTTGATCCAAACAGTGAATAAAAGGACATCCAGCAGAACAAGGATTTATCACTGAAACTAGAAACCAGAAGAACAGACTACTAGAATCTGGAATCTGTGTTTTATTGGGATCTATTGGCTAATTTCAGCTTTCTTTTAGTATTGTTTTCTCTCTCCCATGTTCCTTTTTTCCTCTGGTGGCAATGAATAAGGCTGCTATTATTCTAATAATGCAATCCAACACAATCCTTTGATTTCAGCTGTTTAGGACTGTGCTATAAATTGTCTGGAATATCTAGTTGTTTTCATGCTGATCTCTGATTTTTCCTCCTCGCTTTATAGTTTTTATTAGCAATGTTAATTGACTTTAATTGTTGAAGTTGTTTTGAGGACAAAAGCTGAGGATATGGGGTATGTGGATGTGTGGTTTTGTAATCAAATCACAGCTGACTTATGGGTTGTTCCTGCATGGTCCAAATATCCCAGGTTGAGCAAGGGAAATATCCCAGTTTGGCCAAGAAGTTTGCACGGTTCCCAATCAGAAAGTGGGTTTCTCCCACGATATTTCCCTCATACCCGCATTTTCAAAAATCCTGGTTGAATTATCTACTGTGCAAACTCCACAGGAGCAGAACCAGTTTATTTTTCCCGCCCCGCCGCCCGCCCCCCAATCTCCATACCAGATGTCACGTCAGTTTTCAACTCCGCTGAGCCTCCAATTGTTGCAGCCCACCCGTCCTGAAACATTCCCCCAAGCATGTTTTCTGCTCATGGTTTCGACCGGGTTCCATTTCGCCTGGGTTAATCAGGAGTGGGGGCCCAAAATTTCCCCGTTTTCTTTTCTGTGCATGTACTGTTGCTCGGGGCACATAGCTAGGCAGAGGTACACTTTAAGCTGAATGTTGGTGGGCATATCACGGGAGTAGGGGGAGTCTCGTTTTCCACAAAAATATGAGAACATATTGGCTAGAATTGCCAACTCTGGCTTGCAACATGCCTGGAGATTTGGAGGGGCTGTGCTTGAGGAGTGGGGAGACTGTGGAGGACAGACCTCAGCGCAGTATAACACCATCGCACCCTCCAAAACAGTCATTTTCTCCAATGAAACTGATAAGAACATAAGAACTAGCCTGCTGGATCAGACCAGAGTCCATCTAGTCCAGCACTCTGCTACTCGCAGTGGCCCACCAGGTGCCTTTGGGAGCTCACATGCAGGATGTGAAAGCAATGGCCTGCTGCTGCTGCTGCTGCTCCTGAGCATCTGGTCTGTTGAGGCATTTGCAATCTGAGATCAAGGAGGATCAAGATTGGTAGCCATAGATCGACTTCTCCTCCATAAATCTGTCCAAGCCCCTTTTAAAAGCTATCCAGGTTAGTGGCCATCACCACCTCATGTGGCAGCATATTCCAAACACCAATCACGCGTTGCGTGAAGAAGTGTTTCCTTTTATTAGTCCTAATTCTTCCCCCCAGCATTTTCAATGAATGCCCCCTGGTTCTAGTATTGTGAGAAAGAGAGAAACATTTCTCTCTGTCAACATTTTCTACCCCATGCATAATTGTATAGACATCAATCATATCCCCCCTCAGACGTTTCCTCTCCAAACTAAAGAGTCCCAAACGCTGCAGCCTCTCCTCATAAGGAAGGTGCTCTAGTCCCTCAATCATCCTCGTTGCCCTTCTCTGCACTATTTCTATCTCTTCGATATCCTTTTTGAGATGTGGCGACCAGAACTGAACACAGTACTCCAAGTGCGGTCGCACCACTGCTTTATATAAGGGCATGACAATCCTTGCAGTTTTATTATCAAATATCAGAATGATATTTGCATTCTGGAAACTGTTCTCATTCCAGATGATCTCCAGGCCCTACCTGTAGTCTGGCCATCCTATCAGGCCCACATCCACCCATTATTGGACGTCGTGTTCTCGCTGTGATGTTTTTCTTGGGTAGCCACAACAACCCAGCTGTAAATAACGGCTCGAGTGCAATGACAGTGTGGTATCCAATAATGTGTGGGGGCACATCAGGACTCACAATCAACAATGCCTCATGTAAGCTTTTCCCTCTAGGACGCAACTGAAGTACGTTGCATAGAAACCTTCCCATTTTCTTGTCTTGGGGGAAGGAAAACATGTTTTGATGCATGATTAAAGACCTGCTTCTCCAAGGCCTTCGGGGGTGGGGGGGTTGATTTCCAGCAGAGTCAACGCAACCTCATGGAAGTCTGGTCTCTGGATCCATGCCGATATGGAGCAGCAAAGTTCTTTTTAAAAAAACAACTGCCCCGTACTACAGTCTGCCGCGTTGCAGGGCGTTCCATCTTCAAATGTTCAGCTATTCGTAGCCTTAGGGAGGGAAAATCCACAGTTGAAAACTTCACAACAGTAAAGAATTTCCCTCTCTATCACCTTTGGAATCTTATTTATGAGATGAAAAGTGAGACATCCTGAGCTGGAACAAAGATATAATAAACCACTGTAGCCTTTGAACTGGCTGCCAAAGGATTAAAGGATTGGTGAAGGTTTAGCTGTAACACTATTACATTTTTATGGAAACAGCAGCTTTTAATGAAGCTTAGAGGTGGTAAAAACAGTGTGTGAGGAGGGGAGTCAAGTTTATACTACATTGCTTTCTCATAAAACACACTTATGGCCATCAGGACAATATATTACATTTAAGCAGTCTTGATGGACTAAAATATGTAGAGTATACAGAGGCCGACACACAGTGGCAGCCACGCACTGGCAGCTGGAGTGCACCGTGGCGTTGTACCTGAGTTCTGATCGCTTCCTCCCTGGGGCACAGCACGGGGCTGGGAAGTGACTTTTGGGTAAAAAAAAAATCTTGAGTTGAAAGCCGTCTTCCCTGCAGTGCACTGAGACAGGAAGTGCGTCGGGGCAAGATTTGTTTGTCCTGACATGTTTCCTCTTGCCCCGCCTGCGCTTCTCGCTTCCCCCGTGGCAAGCGAGAGCACTTCTGGCACGACTTTTGCACCAGAGTGGGGCAAGGGCGAGGCAGAGCTGGTTGTGGGGAATCAGCCATAGAGATGTTGCCAGCCCTACTTTGTTGCTGGCAGAGGAGAGGACAGCTTGTAACGGTCTTTGATAAATTAGGTCTGTAGGCTTTGATGAATGGTCTTGGATAAATTAGGTTTCAATTATATGAGGGACATACTTTTTCCTTAGACCTCCGTGATGGAATGGGTAGAGATTTACTTTTGTTAAAAAAAATGACAGCTGGGGATCCAGAGAATTTCCAAGTCTGTAGTTATAAAACTCCAGCAGTACATTACAACTTTAGTGCTCTTTTTAAAAGAAAAATAAAAGGAATCACTAGTCTTTAGGATGTGAGAAGAGAGGGAATACTTTGACCACAACAGTCCAATCATTGAACAGTGGGTGGGAGTGGGTGGGACAGACAGAAATATTACCCCCCAGGAAAAAGTCAACTCAAAACCAACTTCCAGAAAAACATCAAGGTAAATTGGTCTCAAAAGAACCAAGCGGGGGGGGGGGGGGGAGCACAAGGGAGGAGCTAAAAATGCTTGTAGAAATCAGGGAATAAACCAAAAGTGTTATGGAGCCAGAACCAACAGGAAAACACCATGCAGAAAAGCTCATAGGGAGGAAAAGGATAGAGGAACAGAGAGAGGAATGGGCTGAGTTTGAGCCTTCCAAGTACAAAACGTCTGTTTCCCATGGCATCTGAGAACAGCTGATATATACCAGTTGAAAGCCAATTTTAATATTCACTTGGGACACTTTATAAATACTGAAATGTCTGCAATGTACATTCAAGTGCAAGTCGCTGTCTCTGCTAAAATATCAGGGACAAATTGGAGGCAGAAGACATTTCCTTTGTGTGCCAACAGTATACATAAAATAAACGTTTAATCTAAATGAAGGGGAAGGTGGCACAGTTTCCCAACACAGGATATAATTTGATCTCAGTAAATATTTAAATTGGCCCATAGTGTGTAAAACAGGAAGACTATGGAAGGAAAATAAAATGTTCTTTAGGAGCTCAATAGTAATCTGGCCACACTTATGTTTGTTTGGCTTTTCTAAAACTCTCTCTGAAATAGCCAAATAGTTGGTTCATTACTGTCAACCTGTAAGGAAATACAGTAAAAATCCATAATTATGATAATAAGGCCAGATCACTCCAGTGGGAACTAAAATTCATCAAAAGCCACATCAAATCTCTGTTTGGCAATCTTAAAAGGATTGTGATTATATATTTTGCAAACATCAGAGCAGATCAAAAAAGATAAAAGGAATTATTTGATTGCATTCCTCTTTTTTCTCCACATTCAGTAAATAACCACTCTGGGTGGGAGGGATGCTAGAAACATGTCTGTTTTATTCATTCTTCAATGAGCCAGGCTAGTCATAAGCAATTTATGGTTACTGCTCATATCTTGATTATATCTATAAACCACTGCAGGCTTCACATATTGAACTATGGTTTCACCCCCATTCCTCCTTTTTCCCATAAGGAAGACAGGCGGTATCTGCTAAGTGAAGGGCTTACAATTGAACATGCCAGTCCTAAACTGTAAAATCTTGACCCACAAGTTTATATCCCTCCGGTCTCACTGATATGATCTAGAACTGTGGTGGGAGCAGAATTGATAATTGATGAGTAGTTTGTTATTTGTTATACATTATTATTTGTTATACAAATTTGTTATTTGTTAGGCATCGGAATGTTTTTAATTTACTAATTTATTAACATAGTTTACTGGTTGTTTTAAATATGTGTGCCAGCCACCCTGGGCCCGACTTTGGCTGGGGAGAGCAGGATATTAAATAAAAAATTATTTATCTAATTTTGTTTGTTGTTGTTGTTGTTGTTGTTGTTGTTGTTGTTGTAGATTTCACAGCTGCCAGATCTTTCGCTGGTTGTTGGCCTTCATTACAATTTGAGCCTCACACAGAGGCCTAGGAAGTTGTAATGTATCGGCGTAGTATTCGTGCGGATCCCAGCAGGGCTGCCTTCTGAATTTGACCGATGTTAATTTTGTCAATTCAAAGATGTTTCAAGTGCTGCCCTAGTGTTTTTGGGATGGCTCTTCAGCGCAGCCGATTACCACGTCTGGGACAACTCTCAGCTGGTTTGTGCCCTAGATCAGCCAAAGCTCACTTTCAAATCGCGGTATCTAGTGACCTTCTTTGTGTTCTTTTCAATGACCCTGCTGTCACCGGGGTCTGCTATGTCGATGATGGTCACTTTCTCGTCCTCGATCACGGTGATAGTCTGGTGTATTGTGTTTCAACACTTTGTCCGTTTGGATTCGAAAGTCCCACAGGATCTTGACCTTCTCATTTTCCATTACTTTCTCTGGACAGTGTTCCCACCAGTTCTTAGCTGTTCTTATGTTGTAATTCTTGCATAAATTCCTGTGGATCATCTTGGCCACTGAGTTGTGTCTCTGTTTGTACTCAATCTGGGCAATCTTTTTGCACCAGCTGAGGACATTTTTTATCATCATCGTTGTTGTTGTTGTTGTTGTTGTTGTTGTTGTTGTTGTTGTTGTTGTTGTTGTTGTTAAATTTTGTTTAATATCACAGCTGCCAGTTCTTTAGCTGGTTGTTGTTGATCTTTCATTACAACTCGAGCCTCATTTAGAGGTCTAGGATGTTGTGATATATTGATATATATCCCGGCAGGGCTGCTTTCTGCATATGAAAGATGTTGATTTTTGTCGTTTTGAAGATGTTCTAAGTGCCACCCTAGTGTTTTGGAATGGCGCCCAGCGTGCCGATTACCACTGGGATGACCTCAGCTGGTTTGGGGCATAGTCACTGAATAGCGATTTTCAAAACATGGTATTTAGTGACCTTCTCATGTTCTTTTTTAATGACCCAACTGTCACCAGGTATTGCTATGTCGATGAGGATCACTTTCTTGTCCTCAATCATTGTGATGTCTGGTGTATTAAGTGCCAACACTTTGTCTGTTTGGATTCGAAAGTCCCACAAGATCTTGACCTTCTCATTTTCTATGACTTTCTCTGGACAATGTTCCCACCAGTTTTTAGCTGTCCTAATGTTGTGATTCTTGCATAAATTCCAGTGGATCATCTTGGCCACTGAGTTGTGCCTCCGTTCGCATTCAGTCAGGGCGATCTTTTGCAGCAGCTGAGTACATGATCTACAGTTTCGTCGACTTCCTTGCACATTATTATTATTGCAGGACGATTGATATTTTGTCTAATTTTACAGGACTCTTCCAAACTAGATGGAACTTTAGTCTGATAGAGCAAGGTTTATTCTTATTGTCCAGCAGGGTCAATTTATTGATTGATAGGTTGATTACTTCATTTATATCCCAAATTTCTCCCCAATGTGGACCCAAGATGGCTTTCATCATTCTTCTATCCTCCATTTTATCCTCATAACCAACCTGAGGAATAGATTAAGCTGAGAGCGTGTGACTGACCCAAGGTTATCCCCCAAGGTTATTTCCCATGGCAGAGTGGAGACTCAAACTTGATTCTCCCAGATCCTAATGCCATGGTGGCGAACCTCTGGCACTCCAGATGTTATGGACTACAATTCCCATCATCCCCTTCCAGCATGATCAATTGGCCATCCTGGCAGGAGCTGATGGGAATTGTAGTCCATAACATCTGGAGTGCCAAAGGTTCGCCACCACTGTCCTAATGCAACACTAACCATTACACATTGCTGACTCTAGTTCTTATCATCTTCATCTTTGCCAACAACAGACTGTAGTTTATGGACCAGTAATTGTGTCTGTGTCAAACTAGAAGAAGAGTTGGCTTCATTACCCCACTTTTATCATCCATTCAGCAGTTTCAAGGCTGTTTACAAACACCTTCCCTTCCCCATCCCATGACAGATACCTTGTGATGTAGGTGGGACTAAGAGAGTTGAGAGAACTGTGACTAGCCCACCTAGCAGGTTTCATAGAGAGGAGGGAGGAAACAAACCTGGTTCACCAGATTTAGAGTCCAACACTCATGTGGAGGAGTGGGGAAGACAACCTGGTTCTCCAGATTAAGAGTTCACCACTCTTAACCACTATACCACACTTGCTCTCTAGGATGCTCTGGGATTATGCAATCCCATATAAACACATGTGTTTCACATAGTAGAATCTGTCTGAAATGGTTGAATTGTTCTTTTTTCTTTTCCACTGTTTTCTAGCCCTTACTTTCAAGAGTCCCCCAGCAGGCATTTGAAAACGAGTATTCTTTTCTGATTAAGGATACACATTGGAACCAGACCTGACCATAAATATGCGCCACAATCCCAAAGAGAGATTTTTATCACCATTTATTTTTCTTCCTTCCTTCAAGGATGCATTCTAAATGGCACAATCTGCAGAGGAATGAAGAAAGCAGAGGCAGATTCTCTGGGAATGGACTTATGTAGCTTCATGGCTTTTGACGGAGCCCAAAGATAGCAACAAGTTGATGAGAAAATTCTGCAAAAGATCAGGCAGATATATGCAGCCATAGTTAAATAAACTCAGGGAAAATACTTAAGTCAGAATCAGCTGACCAGAGAGATTTGCAGGGCTGCCGATCAGCCTGAGAATACAGCACTGAGCGCCAGCTGGAAACCTAACCCTGCACCAATTTCCAAATTTACAAAGCCAGAGGAGGTCATTTAAGGTTGGGTTTCTGTCTCCTTATTAACACCCCAGATTTTGCTTTCGCAAGATATAGTAGCAGACGGTGATGCGTCAGACTTAAAAAGTCCTTATTTCATACAGAAAGCAAAATGAATTAATAATATCAGTTTTTATAGTTAGCCATTTAGTCTGTTTATACGCAACCGCCTTTCCATGGGAAGTCTGCAGCATTTCACCAGACGTTGAAATCATTGTTTTTAACCGCACAATAAAATGTCTGTAAAAATTTAAAAAGTACGCATTTCCCTTTTCCTTATTTTATACAGAAAGCAAAATGAATGAATAATATTGTTGGCTGTAGTGGGCTTTCCGGGTTGTGTGGCCATGGTCTGGTGGATCTTGCTCAAGATCCACCAGACCACAGCCACACAGCCCGGAAACCCCACCACAACCAGTTGAATCCAGCCGTGAAAGCCTTCGACAATACAATAATATTATTGTTAGTTGGTTAACTCGTTCATTTGTTCATACGCAACCATTTTTCAATTAAAAGTCTGCAGCATTTTACCAGTCAGTAAAATCATTGCTTGCTTTTAACGAGACAATAAAAAGTCAGTAAAATGAACTAAATGTGCATTTCCTCTGCATTTCATCCTTGTTTTAGGCAGACAGGGAATTCAGATCTTGGTTTTATTTCCCACCTCTGTGCTAGAATGTCTCTGTGCTAGAATGGAGCAGCAGTGGCGTAGGAGGTTAAGAGCTCGTGTATCTAATCTGGAGGAACCGGGTTTGATTCTCCGCTCTGCTGCCTGAGCTGTGGAGGCTTATCTGGGGAATTCAAATTAGCCAGTGCACTCCCACACACGCCAGCTGGGTGACCTTGGGCTAGTCACAGCTTCTCGGAGCTCTCTCAGCCCCACCCACCTCACAGGGTGTTTGTTGTGAGGGGGGAAGGGCAAGGAGATTGTCAGCCCCTTTGAGTCTCTTGCAGGAGAGAAAGGGGGGATATAAATCCGCTCTTCTTCTTCTTCTTCTATTTCATATCTTCCAGTATTAATGTATCTGAATCCAGTAATCTGGTCACCTGTCCAGTGCATCTTACCACAATGCGGTCTAGTGGTCAGACTCTTAGACTAGGATCTGGCAGGTTCAAATCCCTAGTGTGTCATAGGAGCTTTCTGCGTGACCTTGGGCAAGTCACAAGCACTCAGCCTAATCTACCACACAGAGCTGTTGTGTGGTAAGCTGCTTTTGGACCCCAAGGGGGAGAAATTAATGATGTAAATAAATTAATTGTGTAATCAAGTTAGGGGTCACACGCAATGTGTGATTGGTGTTTGGAATATAATGCTGCAGGAGGTGGTGATGGCCACTAACCTGGATAGCTTTAAAAAGGGCTTGGACAGGAGAAGTCAATCTATGGCTACCAATCTTGATCCTCCTTGATCTGAGATTGCAAATGCCTTAGCAGACCAGGCAATGGATACCAGTTCTTCTCGAGAGACTGGCTGCTTTCTATGCCATTATTGCAAATGCCTTACCAGACCAGGTGCTCAGGAGCAGCAGCAGCAGCAGGCCATTGCTTTCACATCCTGCAGGTGAGCTCCCAAAGGCACCTGGTGGGCCACTGCGAGTAGCAGAGTGCTGGACTGGATGGGCTGTGGTCTGATCCAGCAGGCTCGTTCTTATGTTCTTATGAGTTAGGGATATGAGCTTCAAGGTGGGACCTGGGGATCCCCTGGAATTACACCTCATCTCCAAACTACGGAGATCAGTTCCCCATGGAGAAAATGGCTGCTTGAAGGTATAGCCTTTGACCCCATTGTGGTTCCTGTCCTCCCCAGGTTCCATTCCCAAATCTCCAGAAGTTTCCTAACATGGATCTGGCGACCTTACTCCCCAATCCCCTGCCAGTGGCCAGGGGTGGGGGGACCCAACAACTGTATCATAGAGCCACGTGACTTACTTGTAGAGTTTCCACTCTCCAGGAGGGGTCTGGAGTTACAATTGCTGTCCAGATGACAGAGATCAGTTCCCTGGAGAAAATGGTTGCTCTGGAGCAGGGGTGTCAAACTTGTGGCCCTCCAGATGTTCATAAATTACAATTCCCATCAGTCCCTCCCAACATGAACATTGGTTATATTGGCAAGGGCTGATGGGAATCGTAGTTCATGAACATCTGGAGGGCCGTGAATTTGACACCTGTGCTCTGGAGGGTCAACTGCATTGTACCCTGCTGGAGTCCCTCTCCTCTCCAAACCCCACCTCCCCAGACTCTGCCTGCAAAATCTCCAAGTATCTCCAACCAAGAACAGGCAACCTTGTTTACATGTGATACTGGCCACATGAGCCTCTTTGTTCTGCAGAACGTTGCACAGGGCTGGATCACAACAAAAGGAAAAAGGCCTCCATGGCAGCTGTTTTGGAACACCTTTTATCCTACCCGGATAGCTGCCTGGAAGCCTTCCTTTAGTCCTTAAAGAAAAGAGCTGTTATCATGGCGACTGGGCTCCCATCCTGAAATTCCTGGCTACACCACACCCAAATCAAAAGGGAAGACTTTTAATGTTTTCCTACAGGAGGAAGCCAGGCCGTAGAGCTGCTGCAGAGCTTAGCGGCTGTTTTCCGAACGACGGGGGACCAGCTAGGAGCTGTGTTTTCTCACAAGGAACCAACCTCACAATTGGAAGCCTGAGTTGTTTACAAGCATCACTTTGTTTAGCTGATGCTGGCCAGATATCCTTACAGCTGGTTTGTTTAGCCTTGAACTCCCATGAAGGGGAAAGCCTGAGTTACAAACACCTTCTGGTGATTATGGCAATTTGACCGAAGCCGGATGCTGCATTAAAAACAAGGAGTATGCTTTTCATTCCCAATGTATCGATCGAATGTTGCATGCTTAACTGATTCTTCCCAGTAGATGGTTGCCAGAGCCGTTTCTTTGGCTAGCCCTCACTCCCCCAGGGAATCGCTCAGGGAAGCGCCCAGAGAACAACACCAATGAACAGATGGCTCCTTTTTAAACTATTTAAACTTTCAGTTGGGACTATCAGCTTCTCGAAAAACTTATCTTCACAGGTTTGTTTCCTTTTGGTTTTTGGTTTTTTATTTGCCACCCAGTCAGAGCTGATTCATGGCAACCCCATAGGTTCTTAAGCCAAACACCTGGTTTTGCCATTGCCTGCCTTTGCTTAGCAATTCTGGTAGTCTCCTATCCAAGTGATATCCAGAGTCGGCCCTACTTAGCTTCCAAGCTCTGACATTGGTTGATTCCCCATGATCAATTAATCCCGTGATACTCACGCGAAACATCCAGGTTTCAGCAAGAATTCCCCACTGCTTGAGCGACAAACAGGGATTCATCCCGTTTCTGGCACTGGTTGTCCCCCTTATCCCACATCCTGGCAGAACCTGCTTGCAAGTACAACTTTTTCCCTTAGCATGCTTTCGATCCAGTTTCATGGGGAGGAACGGGCTGTCCAATCTGTGTTTGAAATTCCCGCAGTGGAGAATGACCCAAGTATAGCAGCTCTCAGTGGGTGCTGAGCGATGCATGTACAGCCTCTTCCGGGTTTCGATTTCGCCATTGGTCTCGGAGAGAGACGTTAGCATAACGAAAAACCATTTAAACGATTAACCGTTCACCCTTCCAAACGAGCAAAAACCCGCTTAGCACCTAAACACTTAAACATTCATCCCTGCAAACAAGCAAACGTCAGGTTAGCAAGTTGCAGGGAAAAATTTCCCGCCCCAAAAAGGTCCCGCCCCAACACGGCATGCCAGCCAATCAGGAGAGACTCACAAAGGAGATTGCGTGGTAGTGGGGATTGCTACATTTCTGGGATCCAAGATAGGCCTATATGTCTTTGCTGCAGTGGGGAGGTTGAAACCTCAATGAAAAGGCACGGTTTCTTAACAAACTTGGTTTGATCTAGATAGAATTTCCCCGTGGGGAATTGACCAAGATCAGGTTCATTTGGACTATCCAGGTCAGGATTTCATGTTGCTGTATTAACTTGCACAGACCAAAATCATGCTTACCCAACTAAAAGCAACAGAATGCAAGTATTCTGATACCATCAGACTTGTGTTGCTCAGATTGTATATATTTTAAAAAGAAATATATTTATTTTAAACCAAATCAAGGTTTCGGAGAGGCCAGTCCCATTCAAGTTTGCCAATAAGGGTGAGTCATTCTTCTTTCCTTGTTGGCACATGCCAACCATAGGGTCTCAGTTCTGTAACCCAGTGCCCACTGCCTCCACTCTTGCATCTTCTCTGTATCCATCAACCTTGTCCAAACATATGCTGGTTTCTCCCAGAGGTTATACAATTAGATAAATGTTTAGAAAACTATGCATGAGGTGGAGAAAGTGATAGAGTGTGCTTCTTCTCCCCCTCCCATAAAACTCAGACTCGGGGGCACCCAATGAAGTTGGCGAGTGATGGGTTTAGAACAGTCTAAAGGAAATACTTCATCACTCAACAGGTGGTTAAATTGTGGAATTCACTGGTAGGGGAGTTAATGGTGGCTACAAGCATAGATTGCTTTAAAAGAGGATTAGACAGATCCATGGAAGAGAACTACATCAATAACTACAAGTCATACCCCTCCCCGGTTTAAAGGCAGTAAACCTCTGAAATCCAGTGCTGGGAGGCAGCATCAGGGGAAGCCCATTGACCTCTTTGTCCTGTTTCTTGACCAACCAGGGCAATTGGGCAGACACTGTGTAAGACATGACATAAAACTAAATGGTCTACTGATCTGATTGAGCAGAGTTCTTCTTATGTTTATGGGTTCAACATAAATGAGAATGGGGCAGGCAGTGGCATAGGAGGTTAAGAGCTCATGTATCTAATCTGGAGGAACCGGGTTTGATTCCCAGCTCTGCCGCCTGAGCTGTGGAGTCTTATCTGGGGAATTCAGATTAGCCTGTACACTCCCACACATGCCAGCTGGGTGACCTTGGGCTAGTCACAGCTTCTTGGAGCTCTCTCAGCCCCACCCACCTCACAGGGTGTTTGTTGTGAGGGGGGAGGGCAAGGAGATTGTAAGCCCCTTTGAGTCTCCTGCAGGAGAGAAAGGGGGGATATAAATCCAAACTCTTCTTCTTCTTCTTCTTCTTCTTCTTCTTCTTCTTCTTCTTCTTCATCATCATCATAATGGACATATGAAGCAGATGTCTACTTAATCAGGCAATTGGTCCATTTCACAGTACTGTCAAACCTGACAAGCAGCTCTTCTCTTGCATCTCAGATAGAGAAGGACCTCTGCTAACTAAAGTGCTTTATCTGGAGAGGCCATATACAGAACCTGTGAAATTCTGCATGCAAACTTCCATTGAGTTTCCATTGGGATAACGTCCATAGACGAGCTTCCATTGAGATAAAGTATCTAGATGGCCACTTCCCCTGTGGTGTATTCAACACCCTTGAAAAGTGGTTCAGACAAAACCATCTGTGCTGAAGATCACTGGAAATAATTTATCTGACTTCTCCACAACCATGTTGTCACTTCTTTGTCAGTGAATATTCCATTTGGTGCATTATTTCTGATATAGTACCCAATCTTGACTTGGACACATTAATCTATTTGGTACTTTGGGCCCTTTCCGCATGGGCAGAAAGCAACGACTTCAGCCCAGTAAAACACCATTTTGGCGGGGACCCTTCACACAGGCGGAGCTCTGTTCCTGCCAAAACGGTGTTTCAAAACTCGCTCAGGGAGCGAGGTTTTCTGCAAACGCCGGCTTCCATCCCTGGCCTCGGTAGCTGCAGCCGTCGCTCTGGCCATGGGGCATGTCCCCTGGCCTCCTCCCTTGCAGGAGCCATTGCAGCAGAGTGAGACGGCTGCCAGCAGAGTAGCAGGGGCTGTATGCGGCTAAAAGGAGCCTGCACCAACAGCTTCCCAGCCCATTGGGGCCAAGCTTTCAGGAACGGACCGGGTTCAGGTGAGAGCCTGCATCGGCATGATTAATGCCGATGCAGGCTCTTTCCCTTGGCTGTGCGGAAAGGGCCTTGGTCACATTATGAGAAGACAAGAGTCACTAGAAAAGACAGGAATCCTAGGAAAGGTTGAAAACAGCAGAAAAAGAAGACCCAACATTAGATGGATTGACTCTATAAAGGAGGCCACAGCTCTCAGTTTGCAAGACCTGAGCTAGACTGTTAATGACAGGATGTTTTAGAAGACATCGATTCATTGGGTTGCCATGAGTTGAAAGTGACTTGACAGCAGTTAAATATTACATAGAAATATTTCTATCCCACCTTCAAACCGGAACTGTCCCTAGAAGCTGAAATGATTAAACTGATGCTATCATACTTTGGTCACATTATGAGAAGACAAGACTCACTAAAAAAAACACCAATAATGCCAGGATAAGCTGAAGGCATCAGGAAAAGAAGAAGACCCAACCTGGAATGAATTGACTCAGTAAAGGAAGTCCCAGCCTTTAATGTGCAAGACCTGAGCAAGACTGTTAAAGATAGGATGTCTTGGAGATCACTAATTCACAGGATCATCTTGTAAGCTAAAATGGTTAAACTGAGGCTATTGGACTTTGGTCCCACTAAGTGAAGAGAAGTCTCACTGGAAAAGACAATAATGCTAGGAAAGGTGGAAGGCAACAGGAAAGGAGGAAGACCCAACACGAGATGGATTGACTCAGTCAAGGAAGCCACAGCCTTCAGTTTGCAAGGCTCTTAGGCTGTTTCCGCACACGTGCAGAAACGCAGCTCCACCGGCATGTATTGTGCCATTGGAGGCTCGGGGAGTAGCCCTGACTTTCACTATCATGCGAGTGGCCCTGACTTTTCCCTCCACCTCACAGACGACCCCCTCCACTTATCTTCCTGTCCAGCATCATTCTGGAGGGCTGCAGGAACCCACCCACGCTGCCCTCCGACCTCCAGGGTCAGAGGGCAGCGTGGCCAGGTCTCTGCAACCCTCCAGAGCGACGCTGGACAGGAAGGTCAGTGGAGGCAATGGGAAAAGTGGTGGTGGCCTGCCGGTGCAGTTCGCACTGCGCCAGCGGGAAGACGCCGCTTTGCAAAAACTTCGCTCAACGCCTCCTGTGTGAACAGCATTCCAGGGACGGCATTTTTGCCATCCCTGGAACACTGTATTCCACCCGTGTGGAAAGGAGCTTAATGAGAAGATGTTTTAGAGGACATTGATTCATGGGGTTGCCACAAGTCAGAAGACTCTTGACAATACTTAACACCCACGCTCACTTTTCCCTTTAAATATTAGTATATAAACCTCTCTGCACTGAGTTTCACCACAAATGTTCTTTCACTAGGCAAAGTCTTTTAACAACTCTTTGATTGCTTTAAATGATGAGTACTTTTTTCTGGAGACCTATTGTCAAGTTCGATCCCATTCCATTTTTAAGGATCATCTGTCAAGGATGAATGCTCACAAACAAGATCCTCCCTAGCCCCTGGCAGCTTCCCCTCAGAAGCTAGTTCAAAAGCTGCTCTGTGACCTTCCTGACATAAACAGTCCAGTTCAATTAACATCAGAAGGGTTGCAGAGGAACAACTTCTTCAGAGGCAAAACTGTGGTTTGGGGACCATTTATTTATAGGCAATGATCAAGGTGATAAAAAAAACATAAGAACATAAGAACAAGCCAGCTGGATCAGACCAGAGTCCATCTAGTCCAGCTCTCTGCTACTCGCAGTGGCCCACCAGATGCCTTTGGGAGCTCACATGCAGGATCGGATGTGAAAGCAATGGCCTTCTGCGGCTGTTGCTCCCGATCACCTGGTCTGCTAAGGCATTTGCAATCTCAGATCAAAGAGGATCAAGATTGGTAGCCATAGATCGACTTCTCCTCCGTAAATCTGTCCAAGCCCCTTTTAAAGCTATCCAGGTTAGTGGCCATCACCACCTCCTGTGGTAGCATATTCCAAACACCACTCAAGCACACCGCTATGTGAAGAAGTGTTTCCTCTTTATTAGTGCTAATTCTTCCCCCCAGCATTTTCAATGAATGCCCCCTGGTTCTAGTATTGTGAGAAAGAGAGAAAAATGTCTCTCTGTCAACATTTTCTACCCCATGCATAATTTTATAGACTTCAATCATATCCCCCCTCAGACGTCTCCTCTCCAAACTAAAGAGTCCCAAACGCTGCAGCCTCTCCTCATAAGGAAGGTGCTCCAATCCTTCAATCATCCTCGCTGCCCTTCTCTGCACTTTTTCTATCTCTTCGATATCCTTTTTGAGATGTGGCGACCAGAACTGAACACAGCACTCCCAATGCGGTCGCACCACAGCTTTATATAAGGGCATGACAACCTTTGCAGTTTTATTATCAATTCCTTTCCTAATGATCCCCAGCATAGAGTTTGCCTTTTTCACAGCTGCCATGCATTGAGTTGAACTTGAGTTGAACAGGGCCCTCAGAACTAGGACAAAGAGGCTTAGAGACAGCTTCTACTCTAGAGCTGTGGCTATGCTAAACTCCGCTGCTTCATATTGATGTATTTGGGGCTGTGTAGGGATGGGTGGAGGAAGGGGAAAGTGAGGATGTTGTATGAATCTGAAACTGTGTGCATCGAGGAATGCTGCTGTTAATTTCGTTGTGCATGCACAATGACAATAAAATGCTTATGCTTATGCTTATGCTTATGAGTTGACATTCCCATGGAACTATCAACTAAGATGCCCAAATCCCATAGAACGCTGGCTGATCATTTCAAGTCTTTGCCAAAAAAGAAATCTGTTGTACTGCCAGCCCACAGGTATACCAGAAGACAGATGAAAGACTGCCAGAGCCATCCTAAACAGTGTTTCTGGCAGAATGTGCGATCGACATATGGTGAATCCTGCAGGGTATTTAAGGCAAGAGGTAAACAGAAGTGCTTTGTTATTGCTGGTCTCCATGTAGCAATGCTGGACTTACTTGGTGGTCTCCCATCCAAGTACAAACCAGGACTAACTCTGTTTACCTTTCAAGATTGAACTAGCCTGGACCATCCAGAGCAGGGCTTTTTCTGCTCCATTGTGGAAGGGCCCTCAAGTCATTGCTGTCTTATGGAAACCTCTAAAGGCTTGAAACAAGAACCGGGTTAGCCAAACCCCCAAATTACTTGCCACAACACAAGGAAGCATAACAAATTGATGTACTGTATTAACTATTACTCATACTTCTATGAGTAGTCCATTGAGAGAACAAGTCAAAGCGCGATGGGACTTGTTCTCTCAATGGACTATGAATGAGTAGAAACGGACTGTGTATTAGAAGTATTTCATAGACATTCGATATGATTTCTGTTCATTGATTGCTGACTAGTATATGAGTAATAGTTAATACAGTACATCAATTTGTTACGCTTCCTTGTGTTGTGGCAAGTAATTTGGGGGTTTGGCTAACCCGGTTCTTGTTTCATTTCTTGTTTTCTTGCCCTCGTTTTGAATCCAACCTCTTAAGGCTGTCAAAGCAAGATACAAACAGAGGTGGTTTGCCATTGCCTGACCATGGCCCCTTCCGTACAGCAAAAGTACAGCAGGTTGCAGTCGGGATAAGGCAACCTGCTTTCCAGTTGGCACATTTGCATGCCTCCGAACGGAGCCCACAGAAGCAATGCAGGTTGTCGTTGCGCCTTCGCATGGAGGCGCATCTTTGTTTTGTTCACCTACTTCCCACCGAAGTGTAGCTATGCAGGCATGCATGGCTGGACCCCCACAGCCATGTTGTCACACAGCCATGTTGTGCACCTGTGCGACTATGCAGGTGCCAGGTGGGGAAGAAAAACAAAACAGAACGTGCAAGCGCCTCCTGCCCAGCAATTCGCTCGGATGCAGCTGCAACCCAGGCTATTTAAAAAGAATCGCGGACAGTGCGATTCTTGAAAAACCTGGGTTGCGGGGGAAAACACAGGGCAGACTCACAATAGGGGTGGGATTTGTGCAAAGTTCCACCCCCCCAAAAATGGGGTTTACACTGTTATTAACCCGCGTTTATTGACCTGTACAGAAGGGGCCTGCGTGTTGAAATCCTGGACTAACCAAAGATGGCCCCCATTTAGCTTCTGAGATCTAGGACAGCCTGGACCATCCAGGTCAACAAAGCAAAGTTATACCCTTCTAAATTCAATAAAGACAATGGGCATAGAAAGGTAAAGCTCTGTTTTATCTATCTATCTATCTATCTATCTATCTATCTATCTATCTATCTATCTATCTATCTATCTATCTATCATCTATCTATCTATCTATCATCTATCTATCTATCATCTACTTCATTCATAGCCTGCCTTTCTTCTTGGCACTAAATGTGGGTCACACAATTTAAGCAATGTAATCAGACATCTTGGAATTGTACTAAACACATCTAACATGTCAACATGTAAAGCAGGCCTAACATGTCAAGAAGCAATCTGAATAGAACTAATTGAACAGATCTCACCAGAGTTTGGAAGCTTAAACCGGGTTGACCATGGTTAGTCTACAGCCTAAAGACTAAAGTGAAAGTGCAGTGATATGCAGTGGAAGCTTAAACCGGGTTGACCATGGTTAGTCTACAGCCTAAAGACTAAAGTGAAAGTGCAGTGATATGCAGTGGAAGGCAGTGATAAAACCCCATGGTCTTTGGGTCTCCATGAGCTGATTGCGATTCGATGGCCCAACATTTTTATTAACATGCCAAGGAGAACGTTTGTGTACAAGTTTCAAGAAGGACTTGTAGCTCAAGACTTCAGCTGCAGAAGTCTATGTTGCTCTGTCCTTTGGTGCAACCTGAAGCAAATCCATGGGACAACAATGCCTGATGGAAAAGCCATCCTACACCATTCAGGGAGGAACTAAAAACAGACCCAGATGTTTGAAAGATCGGCAAGCACAAAAAGAAGCATGATCAGTATTCTCTATTCCATAAGAACATAAGAAAGAGCCTGCTGGATCAGACCAGAGTCCATCTAGTCCAGCACTCTGCTACTCGCAGTGGCCCACCAGGTGCCTTGGGGAGCTCACATGCAGGATGTGAAAGCAATGGCCTTCTGCTGCTGCTGCTGCTCCCGAGCACCTGGTCTGCTAAGGCATTTGCAATCTCAGATCAAGGAGGATCACGATTGGTAGCCATAGATTGACTTCTCCTTCATCAATCTGTCTTTTGCAACAACATGAAACAGGAACATTCCTCTTCAATCGTGTGTCATTGTTAAGTTTTTTCCACCTTTTTCAAGTTATCTCCTCTGCTGCTATGTCTGAAGTCTCCCGCTGCTTCTACTCAGCCCATGAGGGAAGCATTAGTGTGAAAAAGGCAGTGAATGAGCATTATTTTTCTGTTAATGTCTATTTTGTCATTAATAACTTGATTTATATTCCGCCGAAAAACCACTTCAAGATACGGTGGGGGGGTTAGCAGCATCTTTGAAGAGCTTGGAATTTGGTTTTTTAAACTGGGAAGATGAGGGGGAGGCAAAGGGAGGTGAAACTGCAGCGCCAGCATTTCGGTGGGAGGGGATAGAAAGGTGTTCACTATAGTTTGTATGTATTTAATTTGGGGGATCATGAGCCATCTTGAGCTTCAAGAGAAAACATGTGGCATGAATGTTTAAAGAAACAAATAAATTTTTGTCTTCACAGCTAAGATCATAAAAGGTACCTTAAAGACTAACAAAGTTTATTGCAGTAGTTTTCTTTAAGTAGCCACTAGATCTAAGAATGGAAGAAGGACCACGCTGGATTAGAACAGTGGCTAACTAGTCCAGCGTCTTGTCTCACAGAGCAGCCAACCAGTTATTACAAAGGGCCAACGAACAGGGCACAGGACCATGGCCTCCTGTGATGTTGTCTCCTAGCAAAGATTTATTGTCTCTGGATGTGGAGCTTCCCTTTAGTCATATGGCTTTTGAAGGATTCATCCTACTTGAATCCATCTAATCTCCTTTTAAAGCTATGTACGCTCTTGGCCAACCCCGATGTCCACTGGCAGTGAATTCCGAAGTTGAATTACTCGTTGAGTAAAGAACTTCCTTTTGTCTGCCCCAAACATTTTGCCCATAAACTGCACTGAGTGCCCCTAGGGTAAGAAGAAAATGTTCTATGTATTGTTGAAGATGCCACACTGCCACAGAGAGAAACACGTCTTACTGGCACGTGCCTCTGAAGATGCCAGCCACAGATGTGAGCTAAAACCAACAGACCATGGTCACTCAGCCTGGAAAATGCACATCAGCCAGGAAAAGCTCTCTTTAACCACTTTCTCCACCACATGCATAATTTTATAAACATGTATTTACCCAGTTGGCACCCCCAGCCACAGTCAGTCTTAAAATATTTACAGCAGAAACACTTAGGGGCTTTCCCCACTACAGAAGGGAGCTAAGGTCGACTCGGTTCCCTTCAGTGGAGGGCGATTCCAGGCTGTCCCGATGGCAACTGAGTTGGCCCCCTGGAACCGAGCTAAGTGGGCGGGATCATCTTGGTGCCTGTTTCGCTCCTCGATCGTGATTGGAGCTTGTGTTACGGTGGGAAACAGGAGTGTTCTTTTTTTACAGTTTTTACAGTTTACAGTTACATGTGATATCTGCCCGCCACGACTCTCCCATTCTGCGCATGCCACAAAAGCGGCTCATGATTGGTTGAACGGATGAGGTGTCATTTCGATGCTTCCCCACTTCGAAGCTTCGAAGCTGTATCGACCTTGTTCTGGCAGAAAAGTGTAGTTCATAACTGCGACAAGGATGTCACAGTTCTGGAGGGGGGACTGAGACAAAACAATGTTGAGCTCGGTGGCAGTGGGGATTCACTGAGGCGAACCTAGGTAGAAACCAGTTCAACTCTGTCAGTGGGGAAAGCCCCTTAGGCTCTTTCCGCAGGGACCAACAAACCTGGGGTAACAGCATAAAACCCATTTGGGGGTGGACTTTGCACAGTTCCCACTCCTAATGTGACTCCGCCCCATGCTTTCCCCCCAAAAAATGGGTTATTTGAGAATTGCGCTATCCATGATTCTTTGGTGTTAATGCAGGCTGCAGCTGCTTGTGAGCAAACAGCTGTCTCGAGAAGCGCATTACTTGGCCGTGCTTCCCTTTTTTTTCCAGTCCCTGCCTCTGTGCTGCAAAGGGGCACAGGGGCAGCAGCATGACTGTGGAGGTCCATGCCCACTTGGCCCCATAGCTACACAGCAGAGGAAGGGGGGAACGTGCCTCCATGCGAAGGCACGACGGCAACCCGCGTTGCCTCTGCAGAATCCATTCACTGCCTGCACGAAGGCAGGTGAACGCCCCGACAGCATTGTGGGTTGCTTCACCCCGACTGAAACCTGCTGTCCTGTGCCAGTGCAGAAGGGGCCTCAGCCTGGTACCCATTGTCCTGAAATTGGTTCTCCTGTTGAATTCCAACCTGTTTCTGGACCTGGTCAGTTTTAATTGAAGTGCCAATGTGCAAATCTTCCTTTACACCATCTCCCATGATGGATTCATGCAAGAAAATATGCAAAACTTAATGTAAAAATATTGGAAAGAAATACATGACGAAATCCAGAAAATGTTAAAAAAATAAATTTACTATGGAAGCCAAGAGCATACCATTGGGCATTCTGCCAAAAATGTTCCAGAAATTTTGGAAGAATTGTATAGATATGTGCAGAGGCGTACCGGGGGTAAATGGCGCCCAGAGACACATTGTCTCTGGGTGCCCCCCCTGGGGGGGCAGAGCCAGGCACCCTCAACCCGGCCCACGTCCATGTTGATGACGACATGGGCGGGGTTGAGGGTGCTCGGAGACAACGGCAGCAGGAAGTCCTGCTGCCTCGTTGTCTTCAAGAGCCCTCGACCCTGCCCATGTGTCATCGACATAGGTAGGGTCAGGGGTGCCCAGCTCCATACCCCCACTGCCGTCTTCCTGGTCACGTAAGGGGACAATTTTGCGCCCCCCAAGTGATCAGGAGAGTGGCGCCAAGGGGCAAGGGGTACCCCTTGTCCCTAGGCAAATACGCCACTGGATATGCGATAATGGAAGCCACGGTTATATTTGCAACAAAATGGAAAGCAAAAGCGTGTCCAGGTAGGGAGGACTAGGCAACTAAATTAGTAATGGCAAAATTAACAAATTATGTGAATAATTGACCAATCAAAGAATTTCAGGACAAATGGAAAGCATCTTGTTCATATTATTCTTTAAAGGGGGGGAGCAGAGTGGTCGCTGAAATGATATTGGTGAATTTTTAAATAATCCTCTTGATGTATTGAAAAGGTGCTAAAAGAGGGGAATATTCAAGTAATTGCTACTGCATGTTTGTTTATCTGTTCTATTTCATAACATTCATCTTCATGTCTAACATTATTGTTATGTTTATCAAGTATTGTATAGAGAATCTTATGATTTCTGCTAAGGTTTATTATGATGACAATCACCCTTAAATGTTCATCATTATAACACTACTATTCATAGTTGTGGCTATCATCATGCATGTTTACTGTTTATTATATCATAGTTGAATATATTAATATATTATACTTATACTTTTCCTTCCCCTTTTCCTTTGACGTAATCACAGTTATTGTCATGATACGGTTTCTATTTTTCCTTTTTCTTCAGTTCTGTTTATATGTATTTTAAAATATTTTTTTAAATTAAAATGCTCTCTTGATTTACCAAAATTTGCTGATCGACAGAGCGTGGGGCGTCTTCCTGACTTCCGTTCCGCAGGGTAAGGGCCACAGTGGAGAATGTGCATGTATTGGTGGTTACTACTTCCTTGAACGGGTTGATGTATTGACCAGCCTATCCACCAAAAAGTGTGGTTAACTTCAAGGTTAGTCTGCATGTGTCCTCTCTCTTCAGCCAGCCTCCCATTTCATAGCTCCAGCTCCACACTTGGTTCTTGAGCTCCCTCCTCTGCATCTCCTCTTTTCTGTTTCTGACTCCTCAGCCAACCCTTACTCTCCATAGCCACAACTTGCCTCAAACCACCTGGGCCCAATGAGCCATTTATCTTCCATGTGTTGGGAGAACCACACCTGGTGCGTGTGTTTCCCTTGCAAAAGTAGCAGAGCGGCACAGAGGCTGAACACAGGGAAGCTTACCTGGGCACACTCGCGTGGCTGAGCTTGCTAGAGAAAACTTCAGACACAAAAGAAAGTCAGAGTCATTTGTAGTTTCTAATCTAATGAAAAGAGTATTTATTAGTGAACTCCATTCTGGATAGAAAGGTGGAGAGATAGGTTCACTAACTATCCTATTCTAGCTGGATGGAGGCGGATGCTCGAGGCATGCATCGTCTCCCTAGGCATGGTGAAAGTAAGATGGAGACGTTCTGAGAAGAAGGCGGAAGCAAGGGAGGAAGTCCCTAAGAGTATCAGTCTACATCAAAGGGACAGAGTCAGCATGATAAAGGTGACAAATTCCTAAGTCCCTATCTAGCCACTAGCTCGCTAGTAAAAAACCCCTCTGTAGGATTAGGCAGGAAACAGCGTAAAGTCCCTTTCTTCCAACACCGTGTAGACTTGTTCAAAGTCTCCATGTCTTCAGAGACTCCCTGGTGTAAACTGCCCAAACTGCCTTGTTCCTGAAGCTACCTTGGCAGCACCTGGTCCTGCCCCATTGCACCCAGGTGAGTCTTGCTGAGAGGTGTGTCTGCCCTCCCCCCCAATAAGAGACATTGTTGAATGTCTGGAGCCATTTATCTTTAATGACACTGTGCAGTCCTAAACCAAGGAACTCCTTGGAACAGGGGTTCAGTTCTAGTCAGGGCCATCTTGGCATGAAGGAGATGGGGTTCTTGCTTGCCTTCTGAGCCATTTTCCAGACTTGAAATGGCACTGGCATGCATTATTTGCTGGCACAGCCCGCTGGCACTATTTTGTATCAACTGGGGTCTCTGAGATGACTTCGAGGGCAGACCCATATAAAGTAGTACACTGTAGCAGTCTAACTACAAGAGCACTATGTCGTAGATACAGGTGGCCAGATTGGCTGAGTCAAGGCTCCTGCCCTTATTCCAGGTTAAACAAAGTTGGAAGAAAGGTTATTTTCAATCTTATTTCTCCAGCAGTACATTGGACAAAAATGTCCACAATTACTCACATTCACTGCCTTCTGTGAGTGGTATTGCTGCCTTTGGGATCAAATCTGTGCCTGATGTATTGCAGAACATCAGGGCTGGTTTAAGACATTTGAGCAACACTATACATCTAGGACCACATTGAAAGTGCCACAGAGGCTTGACTGGGATCCCACCACCAGCATCATGGGTTCATAAAGTGACCCATTGCTTTCCATCAGTTGGTAGTGAGTCTTTGCCCATCAGTTGTTTGTGTGGTGTGGATGGAAAACATTCCAGCCTTCAGGCAGGACCTGAGGATCTCTTGGAATTACAGCTCATCTCCAGACTACAAAAATTAATTTCCCTGAAGAAAAGGGATGCTCTGAAGGGTGGGCTCAATAGCATTGTACCCCATTGATGTCCCTGCCCTCCCTAGGCTCCATCCCAAGTCTCCAAGAGTTTCTCAACGATGGCCAGGGGAGATATGACAACCCTAAATATCTGCCCTGAACCACATAGCATGTATTAGTTATCAGGTGTTGGTATATACACTAAGGACATCCTCATATGGAAGAGGTCCAAACAAGAAACTGGGAAAAGAACTTGGAACACAGGCATGAAAGTGGGTGGAGAAACATTTTTTAAATGAAAGAAGGGCATAAACTATCTGGGAGATCAAATCACTGAATGAAGACTTAGGAAAGACTTACAGCCAGCTTCTTTTCAGTACAGCCAAGAAGCTTCATCTGTTCCAGTTTCCACTTGTAACATCATTTTGCAAGGGTGGATGCCAGCGAAGGATTTTGGAATGATTTGCATCAGGTTGTTGAAATGTGATGTATGGATACTTGGAAAGGCCTATTCAGCGATCCTGATCTTAGCAAGCTGGAGTTACCCCCTGGAGGGGAAATATAAGAGAGCAGAAGCAAATCCCTCCCAGTCTTCCCCACCCCCAATGTCAGCAAAGGCTACAATCTTCAAGCAGCTGTTGGGGGGGGGGGGCAAAGAACAGCCTTGTATATAGTTTAGATTTCAAGGATTAGAAGCCCCAGGAATGCAGCCCCCACCCTGACTGCTCATTTTCTCCTACCTCCCAGCTTCCACTCTATCCATTAGCAAAAAGCTGTGAATATTTTGTCATACCCACCAACATTTTACAGATGAGAGGAGTGACACACTTGCACATCTGTAACATGCCTGTTCTTGCACCGGGGATCATGGCCAGAACTTTCCCACTATGACCCATAAAGGAAGTCTCTTCTCTGGATTTTGTACATTGTATGTGTTTACTCTGGATTAGCCAGTCCTACATTGATTACACTAGTTGTGCTGCAAACACTCAAATATCCTGTCCTACAAATTCCAAAGTTCCCAGTGTACCTCACTAGCTGCGGCATGTGAAATCTCACCTTGAGCCTTTGTGTTTTGAAGCATATGGATTTGCAGGCACGTGCATGAGAGTCATATTATACCAGTGCACATCTCAGAGAATCAGTTTGTAGAAATCCAAGGGAGAGAGAGCTGTAATACGAATGGCAACCTCTTTCAGCTCTCACTCTCTAAAAAAAAGTCAAAACTAGGGAAATTTTCATATCAGAGGCTGTAAGTAGGCAGTTAGGACAACTGAAGCATATCATCTTTGAGCAAACGGTCTACAAGCATCATGAGAACATAAGAGAAGCTGGTTCCTCTGGTACAACATCTTGTTCTACAGTGACAAGACAGAGGAGGAGGACGAGGACGGAGGGCAGGAGGACGAGAGTGAGGAAGGAACACGAGGACAGGGAGGACGAGAAGGGACGAGGACGGAAGGACGAGGAAAAAGGAAAGAAGAAGAAGAAGAAGAAGAAGAAGAAGAAGAAGAAGAAGAAGAAGAAGAAGAAGAAGAAGAAGAAGAAGAAGAAGAAGAAGAAGAAGAAGAAGAAGAAGAAGAAGAAGAAGAAGAAGAAGAAGAAGAAGAAGAAGAAGAATCTGGATCTATACCACACTTTTTTCAACCGTAAGGAGTCTTAAAGTGGCTTACAAACACCTTCCCTTTCCACAACAAACATCTTGTGAGGTAAGCGTCACTGAGATAGTTCTGACACAATTGTGGCTGTGCCAAGGTCACCCAGCAGGCTTCATGTATAAGAAACAAATCCAGTCCACCAGATCAGAGTCCAACTTTCATGTTGAGGAGTTGGGAATCTTGCTCTTAACCACTACACCATGCTGGCTTTACAAGCTAGAGATGTTAATCTCCACATGGTACCTGGAGATCTCCTGGAATTTCAGCTGATCTCCAGATTACAGAAATCAGTTCCCCTGAAGAAAATGGCTGTTTTGGAGGAGGTACAATATGGCATTATACCTCACTGAGGTACCACTTATCCCTAAACCTTTCCACTGAGGTACCACATTTCCCTTTCCAAGCCCCCCCCCCCCCCCCCAACCCCTGAAAAAACATCTCCAGAAATTTCCCAAATCAGAACTGGGTACTCTACTGCAAGCAGAACAGGAAGACTAAAACCTAGTTTATTGCTGCCTCCACCCTGAACTGGCATTCAGAGGGTTTCTGCCTCTAAACATGACCTGTCCTCCATGACTTCACTTAATCCTCCATGACTTCACTTAATCCATGTTTGGATTTGGCACCTAATCCCACTCTGTATGAAGAAGCACTTCCTTTTGTCTCTCCTCCCATCACTTTCATTTGGATTTTACTAGTCCTGTGGGAGAAAAAAATTCTTTCTAACAGTTATGGCCCAGTCCACCCTTGTGTCATGGAAACCACAAGTGGTATACGCAGCAGTTTTTTTTGTGGGACGCCCAACTTTGACCTGTGTTTTCTTCCTCTTTGATAGAGCTGAGCTACCACCTGCTCCCTTGTTCAAAACATTAGAAGGAGAGACAGTGTAAGATACGTATTTAGCTATTTGTTTTATTCATTCATCAAATTTAATTTGGCTGCAAATGTACTGAAATGTGCCCCAGAGTGCCCTTATGGAAGAAGAAGAAGAAGAAGAAGAAGAAGAAGAAGAAGAAGAAGAAGAAGAAGAAGAAGAAGAAGAAGAAGAAGAAGAAGAAGAAGAAGAAGAAGAAGAAGAAGAAGAAGAAGAAGAAGAAGAAGAAGAAGAAGAAGAAGAGGAGGAGGAGGAGGAGGAGGAGGAGGAGGAGGAGGAGGAGGAGGAGTTTGGATTTATATCCCCCTTTCTCTCCTGTAGGAGACCCAAAGGGGCTTACAATCTCCTTGCCCTTTCTGCCTCACAACAAACACCCTGTGAGGTGGGTGTGGCTGAGAGAGCTCCGTAGAGCTGTGACTAGCCCAAGGTCACCCAGCTGGCATGTGTTGGAATGTACAGGCTAATCTGAATTCCCCAGATAAGCCTCCACAACTCAAGTGGCAGAGCTGGGAATCAAACCCAGTTCCTCCAGATCAGAGTGCACCTGCTCTTAGCCACTACACCACTGCTGCTCTTAGTTTGACTAATAATTCAAGCAAGATTGAATAGTACTGATTTAAAGATCTGAGGGGTGCGACTGATCCCAGTCATACAAATTGTATGCTCAGAATTAGAGGTATGTTTAGTCATCTGATGTCAAATTTGGTACATTGCCCACATGTCCACAATCTAAGGACTGAGAGCAATGCTGGATTAAGAGGATTCGGTTTTGCAGACAGAACATGGTCTAGCTTTGCAGCAGAAATGCAATAAAAACCTTCTCTTTGACGCCATCTTAGAAATGCTCCTCAGCATGTCAGCATCTCCATTTTTTAAAAAAAAATGCAAACTGTGAAGCAAGATCTATTTTTGAACAATAAATGGCATACTGCTGTTCCTAGCATCTAACTCAAAGAGCTTCAAGGAAGGAAGGAGAATCCCTGAAAATATTACATTACCTATTCAGCAATTTTGATCAGAGATAATAAAAAAAATGTGTTTAAGAGATATTTATTTAGACATGTCAGTGCCACATGTCTGGGGAATCTGCCTCGGGTAACTGACAAAATGAAACTTAAATCATTGCTCAGAATCCCTGAAAAAAAGGGACCTGCCCAAACACGGCACGCCAGCCAATCAGGAGAGACAAAAAACGGAGATCAATTTGTTGTGGGGAGTGCTGCGTTTCCGGAACCCGATGCAGCCCTACATGTCTTTGCAGAAGAAATCTGCAATGGGGAGGTTGAAACCCCGATGAAAAGGTGCAGTTTATTTTTAAACTTGGTTTAAACTATATTTAATTTTCAGTGGGGAATCGACCTTTACAAACTGGCCATGGTCTGCTAGTTTTTGCTTCTAATGTTTTGCCCGCATCCATGGCTGGCAATTTCAGAGGCAAGTCACAGTGAGAATTTCTCCACGATCGTTGTCCCAAATTTAAGTCTATCAGTTGAATGCTAAACTGGAGAGTAGGGAGAGAGTTTGGGACCTCTGACAATGTGGATTCTCGACCATGTTTGTTGTTTGTTTGCGGGGGCCTATTCTGGATCCTATCTGTCTGATCCACCTGATCCTATGCATTACGAACAAGCAAACCCCGCAGAGCCCAATAGCCCAATAGCCTTATGTCCCAGTAAATCCCAAAAACATGAACTAAACAACTGATTGAACTGCAGCCTAAATGAAGAGGAGTCCTTTTGAAAAACCATGCCGCCATATGCAAGTTACCGCTCTGTGCCTGACAGCACATGTTGCCATTGAAGCTGAGTTATGTCAGCAAATGTGTCAGCTAAAGCAAACAATTGGGGCCAGTTGGGCTGTTAACCTCTGAGGCAGGAGGTCAAAATCACATTTGACTGGCTGCTCAGCCATAAATCCACTCCTAAGAATGGCTTTGTAGTGACCTGTGTCAAAAGTGCACACTTAACCAAGACTCCACCCATTTCGACTGCTCTCCTGGGTGGCATCCCGAAAGGAATGGTCTACTGAAGGGGGGGGGGGGTGGAAGCAAGCCTCACTTGATGGGAGGGTTTACAGCTGCCTGCCACTGATGTTCTCTCCGTAGCCAAAGGGCTTCTGGAAGCCAGATGGCTTCCTTCACAGGCACTTTGATGCTAGCAGCTGAGAGATTCATGTTTGACTTGATTATTTCTTGCATTTTCTGGCAAAGGTTCCCCAAGCCTGGAAGAGGCACATCATTTAATTTTATTGTATTTACCCATGTATTTTGTTCATTTTGCCTGCATCCGTTAAATGAGTTGCGTGCTCGGCACGTTGCAAAACCAAATTCCAACTCCATATTTCTTCCATGTAAGGATTAGTCCCAGAGAGCTCACGGGAGAGCCTTGCTTGTTCTTCCAAGTTATGCAACGAGGAAAACACACGACTTACTTATCTCAATCCCAGCAATCCAGGTCTCCAAGATCTCAGTGGCGATCTCTTTGACCAGGGGTGTCAAACATGAAGCCTGGGGGGCAGATGTGGCCGCTTGAGAAGGCTTATCGGGCCAGCAAGCCAGCTGAGGCATAACAAAAGCCCTCACTCCCAATCTGGCCTGCCGAGCCAACTGTGAGCTGGCTAGTTCATGCATCCATTCATCCTGGATCTGGGCTGGCCCTCGTAACAAACTGAGTTTGACACCCCTGCCTTTGACCCTAAGTGCAGTGGCCTGCTTCTCTTTGTTTACTGATGTCGACCTCCTGTGGCCCACCATCTGCTTCCCTTCCCTTTCTGGCCTTACATGGTAGGGACAACCTCTGAAGATGATCGAAGTAGAAGGGTAAGTTCATATATGAGAAGGCTTTCCCCACTACAGAAGGGAGCTAAGGTCGACTCGGTTCCCTTCAGTGGAGGGCGATTCCAGGCTGTCCCCACAGCAAAAGAAGTTGGCCCCCTGGAACCGAGCTAAGTGGGCGGGATCATCTTGGTGCCTGTTTCGCTCCTCAATCGTGATTGGCGCTTGTGTTACAGCGGAAAACGGGAGCGTTCTTTTTTTTTTTACAGTTTTTACAGTTTTTACAGTTTTTGGTTTTTACATTTTACATTTTACATTTTACAGTTACATGCGCTTTCTGCCCGTCACGACTCTCCCGTTCTGCGCATGCCACGAAAGCGGCTCGTGATTGGTTGAACGGATGAGGTGTTGTTTCGATGCATCCCCACTTCGAAGCGGTATCGACCCTGTTTCGGCAGAAAAGTATAGTTCATAACTGCGACAAGGATTTCGCAGTTCGGGGGGGGGGGAGGAAGTGAGACCAAACAGTGTTGAGCTCGGTGGCAGTGGGGATTCACTGAGGAGAAAGAACCTAGGTAGAAACCAGTTCAACTCTGTCAGTGGGGAAAGCCCCTGTTACTTCCTGGCTAGCTGTCATCTCACCTTCACAGTACTAGCAGCGGCATCCGCTGAACAAAGGTTGCCAGCTCTAGGTTGGGAAGTAGCTGGAGAATTGGGGGCTGGAGCCTAGTGGGGGGGCAGGATTTGGGGAGGAAAGGGACTTCAGTTGGGCATAATGTCATAGAGTCTATCCTCTAAAGTAGCCATTTTCTCCCGGGGAACTGATGTCTGTTGCCTGAAGATTAGTTGTAATCAGAGGTGGGATCCAGCAGGTTCTCACCAGTTCCCGAGAGTGGGTTACAGATTATTTGTGTGTGCCGAGAGGGGGTTACTGATTGGGTCTGCTTTTCCGTTAAAAATTCCATTAGGTCCAAAAAACATAAAGTCCTGTTGTTTCCTATGTGGCTGGTTAGCGAAGGTAGAAAACGGGATCATTCTCCCTGTTGGGCTGTTTTAAAAAACATGTTTTAGCAATATAGTAAAGTTCCTTGTTTCAGGAAAGTATCCTTCTTTTGATTTCTAGAAACAAAATTAAGTATTTGAAAGTATTAAGTATTTGACAGGCAGCCAATTAGAGGAGAATGAGTTTAAAGTATGGACAGAAAGATACCAGCTGGAAATTAGGAACTTTTTTTTTACAGTAAGGTTTTTTACAGTAACAGAGAAATTATTAATGCCCCGCCCCCGGAATGCCCAGCCCCGCCCCCGTCGTGCCCCGCCCAGCCCCATTGGCACTACGCCACTGTTTGAATCCCACCACCATGGGAACCTGTTACTAAATTTTTTGGATCCCATCACTGGATGTAATCCCAAGAGAGCTCCAGCCACCACCTGGAACGGACTGTACCAAAGGCCAGAAATGCAAGGGGAGAGTGCATCTATTGTGCCAAGTTCAAGTCGGCAAATGTTTCCTTTCCTAATCTCTCTTAATGAGGAAATTGAGATGTGACAATAATCGCAGGAAATTGAAAAGCAACCCGATTGGCAACCCTTGTGAACCAGTTTCTTTTCCCTCCAGCCTTTTAATTAAAGGGGTTGATCTTTTAAAATTCATTTTCACAGTCTGTTCCTAGCCTGTTTTATTGGGATTGTTTTAGGCACCTAAATGTTTTACACTGTCTTTAATGGTTAGTTTTTCAAATATAAACGGTTTAAACTTTTTAATGGGAATCATTTTAGGCTGCTAAATGTCTGTTGCTGTTATTAGTCATGGGAGTCTCATCCCATTAATGTAAGTTGGAGCGTGTTATAACTGACTTCAGCTGGATCAGGGCTGGATCAGACTAGCCTTGTTCGTACATTACTGCGAATGTACATTCATCCTACCTGTACGTGTGTAGATCTGCTTGTAAGAAAGAGCCAGTGCACTTTACAAATGAAACCAGGGACCAATACCTGGAAAAATGTGAGGTTTGTATCACGCGTTCAGCTGCACATGTGTAGAAAGAAGAAGAGTTGGTTTTTATTCCTTGTTTTTCTTTACCTTAAGTCTCAAAGTAACTTACTACCATGTTTCCCTGAATATAAGACAGTGTCTTATATTAATTTTTGCTCCCCAAGATGCGCAGTGTCTTATTTTCAGGGGATGTCTTATTTTTCCGCTCCGCAGCTGCATTCTCTGGTGTTCTGCTCCCAAACAAAAACGTTGCTACGTCTTATTTTCAGGGATGCTTTATATTTAGCACTTCAGCAAAACCTCTACTACATCTTATTCTCAGGGAATGTCTTATTTTTGGGGAAACAGGGTATTACAATCCCTTTCCTCTCCACACAACAAGCATCTTGCAAGGTAGGTGGACTGACCGAGTTCTGAGAAAACTGTGACTGTCCTTCATGTGGAAGAGTGGGGAATCAAACCTGGTTCTCCAGATTAGAGTCCACCACTCTTAACCCCTATATTGCACTGGCTCTGCGTGAGTACTGTTCTGTTCCCCAAGCAAAACTGTTTCTGGTGCCCCATGCCCAGCCAGAACAAAGTGGGAGAGCCACAAGCAAGGTTCAGCAGTTCCAACAAAAGGTTTAATTGGTTGTGGTGGGTTTTCCGGGCTGTGTGGCCATGGTGAAACATTAGAAATAAGATCTACCAGACCATGGCCACGCAGCCTGGAAAACCCAACACAACCAGTTGAACCTGGCTGCAAAAGCCTTCGACAATACAAAAGGCTTAGTATTTAGAAGAATGGAGACCCTAACTCCTCTCAGGGTCTGCCTAAAATAAAGCACTTGCTTGATTGGAGAGTAGCAGCTGTAGACTTTTGTTCTTTCTTTGACTGCTTCCAGGAAAGTCCACTTGTTTAAGTTCCTTGAGTCTTTATCTGGCTACTATTCTCTGTAAACCTCCACTTTGTGCTCTGTGAACACCTTTGACATGACAAAATACTGCTGCCTCCTGCCTCCTTAGGCACCTTGTACTGAACTGAACTGACTGAACAGGGGGATTACTGGGTAATTTAAAAAAGACTGCCTCTTGGGAAACTTCTTAAAGGGACAGGGGCTAACTAAAATTCCCTCCCTTTGGAGACTATACAGAGGACTAAACCCATGCTATCTATGGGAAACTTATACTTAACAATGAAAATAATAAAGGCGTCTGTGAGGTCATGACAAGTACAGAACATGAGAATCACTCAATGCATATACAAAGAACAATCAAGTTTACACAGATTTATTTATTTATTTATTTGATTGATTGATTGATTGATTGATTGATTGATTGATTGATTGATTGATTGATTGATTGATTGATTGATTGATTGATTGATTGATTGATTGATTGATTGATTGATTGATTGATTGATTGATTGATTGATTGATTGATTTTAAAATGCCCACCCCTGAAGGGCTCTGGGTGGTGTACAACAGGCCAAAAACAACATTATACACAACAGGCCAGGAACAACATTACACGTAATAAATAAATTAAGTTAAAAACAATTTACAGATTCTATAAAAACATAGCAGTATTAATATAGTACAATAAAGTACAACAGTATTGCAAAAAGTGTGGCGCCCGATCCCAAGACCGGGAGGGGACAGCAGTGCTAAATAGATGTTATATCGGACATGCCAGTGATGAAATAGCATGCAACACAGGGGCAACACTCGGCCCTACAGCCTGTTTTGTTTATCTGCAAGTAGCTTCAGTCTTTTCTTGGGTGTGCAGTATCTATCTAATTGCAAGGCTGGTGATTAGAGAGCGTCAGGCTAGAATCAAAGAGACCTTGCTGCAAACTCCCATTCTGGTGTGAAGCTGGGTGAACTTGAGCCATTAATGCTCTTTCAGCCTTACAGGGTTCTTGTGAGAATAAAAAGGGGCAAGGGAAAATGTGTGCCAGCAAATATATTCCAGCCAGCCTTCCTTGTGGAAAGGGTGGGATAAAAATGCAGTAGATTATGTCGATGTTGATATCCATTCTCTGACTTTATTGCTTTCTGTGTTAAACTGGAATTTTAGCAGAGTTTTTTAAATTATTAATGGCTTTAATATTTAATTTAGTTAAAGAACTATACAGATAAGCAATGTTCTGTTCAGACTGTACACCAATAATTCTTCA
Organism: Sphaerodactylus townsendi; assembly: GCF_021028975.2. Taxonomy (NCBI): domain Eukaryota; kingdom Metazoa; phylum Chordata; class Lepidosauria; order Squamata; family Sphaerodactylidae; genus Sphaerodactylus; species Sphaerodactylus townsendi. The sequence goes on along the minus strand of NC_059429.1, from coordinate 122,898,535 downwards.
ATAAGTGAGAATAAAATAAAGCAACACAGCCTTAAATCTTACTCCAGTGAATGTCAATACCTGAAGTTCATAAATCTAATAAAAGATTGAAAGATAAAAGGGAGCAATAACTTTTCCCTCTCAACTGGATTCCATCTAAGATGTAGGCCATTTTGGCAACAACCACAATCTTAGACATTCCTTCAAAGTTGGAGTGCCTGGTTGGAGCCATTCCCTGGCAACCAAAATTCACGCAGCTTTCAAAACAGGTTCCAAATTATTTCCCAATACGTTGATTGCACTTTTCCTCTCTATGATCTGAATTAAAAAGTCAGGAGGTTTGATGATAGACTCACATCACTCTACAGCACATGTAACTGTGACAGACAACTGCATTCTATGGACTTGTCCCTTTCTTAGAACCCCTTGATTGACAAGGAGTTTGAGTAGAGTTCTGAGAATGGCAGTTGAAGAATTCTGACAGTTGAAAACTGACTGTTGACTGAGAAAAAAGTTAACAGAGCTATGAAACAGCTTGTGTGAGCTGTAAGCTGTCTGGTGGAGGCTTCTCCTCAGGAGTGAAAAAGAACACATTTTGGGGGTTTGAATCAGAACAGGATCCAGTTATCTAGGAAAACAGGTCTAAGAGTGATTCCTAAGAATTTAATGGGAAAAACCTCTATGGAAAGGAATGATCCCTGGCCAGACTGAGAGGAACTGGGGAAGTGTGTTAATGTTCCTAATTCCTATAACTAAAGAACCACTGTGAAAAAGGAAGAAGCTTAAATTCAAGGAGGTTTAAGTTTAAAAGGAACGTAACTTTAGGAAACAAACCAGTGTCTGCTAAGAGAAATCACTTTCTGTAGAAAATAAATCTTGAAACCCTTGCATGTGAACCACCTTGATAAATTTGGGATTACAATATATTCCTTGACCATAATCACCTTTAGTTCCTCAGTTCTCTTACTCTGTTACACACCTAATTCCTGTTATGAAACTTTGCTAACTTAACTTAAAAAAACAAATAAAAACACTAAAGCTGCACTTCAAAAGCCTCTCAAATGCCAAATATTTCTGACCTGTTATAGAAAAGAAGGGATCTTTCAATTAGTGTCAGTAGTGTCATAAGTTATAAGACTTAACAGAAATAGCAAGCATTGCAGTGGTGGGATTCAGCAGGTCCGCACCATTTTGGCAGAACCGGTTGTTAAAATGGTGCTTGTAAACAACCAGTTGTTAAATTATTTGAATCCCTCCACCAGAACTAGTTGTTAAATTATTTGAATCCCACCACTGGAGCATTGGTATGTGAGAGAACAAAACAAAATTAAAACAAGTGGCATTCCATTATAGTAACATTTCCCCAGGTGCTATAAAGGATGGATTATAACAACCTTTACCTATGATTGTCTCTGACATATTCCATGGTTGTTTTGGGTGACTGTTTTTTAATTTATGTGGGGGTCAATTATCAATGAAACAGTATTTTATAGTCTAAATAGGCCTATTGAATTGCCCACCACCATGGAGGACAAATTTTGGGTTTCCGCTCCCAGCCCCTGCTGCCATTCTTTGCTATGGCCTGAACAAAAATTGGGGAGAGGAGAAATGGTGATGGTTCAACATTCCTTCTGGTTGTACTTAGAAGTGACATTTAAAGGAACAAGTTACAAGGTTGAGCAGTTTATTAGATCTTTGAGACCCAAATGCGATTCTCTAAATGTTTTGTCAGGGTATCTATTAAAAAGTTAACACAGATTCAACTTTGACATGTCAGTTACAACGACCCTACAGAATAATAATTGAGAAAACACTTTTTCCAAAATCAAAATGACATTTAAAATTATTACAAAATGATTTAAGACACGCTTTGAGCATGCTATAGAGAACCTAGCATATTCTCTAATGGGATATAAAAACTGAATAGCTGGTAATCTGAAACCTGGAAATAAAACAGTCAATTTTATAATATATAGATGATCTATGGTGCGGCCCCATTTGGAATACTGTGTATGGTTCTGGTCAACGTATCTCAAAAAAGACATCACAGAGTTGTAAAAAGTAAAGGGGAGGGTAACCAGGGGGATTGGGGGTTGGCACTTTCCCGATGTGGAACGGCTGAAGTGTCTGAAACTTTTCAGTTTGGAAATGAGACTACAAAGTAGGGACATGATAGCGGTTTATAAAATTATGTACAGAGTATTGAGAGTTGACAAAGAGAACTTTTTCTCCCCCTATAGAGCCAACATGGTGTAGTGGTTAAGAGCAGGTGGATTCTAATCTGGAGAACCGGGTTTGATTCCCCACTTCTCCACCTGAGTGGCAGAGGCTTAACTGGTGAACCAGATGTGTTTCCGCATTCCTACCTTGGGCTGGGTGACCTTGGGCTTGTCACAATTCTCTCTCAGTTACACCTGCCTCACAAGGTGTCTGTTGTGGGCAGGGAAAGGAAAGGAGTTTGTAAACCACCTTGAGTCTCCTTACAGGAGAGAAAGGTCGGGTATAAATCCAAACTCTTCTTCTTCTTCTCTAGAACTTGAGGGCATGCAATGAAACTGATGGGCAATAGATTCAGGACAAACAAACGGGGAAAAAATGTTACACGGAGGGTGATTAAAAGGTAGACTTTGCTGCTAGAGGATGTAATGGTGGCCACAGGTGTAGATGGCTTCAGAAGTGCATTAACTTCGTGGAAAGGAAGCCTATTAGTGGCTACTAGACATGGTGACTAAAGGGAACTGCAGTTTTCAGGGGCAGTCGCTCTCTGAATCCTAGAGCCAGGAGTCAACATTGGGAAGAGCCTTGGCATCTAAAACAGTCGATTTTATAATGCATAGATCCATGATGCAGTCTCATTTGGAATACTGTGTACAGTTCTGCTCAGCGTCTCTCAAAAAAGACATCACAGAGCTGTCAAGGCCTGTTGTTGGACCTCCAGAGGAACTGGCTGGACACTAGATGAGACAGAATGCCAGACTAGATTTGATTTGATATTTAATTTATATACCGCCCTCCCCCGAAGGGCTCAGGGCGGTGCACATCATAATACATCAACAATACATGATAATACAGTAAACAGTAATAATACTGTTACAGTGATAATACAAGTAAACAGTAATAATATCAATTGCACAACATAAGAACATAAGAACAAGCCAGCTGGATCAGACCAGAGTCCATCTAGTCCAGCTCTCTGCTACTCGCAGTGGCCCACCAGGTGCCTTTGGGAGCTCACATGCAGGATGTGAAAGCAATGGCCTGCTGCAGCTATTGCTCCTGAGCCCCTGGTCTGTTAAGGCATTTGCAACCTCAGATCAAGGAGGATCAAGATTGGTAGCCATAGATTGGTAGCCATAGGATCAAGATTGGTAGCCACAAGCTCCACATGAGACAACAGTTCAGTAAAGGCTTAATCATTATACATCAGGTTAACAAATCAATAACAGTTAGTAATTAATAACAAGCATCAACATGCTATTTCATACAACAGCAGCATAATAATAACTGTTATTATGAACCACTGGTCTGATTCAACGGGTCTCTTCTTATGTTCTCCTTTCCATTTGAAATCGAAAGTGCTTCAGTTAAAGGCAGAAAGTTATGAAGCTTGCATAACAACTCTGAACTGCTCACAGACTGCTAGTATTATTATTTTTTTAAGAAAATCTTAATTCTGGCCTGAGCTTTCCATTTCCAAGAGCAGCCTAGGTGTAACTTCTAAATGACTGAAACCAAGGAGCTGATTAACATTTTAAATAATGAGAATTCATATGAGTTGGTCTAGCAAGAGTGCCAGGTCATCTTGTGACCACTTAAGTAGTGGTACACCAGAAAATGTTCTGCTGTATTGCAGCTCAATTTGTTTATAAATGGGATGTCAAGATAACATGGGAAAATATACCCATATCCATGCTGTCTGAGTTGGCCATGCACCAATACAATACAAGTATTGGCTATGCATCAATACAATACCATACAAGCACAGAGGTTGAGCAGGTGCCAGGGTTCCTATTCACCTAGGCCTTTGGCCTTTGACCCTCTAGATGCCCTCTCTGGTGGCTGGCCAGTCTGGGGTGGGGGTGGGTATGTTGAGTGGGTAACGCTACCGTTTTTAAGAAGATTGTCGTATATGAGATGATGTTTTCCTGTTTCTCATTTTGTAAGCCACTTTGAGACCTCCATATAGGGCGGGGTATAAATCTCAATACATAAATAATAAATATATACAAGGCATAACTGAATGTACAATGTGGGAATGGGCATAGAGATGGAAATACTAGAACAACCAAACATATCCATTAGTTTCCAGATTGATTTGGAAAATCCAGCCTCTCTCCCTGACCTGCCTGTTTAGGAACACTGGCATTGTAGATCAAGCAATGGCACAGTTTAGTGGATGGAGCGGGTTGTGATTGGTGTTGCGTGTCATAACCGTCACAATGCAAGCTGGCACTGCAATGCCCTACTGATTGTGCAACCATGCCACAGTGTCTCTTGAGATTATGAGGCTGGCCAGAATATTGAAGTGATTATAGAAACTGTTGCCAGCTTTATCTATCCAGTTCTGAGCCTTCTCACCCCAGTGATTGTGGATTCCATACGAGGGTCATTTGGAAACCAGTTTTAATCCCAAGAAGAGACTGGTGTTTCTTAAGACGCTATAGGTGGATTCTAATCTGGAGAACTGGGTTGATTCCCCACTCCTCCATTTGAGTGGCAGAGGCTTATCTGGGCAACCAGATGTGTTTCCACACTCTTACGTTCCTGCTGGGTGACCTTGGGCCTTTGGAATTCTCTCAGCCCACCTACCTCACAAGGTGTCTGTTGTGGGGAGAGGAAGGAAAATGAGTTCGGAAACCACCTTGAGTCGCCTTTCAGGAGAGAAAGGTGGGGTACAAATCCAAACTACTATTACTCCTCTTCTTCCTCCTCTTCTTCGTCTTCTAAATGAGCCCTCAAAGTTGAGTTCCCAACGTTCCAATGGAGCCTAGAGTTCTGTTGGAATTACAACTGATCTGCAGACATCTCTCCCCCTGCAGGAAATGACGACTTGGAGGGTGGACTGGATGACATCATGCCTCTCCTGAGCTCTGTCCCCTTCCTAAACTCCAGCTTCCCCATTCACTGACACCAAATCTCTAGGAATTTCTCAAGCTGAAGTTGGCAACCCTCCCTTTGAAGGTAAGCTTGTGTGCAGCCCAATCCTATGCAAGCTTCCTTGGAGGGAAGTTCTTCGGTGCTGTTCATGCCCAAGAAAATGGAGCCGTAGTGCTTCTGAACTCCAAATAACGCAGGACAGTTCTACTGGGGCTGCATCAGCTTATAGCTGAGCAATCTGGTTTAACCGGTTTGTAGATTCTGTTTCTTTAATGTTTTATCTTCAAAGCTTTGATCAGAGATTTAGATCACACGCAGTTCTATCCAGTGGTGGGATTCAAATAATTTAACAACTGGTTGTTTACGAACACCATTTTAACAACCGGTTCTGCCGAAGTGGTGCGAACCGGCTGAATCCCACCACTGGTTCTATCCATCTGGGACCTTGTTTCTTATTTCCACAGGACTGGCATGCTGTGGTTTTTGTTCTACAAGTAAGGGGCCAAATCCTGTGCATACTTAACCATTTCCGCTATGAGTCAAAGGCCCTTTCCACATGGGCCAAATACAGCACCCTGGGGACGGCAAAAACGCAGCTTCCAGCCACTGCTGTGCGAATGGCAGCGGCTGGAAGGCGCCATCCCTCCCCCCTTTGCCCGATCGACCTACCTTCTCTGCGACCGTCTGGCGTGTCGCCAAGGCCTGGGGACATGCCCCCCTGCCCTGAGACTCTGGAGCGGTCGCGCAGGGCAGGGGGCATGTCCCCTGGCCTCAGCGATGCGCCGGACGGTCGCAGAGAAGGTAGATTGATCAGACGACGGTGCTTCGCGGCAGCGTCTTCCCGTTCGTTACCGGGACTGTTCGTGCGAACGGTCCTGGGGGGGTTGGGTCGGCGTCATGTACGCCGACCCAACCCCCAGCGTGGCCGTGTGGAAACGGCCAAAGAAACAAATAAATGTAAACTGACTGTTGTGGTTTTTCCAGGCTGTGTGGTCATGGTCTGGTAGTTTTTGCTCCTGACGTTTCTCCCGCATCTAGGGCTGACATCTTCAGAGATATGTCCTAGTAAGATGTGTTCCTCTATTTGGCATGGTGTGGCCCAATCACTCCACACTGTGCCATGGAGAGAAATTCATTTTACTGTGACAGGCCTCTGAAGATGTCAGTCCTACATGCAAACAAAATGTCAGAAGCTAAAACTGCCAGACCATGACCAGACAGCCTAGAAAACCCACAACTGCCAGTTGATTTTGGCCATGAAAACCTTCAACAATACAAATAAACATGATTTTTTTAGCATTGTAGAATTGGGATTCAGACAGCTTTTGGTTCCCCAAACCACTTCACCGGCTAACTTGCATTTAGGATTTTTATCTGCAAAGGTTGCACAAATTGCAAGATTCAGGTCGGGCAGCTAACTGGTTTCACGTTTAAAATGCTAACCAGGTTGACCAGCGGTTAACCCAGAATGGTGATAAATGACACTGGTGGGTATCAAGACCTGGCTTCATTCCTGTAAAGTTTGCACATTTCCGCCGGTTTTTGACACTGAAACAAAAGACAAATGAAAAAGGCATGTAAAGTGCTTTTATCTCCTGGGCGAAGTTTTACATCTGGTCTGACCTGGCGAGGCTCAGACATACCCTTGGTGGAAACTCCACCAAAAATCTGTCGGTCAGTTCAGTGCTGTTGAGTTCTCCATCCCCACCCCAAGTGTGAGCCTCTTTGAAATACGGCTCATCCTATCCAATTTGTCAAGCTTTTCTGTGGCCAGCCTTTCCAAGTTATAAACTTATGTCCAGCAAAAAAGGCAACACCATCTCCTTGCCAAAGGCTGCACATAAATAGGATATTTTCTCCTCCCCAAAAGCAAATAAATCTGTCCACCTTTTGGGGGGCCAGCTTCTGAAAGCTCCAGGACACAGATAAGGATGGTGTAGTGGTGAAGAAGAAGAAGAAGAAGAAGAAGAAGAAGAAGAAGAAGAAGAAGAAGAAGAAGAAGAAGAAGAAGAAGAAGAAGAAGAAGAAGAAGAAGAAGAAGAAGAAGAAGAAGAAGAAGAAGAAGGAGGAGGAGGAGGAGGAGGAGGAGGAGGAGGAGGAGGATTTATATCCCCCCTTTCTCTCCTGCAGGAGACTCAAAGGGGCTGACAATCTCCTTGCCCTCCCCCCCTCACAACAAACACCCTGTGAGGTAGGTGGGGCTGAGAGAGCTCCGAGAAGCTGTGACTCGCCCAAGGTCACCCAGCTGGCGTGTGTGGGAGTGTACAGGCTAATCTGAATTCCCCAGATAAGCCTCCACAGCTCAGGCGGCAGAGCTGGGAATCAAACCCGGTTCCTCCAGATTAGATACACGAGCTCTTAACCTCCTACGCCACTGCTCCGTAGATTCAAGAGCAGTTGAATCTAATCTGGAGAACCAGGTTTGATTCCCCATTCCACCACATGAGCAGCAGACTCTGAGCAAGAGAATCAGGTTCAGTTTCCCACTCCTGCACACGAAACCTTCTGAGTGACCTTAAGTGAGTCCCGGTTCTCTCAGAACTCTCTCAGCACAACCTACCTCACAAGGTGTCCACTCGAGAGAGAGGAAGGAAAGGGGTTTGTATAAGTCCAAACTCATAAGAACATAAGAACATAAGAACAAGCCAGCTGGATCAGACCAGAGTCCATCTAGTCCAGCTCTCTGCTACTCGCAGTGGCCCACCAGGTGCCTTTGGGAGCTCACATGCAGGATGTGAACACAATCGCCTTCTGTGGCTGTTGCTCTCGATCACCTGGTCTGTTAAGGCATTTGCAATCTGAGATCAAGGAGGATCAAGATTGGTAGCCATAAATCGACTTCTCCTCCATAAATCTGTCCAAGCCCCTTTTAAAGCTATCCAGGTTAGTGGCCATCACCACCTCCTGTGGCAGCACATTCCAAACACCAATCACACGTTGCGTGAAGAAGTGTTTCCTTTTATTAGTCATAATTCTTCCCCCCAGCATTTTCAATGAATGCCCTCTGGTTCTAATATTGTGAGAAAGAGAGAAAAATTTCTCTCTGTCAACATTTTCTACCCCATGCATAATTTTGTAGACTTCAATCATATCCCCCCTCAGCCGCCTCCTCTCCAAACTAAAGAGTCCCAAACGCTGCAGCCTCTCCTCATAGGGAAGGTGCTCCAGTCCCTCAATCATCCTTGTTGCCCTTCTCTGCACTTTTTCTATCTCCTCAATATCCTTTTTGAGATGTGGCAACCAGAACTGGACACAGTACTCCAAGTGCGGTCGCACCACTGCTTTATATAAGGGCATGACAATCTTTGCAGTTTTATTATCAATTCCTTTCCTAATGATCCCCAGCATAGAGTTTGCCTTTTTCACAGCTGCCATGCATTGAGTTGACATTCCCATGGAACTATCAACTAAGACGCCTAAATCCCTTTCCTGGTCTGTGACTGATAGCACTGACCCCTGTAGCGTGTATGTGAAGTTTGGATTTTTTGCCCCTATGTGCATCACTTTACATTTTGCTACATTGAACTGCATTTGCCATTTCTGAGCCCACTCTTCTTCAACTGGGACCGGACTGCACAAAATGGGGCTTGGGGGAGGAAGATACTGCATTTGAGTTAGAGTGGAATGGCAATTAAGAGGTTGGACTCAGATGGTGTAAACCCAGGTTGATAGTGCTCAGTCATGAAGCATATCGGGTGACTGTGCGTCAGTCCCTTTTTTTAAACTTATCTCCCTGCCAGGGTTGTTGGGATAACAAAACGGGGAGGAGGAGAACCATGTGTGCCCAGTAGCAAGCTGAATGGACCTCAAGGCACTGCTTAGCTTGCATTGGCAATACACCAGCTTTGCATGACCCCATGAAGCTTCCTTCTGTATGCAAAGTAGATGTCCTACCACTGACCCCAGTGGTGGGATCCCAAAATTTTAGTAACAGGTTCCCATGGTGGTGGGATTCAAACTGTGGCGTAGCGCCAATGGGGCTGGGCGGGGCACGACGGGGGCGTGGCCGGGCATTCCGGGGGCAGGGCATTCCTGGGTGGGGCTGTGGCAAGGACACAGCCGCTGCGCCGGTCCTTGGGCGGGAAACGAATGCACGCAGGCGCAGGCTGCCACGCACGCCGGTTCACCTCCTGCTAGACTGCTTCAAGTTCTGCGCGCTGCTGCTGAGGAGCGGAGGAGGGGCGTAACTAAGGCAAAAATCACGTGGCAAAATCACCAATTAGTAACCCCCTCTCGGCACATACAAATAATTAGTAACCTATGAGAACCTGCTGGATCCCACCTCTGCACTGACCCATGGCCCTTCATCCTGCTTGCTTCCTTAATGATAGCCAAACCAGCTCTCACTTAACTGAAGGTATAGCTGTAAATGACCTTAAGTGAGTCCCAGTTCTCTCAGAACTCTCTCAGCACAAGTTGCCAACTTCTAGGGAGGAGTAGGAGTTTTTTTGTATACGGTTAGTTTCTTTTTCCATATCGTTAAGAAATGTAATTAGTTTTTTCTGTATACTGTTAGAGTAGGTAGGTTGGTCAGGTGTAGCCAGTTCCCTTGAGGGGAAAATTAGAAATATTCTTAGCTTATCCTTGCAGCAGCCATAATTACAGTAGTTTTAGTTTTAATGTTGTACATTGATCTAGTGTTATGCATTGATATATTGACATATTGTTGTAAATGTAGTGATACTGATTTATTGTTAATGTTTTGATGCTGCCCCTTTTGATATGTCTATGCTCTGTTAATGTATTATTGATTTATTGCTATTGTATGGATTTAGTATGGATAGGTGTGGATTTGTTCTTAGCGCTGCTGTTATTGGTTTAGCAAATTGTCAGGCTTGAGATGTTACTTTTCCGCTTCTTGTTGTTAAGATGCTATCGCTATTTTGCTAATTTGCTATTATGTCTTGTAATATTGTTTACTTTTGACATGTTATGACTGATGTTGTTTGCTGTTTGATTTGTCGGTTGTTAAGCCGCCCTGAGCCCTTTCGGGGAGGGCGGGGTATAAATCGAAGAAGATGAAGAAGATGTCCAATTTAAACTCCCAGCTTCTTTTTCTGAGTCACATGGACCTCAGTTGGACAGATGGGGGGACACACATACCCTTTTGTTATCACAGATGAAAAGATACCCCTGAGAGACTGAAAAATAAGACCCAGAATTAAAGAGACCGAGAACAGGTGTGAGATGCCGGATCAAAAAACGGTGCCAGCGGCAGCAATAAAATCATGGTTTAGATCCACCATTTCAAACTGAGCTATTAGTTCCGCATGGAGAAGAACGAAGTAGTCCAAATCTGTTTCTTATAAAATAAACATCTATAAAGATTTTTTGTTGTTGTTGCTTCTCCATTGCCAAACTTAGTTCCAATATGGAACTGATATTTGAAGCTTGATTCATTTAGATGCAGGGAGGGGATGTTAAAAGGCTATTTGACTTTATAGAATTGCGGGATCTGAATCAAGAAAACATCATAGGAAGGGGCTTCAAAGAGGATGTGAAGAGCATGTGGAATCCAACCTGGTACTTTTCAGTGGACTTTGTTCCCTATGCAGTTGTTATTAGCAATTGATGAAAACTCAATCTAAAACCATGTGTTGCCCTACCCTTCATACCCCACATTGCTGAAACATGGATTTCATATTATTATTCCTACAATATGTACTGGCAAATGCCAACAACCATATATTTGTGTGTGTGTGTAGCAGAGGTCCAAACCGAAAACAGACCAAGTGCAAAAAATGCCTGCTAGCAGAATTAAAATACTGATTGAGTTATTCCAGATAACTAAGGCTGGAAGTCTCATGGACTGTATCTTGATTACCACACCCCGCCAAAGCTGCTGAAACACAAAGATCCTAGACAACTCCCTGATACCAGATCTTGCATTTACTCTAGCTTTAGAAACCATCTCCTTAACAATCGATCCTTTCCTGATCCACTCAAAGCCTCAGCCAAATCTGAATACCTGGGCAGAGACTTTTAGAAGACACTCTGCTCAAAGCCATTCAAGGATTCTCTGATACAATCAAAAGACAATTGGCTCTATTATCCCGGTAGTTAGAAAAACAATAGATGAGCTACTAATCAGCTCAACCCAGCAATTCCAGCATGGAAACCCAGGAAATCCAGGAATAGAAACTTACTTGCTCCAGGAATAGAAAATACAGGAAAACGAAACTAAAACTTACTCCCGTCCCTACTTACACTAAGGGGCATAAAAATACAGTGCACCCCAAGTTCCATGTTCTCAATGCTGGCTCTCCAAGCTCCCCAGGTTCTCAATACTGGCTCAACAAGCTGGCTCTCCAAGCTCTTCAGGCTGGTTCTCCAAGCTGGCTCTCCAGTCTGGTTCCAGCTGCTGCTGGCTTCAGCTGCTGCTGGCCCCCGCTCTCCATGCTGGCATAGGAATCCTTGCCTTCTTCAAGACTTCTTCAGCTGAACTTAGGTAGCGCATAGTCCCCATTGCTCCCCTTTCCAATCTATCATCCAAACTTATTTTTCCTCCCTGCTTATATCACTTAGGAACTGTGTGTATGCTTCTTTATGTCTCCCTGTATGAATGTTTGCACCAAAAACTTATCAAAAATATTTAAATTCAATTTGGTCTTTTTGTATTCTCTGTGGAACGTTTCAAAAGCCAATTCTGGTATAGCTGTCTAAAAGATCCCACCCAGCCTACCACCTCGCACTGCCAGGCTGAGTTATTCCCCATTGCTACTTTAAAAATATTCATAATGTTAAGCTAGGTAACATATGCATGCATTATGGAATGGTCTGGATTAAAGATAGAGCTGCCAAGTCCCCCTTGAACACTAACAGGGGATCAGGGGGTGAGGTTGGCATCTTCGGGGTTGCGAAACTACTGGAAATTTGGGGATGGACCCTAGGAGAACAGGGACCTTAATGAGGTACAATGCCATAGAGCCCACCTTCAAAAGCGTCCATGTTCTCCAGGGAAACCGAGCCAGCATGAAGCCTGGAGATGAGATGTAATTCTGGGAAATTCTAGGAGATCAAAAAATACATAATGAGCCAGAGACAGTATCCAATTTACAGAAGGGAGAAGAACCTGTCCGGCTCTAGTGCGAACTTAAAAACTGTATTTTTAATGAAAATAATTAAAACATTTATATAACATATATTTAGATTCCAGGAGATCCCCAGATCCCACCTGGAGGTTGGAATCCCTAATTGCAGGGACTCAGTGATAGAGCATTTGCAGAATGTCTCAGGTTCAAGCTCTGACATTTCTAGTTAAAAGGACTGGGAAGCATATGAAAGATCCTGTGTCATTATCAGCCCCTGCTTGATCCTGCCATGTATCACCTGCTGCCCGGAACCAGGGCACTTTTTGGCTTTCTGTTCATACCCCACCCCCCTTTCCTTTTTCTCAGACCTGCTATCAGCTCATTACCCACCGGCTATTGCAGTTCTCTCAGTAGTGTGGAATGTAGATTGTTTGAATCCTGGTGGGGGAGGGTGGTTTCTACTTCCAGCAGTTCATGGGAATGAAGGGGTACCCTCCCCTCCTTCGGCACCAGTGGGTGGGGTGACAGACCATGAGGGTGTCATAGGGTATAATGGCATTTGCAATATTGACTATGCTTAGTTCTGTCAATAGATGTCCAAATGCTCCTTTCCTGATGCTGCTTCATAATAAAGAAATCAACTAAACCCAGGGTCTTATTATAAAACGGTCCAGGCTGCGACCCACTGCCAGTTTGAGTAAACAATACTGACCTTGATAGACCAGTGTTCAGATTCAATGTCAGAGTGCATCATTTCTTGAATGAAATGATGGCATAGAGCAGCGAGAAAAAAAATAAAGCAGTGAAAGTGAAATGGAGAGCTGGAGCAAGCACATTTTCACATTTAGAGCCATTTATCTTCAAGGACGTTTTACCAACCCGTTTAGAGCTATTTATCTTTAAAGACATCTTACAAACTTTTTTTTTTCATGTTAAAGAATCCCTTTTTTTGTTAAAGAATCCCAGGCCGAAGTGAAATGTGGAGAACAGCAAAACCCACTTCAGATCTCTTGAATGTCCTTCTCCTTTGCATAAATTCATACCCTCCTATCAAATGTGCCCCCTACTTGCCACTGGCCACAAGTTTTTGAGGTCTCTCGTCGTTTTGTGGGTCTCCCATTGCACTGAAACTGCTGCTCTTCTGATTAAAACAAGTTCTTTATTTGGAATATGTCTACTCCCTCCCTCTACCCAATAGGCCTGGGGGAGTTTTCAAAAGATCATAAATGCAGAACAGAAAAAAAAAAGGATCTATACAAATAATGGTCAAAAATGGTTTAAAATAGCATTATAGCATCCAATCAAGTATTAATGATGTCAAAATCTGGTACATTTCAGACTGCCTTTACCCCAATGTTCGGAGGCTCTCCCTTCCTTGATTTATTCTCACAAGGACCCTGTTCAGAGTCTAGTTGGGAGACTACCAAGGAAGGTCTGCAGCGGCAGGCAATGGCAAATCACTTCTGTTTCTCAACTGCCTTGAAAATCCCTTGCTGGGGCCTCCACAAGTCAGCTGCATCTTGATCTCACATGTATACATAATCATGAGGAAGC